>NC_060138.1:744039734-744346567 GCF_021461385.2 Schistocerca piceifrons
AGTACTGCATGTGTAGGAGTTAGAGATGATATATAGGGCGTCGTGGGCAACGCATTCCTCAGGAATCTCTATAGACTAAAGAGAGGCTAGGAAGAGGCGGACATTTATTGCCCTGAGAGGGAGAGAGCAGCAGTTTCAGAATAGTGTACCTGACCGAAGAGCATCTGGAGTGGAACAAAGTGATAAGACACATGATTTTAGTTCGAATGAATGCACAACGTAACAAATTATGGTCGCAAGCTCGCCTTCGAGGATTCTTCTCATGGGAAGCACTGGAGCACGCTTCCGACAGGAAGCGATGACGCTTATTTGAGTGGATGTATGACGGGAAATGGAACCTTCATAAAATCTTCTGAAATGAGTATGAGCCTCAGGCGACTGGCTGGCGGATTCATGTAGTGGGAGGTAATGGTTTTGTAACGGTTCCGGGATTCGTTACGTGAGCGCAAACGCTGACGCCGCATATCTAGCAGCGAGCGGGTGTATAGCGTAGAGACACTTCCTTGCAGAGATGGAACTAGAGAGACTACTGGCGAGACCAACAGCGAAAAGTCTGCCTGTTCAATTTTGAGAGGTGGTTATTTTGCCACAAGAAGCACGTGAAACCGTTTCTCTGTGGGCTTAACTGTTACTCTGTTCACTCGAGTGATGATTCTTTATCTCTCTGTGGAGTTTGACGCATATTGAAGTGCTTCTGTATGGAAGAATACATTAATCAATTTCAGTTCCTGCCAGTGAGGAAACAGAAATTTTGACTCGTATCCTGTCTTGTACCGGGGCAATTTCGGCCCTAGAATTTTGCGTCCGGCATACAGCGTCCACCGTGTAGACAGAGAGTTGCAGCTGCGCAGAGTGTAACGACATAAGGAGCAGATCGCCTTTCTACTACAACTGCAGTCCTTTCTTCAAGAGGTGGTATGTGGACCTCTGTTCGGCAGATGACGAAACGCTGACAGTGAATGTGTAGAATTCCATTTGCTTGCCGACTTCAGTTTTTTCTCAAAGTGCCATTCAGGCTTCTCACCACTAATTAGTATTAGCGAAACTTCCTGGCAAATTAAAACTGTGTGCCGGACCGAGACTCGAACTCGGGGCGTTTACCTTTCGCGGGCAAGTGCTCTACCAACTGAGCTACCCAAGCACGACTCACGCCCCTTCCTCATAGCTTTACTTCTGCCAGTACCTCCTCTCCTACTTTCCAAACTTTACAGAAGCTCTCCTCCGAACCTTGCAGAACTAGCCCTCCTGAAAGAAAGGATATTGCGGAGACATGGCATAGCCAAGGCCTGGAGGATGTTTCCAGAATGAGATTTTCACTTTGCAGCGGAGTGTGCACTGATATGAAACTTCCTGGCATCGCCCAGGCTGTGGCTAAGCCATGTCTCCGCAATATCCTTTCTTTCAGGAGTGCTAGTTCTGCAAGGTTTGCAGGAGACCTTCTGTAAAGTTTGGAAAGTTGGAAAGGAGGTACTGGCAGAATTAAAGCTGTGAGGACGGGGCGTGAGTCGTGCTTGGGTGGCTCAGTTGGTAGAGCACTTGCCCGCGAAAGGTAAATGTCCCGAGTTCGAGTCTCGGTCCGGCACACAGTTTTAATCTGCCAGGAAGTTTCCTATCGGCGCACACTCCGCTGCAGAGTGAAAATCTCATTCTGGAGTATTAGCGAACTTTGTGTTTGTGTATTGAAAGGGGGAGAGTCTACAAAAAGTCAAATGTATAATCTCCCAATCTCGAAATTGCATTTAAGGTAGAAGGTGACATTGCGTACTTCATATTAATACAATTTTTTGCGCTGTACAATCTTAAAAATATTTTTAGCACTCTACATGTCTTTTGTGAATAAATCATTTACGGTATACAATTTGTAATTCTTTCGAGTAGTATCCCGACTGGAATGATAGACCGAAATGAAATAAAATCACGACACGATACTTCGTTTTATGGAAATCCCTAGGTGTAGGCTGTCAATGGCAGGGTCGTTTTAATCATTTGTAGGTGCGAGAATTCCATTGAGAGATAACATTAGGCAACACCACATGCACACACTATATGTTACAATGGCCATGTGGGTTTATACTACATCTGAATATCACAACACATAAGCTTATAATGTATAGTACACTGGTTGAGTAGGTACACACGTCATAGCAAAAGAAAATGAGAAATATTTACGACATATTATGCGAATGATATGGTCGTGATTGCTTAAAAGGGAACGTGCAGGTAAGCAGGGAACATTTTTAACTCATTTTTTGAGAGTCCTTTACTCCTAATGTACGACAGGAATATCCGATTTTGTACCAGCACTGAATGGTATTCGTTAAAGCGTGATTAGAAAAAGCATCCATTTATCTCCGATAGTTTAAACATTACAACTAGATGAATTTTCAAATCACTTTCGGTATCATTATAAGGTGCATCAAGCATCAATTATTACGAATACTGTGGGTTGCTGCTCTCAGCATCTGGATAAATATATCATCTGGTTTGGAGTGTATCCGAAAAATTAACAACTGGTTTCATCTAATCATTACTTGTTTAAAACGTATCGAACTATGATGTGCTGTACAATCGCATTATCAAATTTCTAGGGTGTATCAGGCGTGCAACCAAGATGCCGCCACCACGATTTTCATTTTTGAGAAATTTGATGAGGATAGCTAAAACCATTGTGAAGATACATGTACACTATCCGATCAAAAATATCTGGGTACTTCTATGTAAAGCGGAACTGATCACTAGGTATGACGAGAGGCTGATCCGCCAGTGTGAAAGGAGGCGGGCAGTATCACGTTGTCAGCAGGGAAGCGGTAACGGCAGAAGGAGTGGGTCAGGAGAGCTCCTGATTTCGAACGCTGACTAGTTACGGCTTTTCGCGGATGATGCTGTAGTATACAGAGAAGTTGCAGCATTAGAAAATTGCAGCGAAATGCAGGAAGATCTGCAGCGGATAGGCACTTGATGCAGGAAGTGGCAAATGACCCTTAACATAGACAAATGTAATGTATTGCGAATACATTGAAAGAAGCATCCTTTATTGTATGATTATATGATAGCGGAACCAACACTGGTAGCAGTTACTTCTGTAAAATATCTGGGAGTGTGCGTGCGGAACGATTTGAAGTGGAATAATCATATAAAATTAATTGTTGGTAAGGCGGGTGCCAGGTTGGGATTCGTTGGGAGAGTCCTTAGAAAATGTAGTCCATCAACAAAGGAGGTGGCTTACAAAACAATCGTTCGACCTATACTTGAGTATTGCTCATCAGTGTGGGATCCGTACCAGGTCCGGTTGACAGAGGAGATAGAGAAGATCCAGAAAAGAGCGACGCGTTTCGTCACAGGGTTATTTGGTAACCGTGATAGCGTTACGGAGATGTGTAGCAAACTCAAATGGCAGACTCTGCAAGAGAGTCGATCTGCATCGCGGTGTAGCTTGCTGTCCAGGTTTCGAGAGGGTGCGTTTCTGGATGAGGTATCGAATATATTGCTTCCCCCTACTTATACCTCCCGAGGAGATCACGGATGTAAAATTAGAGAGATTCTAGCGCTTTCCGGCAGTCGTTCTTCCCGCGAACCATACGCGACTGGAACAGCAAAGGGAGGTAATGACAGTGGCACGTAAAGTGCCATCCGCCACACACCATTGGGTGGCTTGCGGAGTATAAATGTAGATGTAGATGTAGATGTCGCCTGAGCAACAAATCCATCATGGTTATTTCCAACAGTTCTAGCTGGCCAAGTCGACTGTTGATGAAGTGATTGTGAAGCAGAAGCGAGAAGGAAGAAACATAGCCGAACCAAGACCTGGCTGACCTCTTACACTGACCGACGTGGACCGTCACAAAGTGCGGGTGGTGGATGTGAAAAATCACAAGATCTACATCTACATGTTTATTCTGCAATTCACACTTAAGTGCCTGGCAGAGGGTTCATCGAACTATTTTCATTCCACTTCTCTACCATTCCACTCTCGAATGGAGCGTGGGAAAAAAAACACCTAAATCTTTCTGTTCGAGATCTGATTTCTCTTATTCTATTATGATGAGTCCGCAGCTCGTGGTCGTGCGGTAGCGTTCTCGCTTCCCGCGCCCGGGTTCCCGGGTTCGATTCCCGGCGGGGTCAGGGATTTTCTCTGCCTCGTGATGACTGGGTGTTGTGTGATGTCCTTAGGTTAGTTAGGTTTAAATAGTTCTAAGTTCTAGGGGACTGATGACCATAGATGTTAAGTCCCATAGTGCTCAGAGCCATTTGAACCATTTTCTATTATGATGATCATTTCTGCCTACGTAGGTGGATGTCAACAAAACATTTACGCATTCGGAAGAAAAAGTTGGTCATTGAAATTTCGTAAATAGATCTCGCCGCAAAGAAAACCGCTTTTGTTTCAGTGACTGCCACCCCAACTCGCATATCATATCAGTGACACTCTACATCTACATCTACATCTACATCTACATCTACATGATTACTCTGCAATTCACATTTAAGTGCTTGGCAGAGGGTTCATTGAACCACAATCATACTATCTCTCTACCATTCCCCTCCCGAACAGCGCGCGGGAAAAACGAACACCTAAACCTTTCTGTTCGAGCTCTGATTTCTCTTATTTTATTTTGATGATCATTCCTACCTATGTAGGTTGGGCTCAACAAAATATTTTCACATTCGGAAGAGAAAGTTGGTGACTGATTTTTTCGTAAATAGATCTCGCCGCGACGCAAAACGTCTTTGCTTTAATGACTTCCATCCCAGCTCGCGTATCATATCTGTTACACTCTCTCCCCTATTACGTGATAATACAAAACGAGCTGCCCTTTTTTGCGCCCTTTCGATGTCCTCCGTCAATCCCACCTGGTAAGGATCCCACACCGCGTAGCAATATTCTAACAGAGGACGAACGAGTGTAGTGAAAGCTGTCTCTTTAGTGGACTTGTTGCATCTTCTAAGTGTCCTGCCAATGAAACGCAACCTTTGGCTCGCCTTCCCCACAATATTATCTATGTGGTCTTTCCAACTGAAGTTGTTCGTAATTTTAACACCCAGGTACTTAGTTGAATTGACAGCCTTGAGAATTGTACTATTTATCGAGTAATCGAATTCCAACGGATTTCTTTTGGAACTCATGTGGATCTCCTCACACTTTTCGTTATTTAGCATCAACTGCCACCTGCCACACCATGCAGCAATCTTTTCTAAATCGCTTTGCAACTGATACTGGTCTTCGGATGACCTTACTAGACGGTAAATTACAGCATCATCTGCGAACAACCTAAGAGAACTGCTCAGATTGTTACCCAGGTCATTTATATAGACCAGGAACAGCAGAGGTCCCAGGACGCTTCCCTGGGGAACACCTGATATCACTTCAGTTTTACTCGATGATTTGCCGTCTATTACTACGAATTGCGACCTTCCTGACAGGAAATCACGAATCCAGTCGCACAACTGAGACGATACCCCGCAGCTTGATTAGAGGTCGCTTGTGAGGAACGGTGTCAAAAGCATTCCGGAAATCTAGAAATACGGAATCAACTTGAGATCGGCAAACAATCTAAGGAGGCGGCTCAGATTATCACCTAGATCAATTATGTAAATCAGGAACAGCAGATGGCCTGTGACACTACCTTGCGGAACGCCAGATATCACTTCTTTTCTACTCGATAATTTACCGTATATCACTACGTACTGTTGCCTCTCTGAGAAGAAATCAGGAATCCAGTCATACAACTGAGACGATACTCAATATGCATGCAATTTGATTAATAGTCGCTTGTGAGGAACGGGATCGAAAGCCTTCCGGAAATCTAGGAATATGGAATCGATCTGAGATACCTTGTCGACAGCACTCATTACTTCATGGGAATAAAGGGCTAGCTGTGTTGCAAATTAACAGAAGGGGCCACTGGTGATTTCCAAAGTGCTACAGCAATCCAGCTAGCCCGTTGGTCGTACATGGGGAGGTAAAAAGAATGGGGCACAATGGTCGAGGAACTCCGCATAAGCCGCACATTTCTGTATACAGTGTTCAGTGGTGTTTCATGAGGCATAAAGAGAGACACCACTGGACAATGGCTAACTGGAAACGTGTAACTTAGAGTGATGAAACACGCTATACGACGGCAGGGTGCCTGGAGAATTTCACTTGCCATCATGTGTAGTGCCAATAGTGATGTGTGGAGCACTTGATGTTGCGGAAGGGGCATGTTTCCCGATGTTAAGGTATGCTTTCGATATTGAGTTTAAGAAAACGCTAAACGCGGAAAAGTGTGAACACATCTGACGGCATCGTGTACTGCTAATAGCGCAGAAACAGTCCGCACACCGTGACTGTTCGTATCACCGAGACAATCCATCCATTCATAAAGCAGCTACAGGTGTGTGCGACGGTTTGTGGACAACAACATTGCCGACGTGCACTGGCCTAACAAGATTCCCGGCCTGAAACCAACAGAACACCTTGGGGATGAGATAGAAGATTGTTTTCGCTCCAGACCCCAGCGTACGGCATCACAACCTTTTCTCGCTTCGGCTCTTAAGGAAGAACGGGAACCAAATCCCTGACAGACATTCAGACCTCTTCATTCGAAGTGTCCTCAGAAAAGCAATCAGAAAGGTGAAAAATGGGCATACCCCGTATAAATGCCACTGACAGGTGTCCGGATGCTACTGATTAGATGATGCACCTTAAGAACTGAAAAAGTGTAGTTTCCGGAAAATGAGAAAAGAAAGTTTACTATAAGCTTAACGCATCATATGCACATTCGAGTCACATATTCCTGTTGGCTAGCCGCATTTCTGTCCTCTGCACTATTTTTCAGTTCTCTCTTCCCTATAGTGGACTCTTCGATGGGAGCTGGGCTTAACGCGTGTGCAAGCTCTGAGTCAAAGTTCATTCAGACCGAAAGAAAATTGTAAATGTTTGCAAACAATACAATTTTGAAAACAGGAGAAGCTGCTCTTCCTCGTAGAGAAAAAGCGAACGATTCGATTTTATGGTCATTTTCATATCTAGATCCCCTTAACGTTTTTTTAATTTATTTTTTATGAAATGATTGACATTTTGGTCTATGGGAACAATATGTAGCACAAGAAATTACAAAAGAATGACGAACATTATTACAAAGATGTTATTAGTCAAAAAAACGTAAAAATTTGCCAACTAAATTATCTAGACGCTATTATTACCTGAGGTATTTCAAATCCGTGCATCCAGCTATTAAGAATGCCCGCATTTAGTTTCACTTATATAAAACGCTGTCAGTGGCCTGTAATCAAACATAATATTCGCAAAAGTTCATAACAATCATTAAAATATTTAAAGTATTTCCTTTATTCCCTTATTAATAATTTCGAAACACATCATTCACTTGCAGAAGAAAAACGTGTTATACGGACATGGGTCCGGGATCGCCTTATTTTCACGTTATAACTCATTTCATACAGCTCTTTATTGTATATTAATCATGGGAAGAACACAGCAACATATCGTACCAGCAAAACAAATGAAAATCTTTCTTCCATGATATTTTGAAAAGTCTTCAGTTGACACTGGTATTTGCATGAATCCTTCGTCGCATTTTATCTCGGCAGCCATCCTCAACACAGCAACAAAGACACGATGTATCTTGTATCGGGATTCAATACACAAGAGCTCTCAAACGTCCCTATATATTAAAGTCTAGTGGCTTCAGGTCCGAAGAAGGATGAGGCCAGCAAATTGGTGCTACTCTAACTACCCATCTGGCACAGAATATGTTGTGCAGCCACTGGACTTCGTCACGGGATTTTCGGCTAACATTCACGTAGGGTTTTTTCTGACGTTTCGCCAGGACAAGTAGCGGACCACCAACTAAGCATTGTGAACTTTGACAATGCCTGCCACTCGCGCTGACGAAACACCAGAAAAACCCGTAGACGACCGTCGGCCGCAAGTCTTGAGGCGAGTGCCAACAGTCAAAAGGTCAAATAAACGCCGTGAGATCCTCAACTGTTACCTACAGAATCTTTTATTTGGAAGCATGTGACCATTAACACTGAACTGAGAAGGGTCTCGATCTTGCGAGATGAAATATACCGTCCATCGAACTGGAAAAGGTACTTCTTATAGCACAACTGCTGTAGAATTCTCTAAGAAATAGTTGTAAGTTAGTTCGTCGAGTCTAAGTGGTACCTCTTCGACGGAAACTACTTTCCGAATCCATGTACATATGGCATATTTTCTTCTTATATGGTCGGCGAATATCTACAGAAAGAGTGACCGTTCCCTTTTGTTAACGCCCACGCCCTATACACGTACTCAGCCCCCGTAAGTGATTAGGAATCTTCCCTGCAAGTTTCGATGTACCCGTTTATTTTTTATCTCTCTTTATCCCAATTTTTTACTTTTATTTTATTTTATTTTTGCGTTCGGATTGGTCTGATGCGGCTCATCACAAATTCTTCTCCCGTGCCAACCTTTTCATCTCAGAGTAACACTTGCATCAACGTCCTTTATTATTTGTTGGATACACTCCATACTCCGTCATCCTCTACAGTTTTTGCCCTCCACAGCTTCTTCAAGTACCATGGAAGTTATTCCCTGATTGTCTTTACACTTGTCCTAAGATGCTTTCTGTTTTTCTAGTGAAGTCAATGTTTTCTACACATCCCTTTCTTCGCCGATGCTGCTGAGAAGCTCGTCATTCCTTACTTTATCATTGCACCTAATTTTCGACATCCTATTGCATCAGATCCCCACCGCTTCGATTCTTTCATTTTCTGGTTTTCCCACATTGCATGACTCGTTACAATACAATGCTGTTCTCCAAACCTGCACTTTGAGAAATTCCTCCCTCTAATTAATGCCTTTGGTTGATACTAGTAGGCCACTGTTGCCCAAGAATGCTGTCTATGCCCTTGTTACTCCCTTTTATGTCCTCCTTTCTTCGTCTCTCATACGATTTCCTGCTTCCAATGCAGAATAATTCGTTAACCTCTGCTACTTTCTGATTATCAATTTTGATGTTAAGCTTGTCACTGATCTCATTTTTGCTTCTCCTCATTACTTTCGTCTTTCCTCATTTTACTCTCAATCCATAGTGCGTGTTCATTGGACTTTTCATCCTATTCTATAGGTCCTGCAGTTCTTCTGCACTTCCACTGCGCAGAGCAGCGTTATCGTCGAATCTTATCGTTGACGTACTTTCGCCATGAACGTTAATCCCAACCTTGAAGTTCCGTCATTACCTCCTCAATGTATAGACTGAACACTAGGGATGAAAGACTCTAGCGCTTCTTACATCCTTTCTAATCCGAACACCACGTTCTCTCTTCGTTGTTGAACATGTTTGTATTACCCATCTGCAGCTTAAAAATACAGCTTTTTCTAAGAATCTCGAGCAACTTACCCAATTTCAAATTATCGATCGCTTCTTCTAGGCTGACAAATTCTGAGCACCTCTATTGATTTTTCTTTCTTTCACTATCAAGCGCAACGTCAACCTCTTTATTAGCCTATACATAACGGTACTGATGGATATCGCATACTGCTCTTACATAAATGAAATGTTTGATCCGTGTTATGATTAGGAGTGAGTACATGTTTTGGCCTAAAGTAGAAAGTTTCGAAAAGTAGAAAACTTGCATTTGCTTAATGCCTCGTTTTAAAACTGTATCGTCAGTGAAGCAGTACTTGTGTCGTGGAATCTACGAAGATCAGTGCAGTACTGATGTTCCAACTGAATATCGTGTTCGATGTCAGGTGAAAAGGCGAAATGCAAAAGTTATGAATGAAAACAACGGTTTGAAAGCAAGAATACGGTCTCCGAACTGCTGTCGTGAAATTCTCAAAGTCTTACCACACGTTTGGAAAGCACTTTCAACCGATTTTGTTATTCTTGCATCCTCAGAAACGTCATGAAATGTACCTAGCGATTTTCCTACCATTGAGGACTGAGATCTTTCAGAAGACAGCGGAACTCGCGTAGAAGTTGCAGTAGGTGGCTAGATAAGTTTACTAAAGATATCAACGCTCTTCCCCACCAAAATTACATGTGACTTAACCGAATCGAACGCACATGAACCCATCTCGACTATCGTGTTTGCTGTATGAGTCTTTCGTAACGGACAATCCAACAGCGGTAAGAAGTGATTCACGAAAGTTTTATACAGCGAAAAACTGACTCAACATGAAAAACTGACCTTTCTTTCAGCTGACTGCTCCGATGTAAAGCAATCTACGAGTAAGATTGCAAATACGCAGCAAATGTTCCTCTAGCCCCCACAGTACTGTTTGGGTGCTTCAGATGTGGTTAGGTACACACTAGTAGTAAAGATAGTATGGGTTGTTTCCATGCAGACGTTATGCGGGACGTGGCTTTCGTTGCATACTAGAAAAGTAATTCTATTACGTATCATGATTTTATCTTTTGTACATTTTAGTAACCCTGCTGATGAACATTTTGGTGGATGATAGTGTTTTCCATTGATCTAAAACATTTCAATCTTAGTCAGGTGCAATTTTCAATCTTAGTAATACGTAATATAAAACGTTAGTCAGATACATTTGAATATCCAGTATTAATCATTTGCACTCAAATGATCAGTATCAGTCAGCTGTGCTTGAATATTCATGAACTGCCAGTTTAAACATTCATCGTTACCAGATCTATGATCAAATCATATACGCATTAGCCACACACTGCATATCTCTTAATAACTTTCACAGACGGCTTGACTCTGCACCCATAGAGACCTACACATTCACAGCTCGTGTTGCTGTTATAGGCGTTTAAAATCTATTGATACTAGCAGTATCAAGGGTAACAATGCGTCACCACGATCTACATTTGCAGACGAATCAGTTGATGTCGATTAATAGCAAATAAGAATAATAGCGTCTAGTAGTATGAAATAAATAGTAGCCAACTAGCCGCGAATCTGAGAATGTCACTTTGACAGTATATTCTTCCAAAGGAACTTTTTATCCAGGAGACAGATGAAGAAGGTACAGAAAGTACGGCTGGATGTTTACGTAGAAAGATTTATAAAGTTCGGTCCGGAGTTATTCGACTAAATACCCTGTGGCCTCTATTTCATTTATCAGACAATTTTTTGTATGTCCACCTGTTACACATTCAAGTGTGTTTATTATATATGGACAATATTACTGAATTGGTCTATCATTTTTATTATTCTAGCCGCTCCTAAGTCGTGCATCTTCGGAATGACTAAGCACGGATATGTTAGTATATGTCTCATCAGACCATTCCTTTTCTGTCCGGAGAGGGCATATATTCCAAAAATTTCTTCCATTTTCTTGTAATCCAAAGCCCTTTTTTTTTTTTTTTTTAGTACTCGTACATTTAGCTTCTAAAATTACGTGTAACACTACATCTTCTGTTAATTTTCCCCACTTCAATACGATCTTTCCTTTCAGATGCTGAATTCTCTCATTTGCCGAGATAATTGTTTCAGACGATTGGATTTCTCTTCCTCAGCAAAATGTCCTTTGCAGACGCTATTTTTCCTATGCATTGATTCGCATTGACAAACCTGAATAAGTTTGGTTCCTAGACAGGGAAATACTTACGAATCTTGTATTGTTTTTAACAAAATTATGTTAGTCATCTTAGTCTCAATTCCGTTTTACATAGCCTATTAACTCTAATTAATAGTCGCTGTGTACAGTCTTCACTTTCTTGATGCTAATACTTCCCTTGTTCTTTTCTATTTTATGCTTACCAATTTTTGTATTTATCTACTCACTGGTTTTCTACAGTGCGATAATTTTAAAACTCAGACAGAACAGGTCGTTTTCTGTATACTCTATCAGTTGCAATAGCAATGGCGCAGCTTTGTTCAGCTGACGTCTATCACCTGACGAATTTAATGTGTCACCGGGTAATTCTCCTGTACTATTTGTCACCTTACCGATCCAACACTGGAACAAGTCGAGTTAGACTCGAATTCAGTAGTTTGTTTCAGCTGATGAAAGGAGTACGTAAAAATGATTACCGAGATTGATAACAATTAGAAATAAAGAAACACGACCGCTGAAGGCACTGACAACGATGACTTCGACGAATGGCTGCTATCACTTCCAACGACACCGCACCTACTTTCGCACTCCGGCTTAGCTCAGTACTACTATACTACCACTTAGTCCGCCTTAACGGCTATCTGGTTCAAATGGTTCAAATGGCTCTAAGCACTATGGGACTTAACTACTGAGGTCATCAGTCCTCTAGAACTTAGAACTACTTAAACCTAACTAACCTAAGGACATCACACAAATCCATGCCCGAGGCATGACTCGAACCTGCGACCGTAGCGGTCACGCGGTTCCAAACTGACGCACGGCCACACCGGCCGGCACGGCTATCTGGAAGCGAACTAACTTTCACACCAACTCCACTTGGACACGCCTGGTGATTATCACAACCTTGCATCACTGGAGACCTCCATAGTGCAACAGAGACCATCTACCTGTTAAACTGTGCCAGATACAGACTCTAACCAGGATCATTGGAAAGAGTTCTCGTTCTAGACCTAGTGCGACACACAGATTTACGTTTCATAACAGCAGACACATCACTGCAAAGTAAGAAACTTATTACAGTGTCCGTCTATGTACCAATGAGTAGCTCAGCTGTTCTAACATACAAACTGCTGGCCATCAAAACAGCAACACCAAGAAGGTGGCATGCAACAAACGCCAGACTGGCTTCCTTGTATATGCAGATGATTAGCATTTCAGCATAGCTGCACAAAGTAGGCCGGAGAAATGCCATCTACGTTCTGTATACAAGGAAATATTAGGCAACAGGCTTCTGATTCAGATATGTTTGTTGTGATGAGATCTTGTCAAGGCTCGCGTAAGGAGGAGGAACTTGTACCAGCAGATGTCGGAATTCGACAGCAGCAGGACCGTGGCCTGTCGAAAGAGTTGTTTACTGCTCCGCGAAATTGCTGCTCGCGTCGTTCGGGATTCTACGACTGCCGTTCAAATATGGAATCTGCAGATTCCGCATGGCAGTATCCTAATATTTGCAGGATCTCAGCGGCTGTGCACGACTAGCGCACCAGAGAACAGACACATAGTCCGCTCGGCCATGCAGAACCATTCGGAAACATCATGTGGCAGGAGTATGGCGACGGGCCTGATTGGACATGGACAGCACGATGACGTGTGGGATACCACGAGCTATGAGCAAGGCCACTACTGTTGTGGCTTCCCTTGCTGCGGCAGCATAGAAAGGGGCGCGGTAAATGGTTTACCCATCGACAATAGTGGACACAAGAGGGGCATCACATTGCCTTTTCTGAAGAGTCCTGGTTCTCCATACAGCATCACGATGGGCGTATCCATATGTTTAGGCTCGGAGGACATCGAACTGGTCAGACTGAATTCGTCATCGGCATACAGGCAAGTTTCGGCGAGTCATTTGTTAATGTGACCACTGCCTATGTTCGACGTCGAAGTATAATAACCACTCACCGACGGCAGGTGGCAGCATGAGAAGTGGATGGTGGATGATGTATAAAGCATGGGAAACAGTGCAGTCGTTGTTGTAGTGCGGATATGGGAGCGACTTATATGACGTCCAAAAGGACATGGCCATTGGCTTTCGTGCCAAGGGTAGAAGCATTTCCGAAACGGCTGTGTTTAAAGCATTTCATGCCTGACAAAATGGCACTATCCAAAACGCCGCCGAAGCACTTGTGATGCAACGCGGGCCATAGATTACAGGAGTCAACGATGGATGGGGATACGTGTACGGGCGAATAGACATGAAACTATTCGACAACTGGCTGCCCAGATGAACAAGAGAGTTACAGTGTCTCTTCAACGACCGTTCAGCGAACGTTGCTGCGTATAGGCCTCTGCGGCAGGATCCTGGTTCATGCACCCATTCTGACTGCTATCCCCCTTCTTGCAGCGGTGTACCGTAGGTCTCTAGAAGAGCGTAGCGTTCCAAAGGATTGGAAAAGGGCACAGGTCATCCCCGTTTTCAAGAAGGGACGTCGAACAGATGTGCAGAACTATAGACCATATATCTAACGTCGATCAGTTGTAGAATTTTGGGACACGTATTATGTTCGAGTATAATGACTTTTCTGGAGACGAGAAATCTACTATGTAGGAATCAGCATGGGTTTCGAAAAAGACGATCGTGTGAAACCCAGCTCGCGCTATTCGTCCACGAGACTCAGAGGGCCATAGACACGGGTTCCCAGGTAGATGCCGTGTTTCTTTACTTCCGCAAGGCGTTCGATACAGTTCCCCACAGTCATTTAATGAACAAAGTAAAAGCATATGGACTATCAGACCATTTGTGTGATTGGATTGAAAAGTTCCTAGATAACAGAACGCAGCATGTCATTCTCAATGGAGACAAGTCTTCCGAAGTAAGAGTGATTTCAGGTGTGCCGCAGGGGAGTGTCGTAGGACCGTTGCTGTTCACAATATACATAAATGACCTTGTGGATAACATCGGAAGTGCACTGAGGCTTTTTGCGGATGATGCTGTGGTATATCGAGAGGTTGTAACAATGGAAAATTGTACTGAAATGCAGGAGGATCTGCAGCGAATTGACGCATGGTGCAGGGAATGGCAGTTGCATCTCATTGTAGACAAGTGTAATGTACTGCGAATACGTAGAAAGAAAGATCCCTTATCATTTAGCTACAACACAGCAGGTCAGCAACTGGAAGCAGTTAATTCTATAAATTATCTGGGAGTAGGCATTAGGAGTAATTTAAAATGGAATGATCATATAAAGTTCATCGTCGGTAAAGCAGATGCCAGACTGAGATTCATAGGAGGAATCCTAAGGAAATGCAATCCGAAAACAAAGGAAGTAGGTTACAGTACACTTGTTCGCCCACTTCTTGAATACTGCTCACCAGTGTGGGATCCGTACCATATAGGTTTGATAGAAGAGATAGAGAAAATCCAACGGAGAGCAGCGCGCTTCGTTACAGGATCATTTAGTAATCGCGAAAGCGTTACGGAGATGATAGATAAACTCCAGTGGAAGACTCTGCAAGAGAGGTGCTCAGTAGCTCGGTACGGGCTTTTGTCGAAGTTTCGAGAACATACCTTCACCGAAGAGTCAAGCAGTATATTGCTTCCTCCTACGTATAACTCGCGAAGAGACCATGAGGATAAAATCAGAGAGATTAGAGCCCACACAGAGGCATACCGACAATCTTTCTTTCCACGAACATTACGAGACTGGAATAGAAGGGAAAACCGATAGAGGTACTCAAGGTACGCTCCGCCACACACCGTGAGGTGGCTTGCGGAGTATGGATGTAGATGTAGATGTAGACGAAGGCCGGCATTTCCATGCCAGTTCGCAACTGGACGTAAATTGAGTGATGATAGTTGGCCTTTTCAGAGGAATCATGTTTCATGCTCCACGTAGGGCGTGAAACGACTGAGAGCAAACACCATGCAACAACCTTTGGATGGGTCCAGGTGAGAGGAAGGAATGATACAGAGATGTTTTCGTGGCATTCCCTAGGTGACCTCGCCATTCTGAAAGCGACAATGAATGAAAGCAAGAATGCATCTGTTCTTGAGGATTATGTCCACCCGTACATGCACTTTTATATTCCTCTGCGCGATGGCATCTTCCAGCGGAACAATGGAGCACCAGGACGAGTTTACCGTACTCGCCTGCCCGGATTTAAGCCCAACAGAAAATCTGCGGGACCACCTTGATCAGGCTGTACACGGTATGGATCCTCAATCGAAAGACCTAGTGGAGTTGGCCACAGCATTGTAGCCGATACTACTCCACATCCCTGTTGGTACCTTCCAGAACTTCACTGACTCATTTCTGTGCGCAGTGGCCCGCGTTGAGAAAGGTGGTTTTTCAGGCTTTTGACAGGCAGTGACATTAATGTGACTGGCCAGTGTAAAACACGATCACCTCTGGCTTATATGAACGATAATTTGGAAGGCAGTCTTTACATTTCTGACGTGCTAAGCCCTTTGGCTGTGCCCTACCTCTGAGATATCCATAACGTTATCTTTCAACAAGATAATGCAAGACTTGATCTTGGCCGGCCGCTGAGGCCGAGCGGTTCTAGGCGCTTCAGTCTGGAACCGCGCGACCGCTACGGTGGCAGGTTCGAATCCTGCCTCGGGCATGGATGTGTGTGATGTCCTTAGGTTAGTTAGGTTTAAGTAGTTCTAAGTTCAAGGGGACTGATCACCTCAGATGTAAGTCCCATAGTGATCAGAACCATTTGAACCATTTGACTGTATCTTGCCAATATACTGTCCTGACGATGTTCCACTGCTGCCCTTGCTAACACGTTCTCTAGCTCTCAACCACTGAAAATATCTGGTTACATGTTCTAGAAAGAATAGCACACCAGCAGTAGCCAATCATTGAGACTAATGAACTGTGGTGTATGACTGAAGGAAGTATGACTAAAGCAACATGTAATGGAGTGCTTCGTCTGTCCCAATGCTGAGCCAGGTTACAGCGATGACTGTTCGTCAGAAGTTGCAGTTCCGTGTGCTAAACTTTGCACCATGTATACGTGCAACTTTAATGGTGCATTCTTCTTATTATACCGTATGTACATAATAAAAGAAATTTTATTACTTTTCCTACGCTTCTTTTATTGCAGTTGGAATGTTCAGCAGTGTAGTTGACGTAGCTGTTTGCCTAGGCCTGTTCTTTTGTGTACCTGAATGTTCTAACCAGTAGCAGCATTTTTAATTTTCTCGCAAGGAAAACAGTATAATAAGCATAACACGAATTACATAGGAGTACAGCACGTAAGTAGATCGAAGACTGCAAAAGAACTACTCCCGGTACAGCCTTACCGAAGCGCCGCCCTGGGCGCCGCACACCTGCAGAGGCCAGTGCCGGCCCTAACGAGGGCGCCGACGCTCCAGGCGGCGACCGGCGCCGCCCTGCGAAGGTGAGGTGTGGATCGCGCCACCCGTAAACACGCGCCGCCACCGCCGCCAGCGCTTCGTTTGTCCGCTGTAAACTCCGCAAACACTACACGCGGCCGCCCCCCAACACTTTCAGGGGCCCTAAACAGCGTGCTCAACAATTCCTACGGCAGCTGCAACAATAAAATATGGTAATCGCTCTACCACGCAAAGCGCAGCAACCTCTACCGGCGAGTCGAGCTCGCTGTAGGCCACAACGGCTGAGACGATGTTGCCAGCATTCGTGGACACAGCACAGATCTCTGAACGTTTTAAACGACGTTAAACGTATTTACGTTGGCTATCAGGGAAGTACGGAGAAAAAAATTCATTTCGTTCCTTTTAAATATCTCAGTACAAAAGTTGCCTCACTTAAGGCAATTGATGTACTAAAATACCGTATGTTATCGCATAATCTTCCCCCTCCTAAATTCCCCTACCCCACAATTCTACATCTACATCTACATACATACTCCGCAATCCACCATACGCTGCGTGGCGGAGGGTACCTCGTACCACAACTAGCATCTTCTCTCCCTGTTCCACTCCCAAACAGAACGAGGTAAAAATGACTGCCTATATGCCTCTGTACGAGGCCTAATCTCTCTTATGTTGTCTTTGTGGTCTTTCCGCGAAATATAAGTTGGCGGCAGTAAAATTGTACTACAGTCAGCCTCAGATGCTGGTCCTCTAAATTTCCTCAGTAGCGATTCACGAAAAGAACGCCTCCTTTCCTCTAGAGACTCCCATCCGAGTTCCTGAAGCATTTCCGTAACACTCGCGTGATGATCAAACCCACCAGTAACAAATTTTTCATCATAATAAATTATTATTTTGTTGATATCACGCATTAGTCCCTTTCCTGGTTCGTTCTTATACTAGAGCGGCCTTCAAACGACTTGACAGTGGACAACAATGGACACAGCGGATACTTGGTACAAAAATATTTCGATTGTCTCAACACATCTTAAACCTGAAAGGTGAAAGCTGCAGACGTATATCTATGTCAGTAATGTCAGAAATTGAGTCCGCCTTGATGCAAAACACCTTGTTACTCGTTTATTTATTTATTCTCCCGAACTAGTTTCGGCGACAAATATCACCATCATCAGTGGGTTTTTAAAATCTAAAACATGCAGAAAATAGCATGGTTATACAAACACAGTAGCACATTATTACATTTTTACTATTCGTTTTTTGAAATATAGTTTTCTATGGATGCTTTCATACTACCTTATTTATTGTATGTTACAGCATGTTTTAAGAATTATTGTCACTGCTTGCGATATATTTTCAGTGAGCTTTTTTTTCTGTTGCCGTTCTTTACTCAGCGAACATCATGTTACCTGCAAGCGAGTGAGCGGTTGTTAGTAAACTAAATACTAAAAGGTTAACTTCATATGTCAGCAACATACACTTGGGGTTGCGGTAGTGTTGTGGAATCCAGTTATATGGTGTGTACTGAGCCGTTCCTTAGCTATTCGCGTTCTCACTTTGTTAAAAGTCGTCATAATGCCGAAATATTCAAACTACACGGCAAAAATTAAATAAAATATTACTTTACGCCGACACGGACGGAGTGAAAGTTGCAGGAATACGTTTCTCCGTTGATCCCAATTCAATACGGTAATGGCGGAGATAAAAAGGCAACCTCCAAATCTTTCCGTGAGCCTAAAACAGGGAAATATCACGAAATTGATAATGGTGTAGTGGCTTATGACAATGAACTTCGGAATGATGGTTGTGGTATTTCTTACGAAATGATTCAGAACAAAATTCGCCAGATAACTATCACTCTCAACATTGACGGAAAGAATTTTAAAGCAAGTGTGATTCGGTGAATCGTTCTATAGGACGGCAAAATCTCAGTCAACGAAGGAGAACATCTTTGTGCCAGCATTTACCTCGAGACTACACGGATAAGGTAATCGAGTTCCATCGTTACGTAATACAAGTGCGACACCAAGTTGACTATTTTCTCTCCGTGGTTGGTAAAGTTGACCAGACGCCAATGTTTTTTTACATGCCGCATAACGCCACCGTTGCTCCAACTGGCTCAAAAAGTTTCCTAGTGAAGACAAATGGAGCCGAGAAACTAAGATTCAGAGTGATGTTAAGAGATCTGAGAGTAGACTGCCAAATCAGGCACGTCCGACGGCCGTGTCCTCTTCTGCCAGTCTGCCAGTGGCTTCACTGGTCGCTATTTGGGGGGAGGGGGGGGCGGCATGTACTCAGTACAAATCTCTGCTAGTCGTTGTTGGGTCTCATAACCTTGAAACACCTGTTAGCCTCAAGAGGCTGAGTGCTTCCTGAAGGAAAAATCCTTGGTAATATCAGTAATCGAACCTGGGTTCCACATATGACAGTCAGCCACGATGACCACTCAACTCCAGAGGCCGGCGAAGTGGGAAATAAGCTGCTTGACAAATACACAACAGTGTGCTGTGAGTGGGAATGAAAAGTGTTTCTAGAATCACGTTCTCTTAAGAGTGCCATACGGCGTAGTCCTAGGCAGATTATTGTTCTCCGTGTATGGCAATGACATCTCGTAATTTCTGTCCTGTAGATATTTTTTCTGTGACCACCACATCCAACTTCAATTAAGTCCCAGAAATGAAGATCTTAATACTGCGATCCATCAGATGAATATTCATCTATCTTTGCGATCCATCAGATGAATATTCATCTATCTTCAATGTTCAGATGGACGAAAAAGCTAAAACTTAGAGTCAATGCGAAGATGCCCCAAGTAGTTCTAAATTCCGCGAAAGTTGCCTTCTAAACTTCTCGTCGCAGTCCCAAAACCACATCAGAAAACGATGAAGAAGTTGGGTGAATTGAAGAGCACATAACTGGCCATAAAACACTGTTGGCACGTATAGAAGTTTTGAAACTATTTCCACAGGATGTGATAGGCAAATGCATGCAAGCGCTGTTACTACCGAATCTCCATTGCGATGCAATGTAACACGACACAAGCAGGAAAAACTCTACGCTGTTACAACTAACCACGAAGGTGCTTGTGTACCTCACATATGCACCATTCATTTATTTGACTATGTCGCTGCGCCTTCTGCTCTCCCGTCTTTCAGTTTAAATCTCACTGCCTGTAATTTGCCTTTGTGGTCTATCTTTCATGAACTGATTTAAACTGGATTTTATTTCTCTAACACAGCTACTAGTGTTTCTAATGTTTATGTTACGGTTCTTTCTAATTGATGTATTCCATACTAAATATAAGACGTTTTGTAACATGTGCATCGTAATAATCATAACATAAAATGTATAGAATGCCTGGGTAGATGTGAGGTAGATAAATAAATAAATATTCTGAAGCAATACAGTTTACTTCTAGTTTGCAGAATGAGATTTTCACTCTGCAGCGGAGTGTGCGCTGATATGAAACTTCCTGGCAGATCAAAACTGTGTGCCCGACCGAGACTCGAACTCGGGACCTTTGTCTTTCGCGGGCAAGTGCTCCACCAACTGAGCTACCGAAGCACGACTCACGCCCGGTACTCACAGCTTAACTTCTGCCAGTAGCTCGTCTCGTACCTTCCAAACTTTACAGAAGCTCTCCTGCGAACCTTGCAGAACTAGCACTCCTGAAAGAAAGGATGTTGCGGAGACATGGCGTAGCCACAGCCTGGGGGATGTTTCCAGAATGAGATTTTCACTCTGCAGCGGAGTTCTGCAAGGTTCGCAGGAGAGCTTCTGTAAAGTTTGGAAGGTAGGAGACGAGGTACTGGCAGATGTAAAGCTGTGAGTACCGGGCGTGAGTCGTGCTTCGGTGGCTCAGTTGGTGGAGCACTTGCCCGCGAAAGGCAAAGGTTCCGAGTTCGAGACTCGGTCGGGCACACAGTTTTGATCTGCCACTTGGTTTTCATAGTGCACATATTAAGCTACGTTTGAACAACGAATTTCAGATATATACGTAAGTTTTTAGAGCACAAGTCAGAGTTTTCCTATCCCAGCGGAGTAGAATCTGGCCAGCACCTTCAACTGTAAAGGAATTCAGCGTGTCATCCTCCGGTGAGACGATGTCACGAGAAGATAAACTAGCTTCGCTAGTACCCGAAGGGATGGTGCATGACAATCACTGGTTACAATTAACGAAAGTGAACTAATGGATAATGTAGGATGCTTCATGAGATTTATAACGGATTGTGCTGTTCCCAAAGCGTCCTTTTCCGAACCGAGGAGAGCACACGCCTTTGTAGGTAGGCGGAATATTACTTTCACTTGATGTTTTCTTAAGATTACGCCTAATTTCGACGAAATGTTGCCTACGTACGGGAGGAACGAACTGGACTTGAACCGCTCCTTCTCCTCTTGCTCTTGAGGTTGGTCACGTTACTTTTTCCTTAGAGCTGTGTTCGTCTGACAAAGAATATCCATTATTTTTGAACACTGATTGCAGATTTTCCAGCTCATTTGCAAGGTTATTTCCATCAAACACAACATGTGCCCGGTGAACCAATGTGTGTGTGGGTACGGTAAACGAAGTGCCCCAATGATTCGTGCCCTCTCCTCAAAGTTTTCCATAAAAATGTTTGCTGCTAGAGAGGAGAGAGGGCTGCCCATGGCAACACCGTCAATTAGCTGAAAGTATTCACTGTTGACTCAAAAGCAGGTTGACGGAAGGACATGATGAAACTTTGAACTTACATCTGATAAGTGACAATGAATCCATGAGAGCGACCGTGATTACCAGTGTGACGACACCGAAGCTTACTAATGAGTCCTACTTTTTGAGTCGAAGTGACTTCAGTTTATTAATAAAGTTACAGGAATTGCGAATATGATGTGAAAACTTCCCCACAAATGGTATCAGCAAAGACTCAAGCTGTCTAGCTATCCCATACAGTACGTTGGAGCGCCGATATTGCTCACAACAGGACTAATGGAAGACCTTCTTTGTGTATTTTTGGAAGACCATACAACCGTGGTGAAACTTAACTGTGTGTACTGGCAAATTTCATGTCCAAAGAACGAAATGTGATTTAGCGAATTACGTTCTGTCGAAGCCGATTGTTTTATCAGCCTTGCTAAAGACTTCTACTACTCGGAATGGAATTTGTTGGGTTCTTCCCATGAGTTATGAAACTGTGTATTGGCTGCAACAGAATTATTTTTCCTCAGAGGAAACCTCATGTATCCAATTGTGAACGTTCAGCCTTTTCACCATGCAAAAGCGCTGCCACTTGTAGGGTATTACTATAAAATTATCAAAAAGCGAATGTACCAGGACGCAGAAGCTTGTGGCCGCCAGAATATACAGAAATGGTTGGTTAGTTTTATTACGCTGTATAATTGAATATTATTATTTTCATATTGCATGGTAATTATTAAATGATCAATCTATTTATTACAATAATAAATATTTAGTCTGTAAAAAGAACACAACTAAAAAAATATATTTTGAAAATGGGTTCATGTATGTAAATAAATCTTACATCTAAAATCATTAAACATTCACCGAAGAACATTACAGCATAAAGAAAATTTTTTCTTCCTTCGGAAAAAACCATGTCTGAAAGGGTTAACGTGGGAAACGTAAAAAAAAAAAAAAAAAAAAAAAAAAAAAAAAAAAAAAAAAAAAAATGGCTCTGAGCACTATGGGACGTAACTTCTGAGGTCATCAGTCCCCTAGAAGTTAAAACTACTTAAATCTAACTAACCCAAGGACAGCACGCACATCCATGCCCGAGGCAGTATTCGAACTTGCGACCGTAGCCGTCGCGCGGTTTCAGACTGTAGCGCCTAGCACCGCTCGGCCACCCCGGGCGGCTGGGAAATGTAAGCTCTTTGTTCACACAATCTACTTTTCACAAGATGTGGGATCGATATCTAGTTTTATTTCAGAAATATAAGGTTTCAAGTTTCTTAGCTTATTGTTTTTCCACTCATGAAATTATATTTCTGGCAACCATGCTAATGTGTGGTGATTTTCATTGTCTTTGGTATCCAGATGATAATGTAAAGAGGCATCGTCTGCTGAATTGGATTTCTATGTGAAATATTAGATCTTACATTCAATTATTGAACACTGTATGAAGTATGAACATAATTTGCGATTCTTAAGAGCTTACTTTCGTTCTCCCTGGTCTGTGTTCAGCATAACCTATGTGCTCCACATCTCCACCTATGATCATTAAGAACTACGTTCTCAAATGTACTACATTCGCTTTAATTGCATTTAAAGGCGAGAAGAAGTATACTACTTTAAGCTGAAGCTAGAGTTGCATGAGATAATTTTGTGATGATGCTGACTTCCAGACATGAGCCAACGAATATGATTTCTGCTGCCAAATTAGCTCAAGTATTTTCCATTTGTCTTGCAAGGAAACAGAGAGGAATAACATTTGCATAGTATGAATTTTATCCATAAGAAGCAATTCTTAAACTTTTACAGTTAGTAGTAGAATAAAGTCTATTGTCAGGATTACTGTTTCTGTTTCGTCGGGGTTAGTTGTTGTTAAACTCTCATTCCAATTATTCCGTTGAGCTTTGTTAAGGGGCTTGCCACTACGGAACTTAAAACAAAGTCATTGAGGTTGCGTTTATTCGCTTATGGGTCAAAATTCTTATAAAGGGGTAACGTTACAGGGTATGAAAAACAGAAGTCATAGTCTCCTACGAAATCAAAAACTTAAGTTAACAGCAGTGGAAGGAGTTCAATTAGTGAGCGTACTTTTTGATGTGTAGGGGTGCAGGGGTAACAAAATCTTCAGAGTATCTGCCCTATGAGACAGCTCTTGAAGTTTTCTAAGCATGTTATCTCAATACGTACGATGTCTTTATGCGGTCTTTATTTAAAATTTCAACATTTCTGTTACACTCTCCCACCAGTTAAACTGGTCTGTGACCATATACATTATGATATAGAGACCATCGACCGCATTCCATTTTTCTAAGTTTTAAATTTCGCATTTCAGAGCGGAAGCTCTATTGTCCGAGTCTCCATGAGGCACCTGCGGCTTTTCATCATGATCTAGCTAAGCAATCGCTCTTGAGGTATGTTATGTTGGTGTATAAACGGAAAATGTATGAGAACACTAAAGCGCTATAAAATAATTATGTACTGCGAGATTCTGCCACACTGGTGGTATCGTCAAGAAATCAAAATATGAAAATAATTGAAAAAAAAACTTGCTTTATCACCAAAGGTATTCGACTGAAGTAGTTCTACTCCTAGATGTGGTACATTGGATACATAAGATTGCTGTCAAAGATTGTATAATTTTCTTACTACTACTATAAATTATGTAAATCATAATGTAAAGAGGTACAGAGCATTTTTTTACGTTTTTGGTGATATGCTGATTTTTGAAGAAACAGGAGAAAATAAGATGAACAAAGAGCTTACAACCGGTCGGATACCCTTAGCTAACATGTAACGGGGGAAAATATGTCATTCTTTTCGCAGCTATTTCTGAAATTCCCACACAGCTGAAGACATCGCTGCGGAATTGAATACCGTCAATATTAGATTAACAGTTTAGTTAGCAAAGTAGGAGGGCGCTAAACAAGCGTTGTAGCAACCACCCGTATGTGACGCCACCAGCCACAGCAGCAGCAGCTGAACACAAAGTCGCTCAGGCTACGTTTCCTCGCGCCCACCCGAAAGCGTGCTTTGCTTGGTTGATGTATTAGACTGCTGTGTGCCTGGATCATCGACGTGTTCAGCATCCACTGTGAAGCCCTCGCTAGTTCGTAGACTAACCCTCGTACATCGATTCCAGAGCTCTGGGCCACCCATGCTACCCAGACGCACCACCGACCCCAGTACAACGCTCGCAGATTTCAGCGCCGTCTGGGATCGAACTAACGTGAGGGCGACACCGTCCTCCACCGTGTCAGTATCAGCTGACTTCTATCATAGCACTGTCCGAGACGTCGCTAGTCTAGCGTCGCTGAACGGGCTGAGGTCTCAAGAGTTGCTGCCATGGTAGAAGATCTGCCACTGCCTCGCTACGTGTAGACCAGAGGCTAACTGAAGACTGTTTTCCAGATCCTCTTAGGCAATAAATTGCCAGTGATCTTGCTCGATTGTTGGCCCACCACCATACCGATTTGTGTCTATAAACCTTGACCTGGTACTATTGACGTCAGTATCGGGCTTGTGCAGGTGGAGACACTACCGAAGTCAGCGAAGCAAGCCACGTCGTTACGAATAACAGGTAACCTTTGTGAGAGGTGACTCCTCCTGGATTCCACTATCTTATGTTCCTTGTTTTATGTGTCCTTCTTCTTTCCGTTTAGCAATAGGACATGGGCATCTACACTGGGAGCAGATGCGAGTGTGTACCGTCGAAGAGAGATAAGTAATGAACCGATGAAAGTCAGAATTCTTGTACACAGTCTCATGATGCAGTAGGTTGAAGTTGTCGATTAGGAAGTTATTACGCCATAAAAGTGCTGACTGAACTGTTGTAAGCCTTTCCGGGTAGTATAAATGAGTGTCGGCTAAATTTGATACAAGTGGAGTTACTATAGAGGTGAACATGTGAGTTCAAGTCTAAGAGTGCTCTAGGCATCTCCTCTAGTAGATTGTGGGTTAGAGTCCACAGAGTACGTGAGTTGTTTGCAAAGCTTTTTCTTCCTTTACGTTTCTGCACTATAGTTCTTCCACATATGGCTGTCATTCATTTCTGTCATTATGAATCGGAAAGCTAAACTCAGAATTTAAATTTACTGTCGTACATTCCTTCTGGAATTGAAAAAAAACGGGAATCAGGAGTGATCATTGTTATGACAGGTGATTTACAGTTACCCTTTAATTTACGCAAGGTTCTTGACCTTACATCACTTGAGAGTGGTCTCAAAGTAGCGCGTTATGGAGCTGAGATACCGAACTGATTCGATTGGTTGTTGTAGCCCATAGCACTACGACAGTAGCATGGTCGAAGATCCCTCGAGTGGAACTATCGAAACAGCAGAAAATTTACCATACATAGGCTAGATTCTAGAACCAGTATATCGTGTCGTGAGTCAGAGAAAGATCAAGCTTGTGAGAATGGGAAAGCTCGGCAAATCTTATAATGAGCTAGAGAAATTTGTGATAATGATTTAAATGCTACTTGCTTAATGAGTAAGAACTGAGCTGAGATAGTGCAGGTCGAAGCCAGAAGAGCGCCTGTAATGAAAAAATTAGGCAGTCGTCATCACAAAGCTTTTGCGGCACGATGCGCTAAACATTTCTCTCTGAACTTAAAACTTTCGGACTGATAGGCTGTGGTCGATGTATAAAACTCTCCCCTGGCGTTTCGCCTCTGGCTGTGGAGACATCCTCCCAGGTAACGTGGCAAACTTGGTCGAGTTTTATACATCGACCTCAGTCTCTCAGCCCGGAAGTTTTAAGTGAAGAGAATACTGGCCGTGAAATGGTTTCTCTCTAAAGTTACAAGTAAACTACGCCTTAGACAAAGTGATAATAGAGCGAGATATAATCGGCACCAGACTCAAATGGTCGGGAGAGAGAGGTAACTATACTGACTGAGGTTTTTCTTGTTTGTTCTCTGAAGATGTGGAATTACAAGTTTTTCTTGATATTATACTGTCATCCAATAAAAGAGTGCTAGCAAAGCGATAGTTCTTCAAGAATGAGTGGTCGTTAGCTTAAAGTAGGTTAAATTACAACAAAATATTCTACAATCAATAGAGTCACTGTCATGAATTACCTCTTGTTCCGTTCTATATGTAATTTAACGTCCAGGTCCGCTTTAAAGGAATTCCCGCACTTTTTTTTATTATTTATTTATTCATCCGTAAACAAATTTCTTTCTATGCATGTCGTCATTATACATACATATGTACATTATTTTGTCACATGAGATAATGAAATACAAGCTATATATAATAAATTCATAATATATATATGTATATTACACACACAATTTATCATTGAATTACATAATGCAGAAGAACCTGCTTCAATCAAAAGGAATAGATCACAAGACTCCTCTAATTCTTGTATGGGTAAGTTACAATCTAGAATGTCCACTTTATAATTGATTAACCTGATTATTTATTTATGACAATTTTATGCTGCATGAATTCTCTAATCGAGTAAAAACTATTTTTTAATAAACATTCTTTAACGAATGCTTTAAAGTTACAGAGTTCCTTTATGTTTTTGATTTCTTTTGGCAATTTATTGTATATCTTGACACCTTGGTAAAACATAGTGGTTTGGGTTTTAGTCTTATTCATTCTGTCTTGGTACAAGCAATTACTGTTTCTGGTTTGGTGATCATGTATGAAGCTGTTTGCTAAATATTGCTCAATATTTTTTTGAATAAAAACTGTAGTTTGCAAGATACATTCACTTGGGATTGTCAGAATACTTGTAATCTGAATATCGATACTTTTGGCTTCTGTGTACTGATATTATCGCAGAAATATTGTGTACAGATTTCGGAACTGCAGCCGTGAAAGAAAACCCCTAACTCTAGACTGAAATAGCCTATCCCCCTCAGTTTCCACTAAAGCTCTGTGGTCAGCCAAACAAATGTGACAATGGTACAATGAATGTGTGTGCTGCACAGACCAGCGTCAACTACTGAGTTTGTGGGTCAAGTATAACTAATTTAACCCTAGGTCGTCCAAGCCCTTTTTTCTAACTTGGATGCCTAAGCGGGTGTGATTGGGGGGGGGGTTCAGCGAGCCCACAGGTATTAAATACTTTTACTGACGAAAAATTACAACTTTCAAAATGGTTTATGTATTTTAACTAAGACATCGGTTTATAAATGTTGTTAATTGTTATAAATATTGGATTGAGTGAATAAAAAATTGACATATTACAATACAAAATACAGATGTGTTCATATACAGTAAACTACTCTGAGTCCTCAACTTCAAGGCAAGAGACACACTTCACAATTTTTTCTGAATGTGTGTTACACACATGTTTTTGACACTGTCCACAATACTGTTTTGGTTTACTTAGATTGTTGTACTTATGCCTTCACAATTTTTTCTGAATGTGTGTTACACACATGTTTTTGACACTGTCCACAATACTGTTTTGGTTTACTTAGATTGTTGTACTTATGCTTCTTTGTTTTAGCTTTTCTTACACAAATATGGCACCGACCTTTCCCTGCAGGAGGCTGACGTGCTTCCTTTGTCCCTTCTTTGATTTTCTTTTGTAGAATAGTCTCCATTGATTAAACAATTTGGTTAGATAACCCTCTTGCATTGGCACTGCTTTCTTCTACCTGCAATTTCATTAGTTCCATCCCAGCTTGCAGAAGATAAAGTTTCCGTTTGTTATGTTTCTTTTCATTCCATCTTGAATGTTGCTGGATGAATATGGTGGTTGCATTGATAGCACAAATGTCGATAGAGAGTAAAATACAGATAGAGGCCATCTCTTTGTTCCTCTCTTGCAGGTGTACATACGCGCCATTTGATCAATGGTATCAATCCCACCTTTAGTGGAATTATAATATGCATTTATCTTAGTTTTATTCTTCTCTCCTCCAACAGTGCCTTTATCTTGGTGCATTGTTGACAAAATCAGTAAGTTTTTACTTGCTTTCATTTTTGCTGTGTAGGACACCAAAGTTAGTGGAGGCCTACGTGGTCGGAACTGCACTAACTCACTGCAAGTTCACAAGATAAATAACAGCTGACTGACATCAACAATCATTTCCTCTGAAAGTATAAACAGATTGTTGTGAATATCAAGAACACCAACCAACAAGAAACTAACTTGCATTGTTGTAGAGATGAGAAATACGAAATCTTAGTAAGGAAATTTTCTATAGCATGGAAGCCTAAAGGGGGGGGGGGGGGTTGTTGGACCCATAAAAAGTTTGTTTTTTCTTTCAAAGCAGGAATTTTCTATAAAGTATATTGACACTAACGTTTCATAAAAAAGCCAACAAACAATAACTCAAAGGGAATATGTAGTAGGAAAGTTACTTGGGCAAAAGCAGGGGACATAAAAAAATTGTGGGTTCAACGAACCTTAGGCGTCCTAGGGTTAAGTAAGTATTAGAACGAACAATTGTTAGTCGTTCTTTCCAGATCACATGTATGCAGTCTTCAGAACCAGCTAAGATGTAGAATTCAGGGACTAAATTTTCTGAAGAGAGGACGAGTATATTGGTGATGGACTACGACATATTCTCCACAGCTATTATTATGTTTTCTCCCAACTGACGGCATCATCGGAACACTGGAAATGCGGCACAACAGATTGTTTTCACAATGCAGAGTATACTTTCGTGTAAGTCCTACCTACTACGAAGTTACATAAATCGAATTTTACATACACAGTTTACTAAACGAGTAAACAAAACAAAAATGTAACACAAGATATACAGAAGTACTATGCGACAAAATATTACAGGTAATGTAATAAAAATGACAAAACGCCGTTGTTACACATTTGAGATATTCCCAGTTCAATGTAAATCAATGACAGTCTTTTAACAATAAAATGTTATTTCGTATGTCCTGTAAGAACTGTTTCAAAAGCTGCGAATAGAGAATTGAATATCTGCGTAGGTCGGTTAATTCCATCTAGACAGAACATGATAACAATATACAAGAACCAGATTTAGGTATGTCAGCCATATGTATAGACACTCTTACATCAGTACTCAGGCACATGCACATAGGAGGTACATGCCAACATACATTTATAGGCTGAGCGTCCATGTCCTGCTTAGGAGCACTTTGGAATATAGTTTAGTTAACTTTTCTTTGGTCTTCTCCTGGCACTCTAATTGTCATGACCGTTAGATTAACAGCGCAGGGAGCTATATCTGGACTTCGGCACTGTTAAAAAACTCGTACAGTATTTTATACTTTGCTATATCGTTGGGTGCTAATAAGGTCTGGAGGCTGCTTGGGAACTGTTGACGATGCGCCCGAAGATTACTTGCAAGGACGTTTATGTAAGACGTGTTCAGAGACACTGTAGGCACGTGTAATTTGGATCTTCTTCCTCTCGGCAAACACGTAGAGCGGTGGCGATTAAGTTGAACCGATAGAATTTTTGTAGAACTTCCAATAATTAAATTTCAGCCGTGCTATAACTGTCGTAAGGCTGCTCGATGTTTGTGTATTATATCATGGTGGGACGAATTAGTGCGTAGCGACTGCCTTTGATTTTAGATGTGTCTGTCCATTCCTCTTACCAGTCCGAAGACAACCGCTGTCTGAGTGTGGGTATTATATCGGTGATTGGGAGTTATCACGTTTTATAGCTTCACGTAGAGATGCTGTGACATCTACTTCTTCATTTCCAGTTATCCTAGAGTGGCCTTTCAACCATACCATTACGATGTTGTGATAGTTCCTCGAAATACGTCAGTAGTTGCAGCAGCTATGGGATTGGTAAAACTATTATGATGGATTTCATCATTTGTAGGGCTGACATAATAACAGAGATTATGACTGTTGTGTCTGCTGTGGTCATCTGTCCTATTATCAGCGCTCGACAGTCGTAACATTGGAGTGTGGATCCAGGTTGTGTATGACACGATGACACTGAAGCAAGGCGACCCCGTGACGTTCTGTTCCGATCCGTTCCGTTCGGTCGATGATTTGTGTGAACGCCACCGTTTGGAATACACTGTGGAATGTGGGTGACGTGGCGCTCCGCAGCCAGTGAACCGGCGCTGTGGAGGAGGCGTCGGCTGCTGGAACAGCGCCCCCGCGAGGTCCCGGAATGCGGCAGCGCCGGGCCGGCGGACCCCCGGGGCGCGGCCGGGCTCCATGTCCCCGCCAGGGGGCGGTGGCGCCCCCGGCACCCCGCCGCTTTACTCGCCGTCAAATACTCGTTTTTTACGTCCTAACATTTCAATTTATAACGTCAGCCTGAAACAAATACTGACAGTTATACGTGTAAGCTGCGTGTCTCGTATGACGTACGAAGTCACCCACACCAGTCCACGGCCTTCCAGCTGTCCCCTGTTCGTTTCGTCCTGTTTTAGTGGCTCGAGATAATTGTGCAGGGAGGCTCGCCTCAGCCGTGGGCGTCATGTGTGCTGGCAGGGTGCCCCTCCTCCTTTCGCTCACCATGTCATAACGAATCGCAGATGCGGATTGTTGACGGGTTTTGGTCCAAGAGGGCCGCTGTAACTGAAACCGTAAGTTTGTTGCCTGTTCGCGTCCCACATGAACGAAGGCTATGACAGTGCTTGAAGGCTAACCGAGATATTTGGACAACATGGCTGTGGAGATGAAGCAGCGATTAGTATCATTAATCAATTATTCAAACACAGTCTCAATCGCGTTTATTATTATTATACCGCCAACCGGTGCTGGTGGTGTCACTCCTGTTTACATAACGGCAGGAAACTACCAATGGTGTAAACGCCCAGAACATGACCCCTACGTCGGGTTGAAACCGGTTGGCGGTATAATAATAATAAACGCGATTAAGACTGTTTCTGAATAATTGACTAACCGAGATACATTAAAATGATAAACATCATGGGGTAGCACATACAGATGGCGATAGTATTGCATACATTAGGTATAAAGGGGCAGTGCAATGGCACAGGTGTCATTTGCACTCAGGTGATTCACCTGAAAGGGTTTCCGACGTGATTATATCAGCGAGATGGGAATTAACAGACTTAGAATTAGGAATGATAGTTGGAACTAGACGTATGGGAAATTCCACTTCCGAAATCGTTAGCTAATTCAATATTCCGAGACCCACCGTGTCAAGAATGTGCCGAGAATACCACATTTCAGGCATCACCTCTCACCACGGACAACGCAGTGGCCGACAGCCTCCACTTAACGACCGAGAGCAACTGCATTTTAGTAGAGTTGTCTGTGCCAACAGACAAGCAACACCGCGTGAAATAAGCGCTGAAATCAATGTTTCACATACGATGAACTTATCCATTATTACAGTATTTGGTGTTCATGAGCTATGGCACCAGAAGACCGACGAGAGTCCGTTTGCTAACTGCACGAAGTCGAATGCAGTGCCACTCCTGGACTCGTGACCGTATCGGTTGGACTCTAGACAACTGGAAAACAGTGGCCTGGTCAGATGAGTCCCGATTTCAGTTGGTGAAGGCTAATGGAAAGGTTCTAGTTTGGCGCACCAGTCTTCCATAATGGTTTCGGCTGTTTTTGCATGGAATGGACTGGGTGGGTCCTCTGGCCCAAATGAACCGATTGTTGAGTGGAAATCGTTATGTTCGAGTAACTGGATACCATTTACATCACGGATTTCATGTTCTCAGTAAACGCTGGAATTTTAATGGATGACAGTTATTGTTCGCGACTGGTTTGAACAACTTTCTGGACAGTTCTAGAGAATGATTTGGCCATTAATCAGACACTTAAGGGACATGCTCCAGAGGCCAATTCGTACACAAAATCCTGCACTGGTCACACTTTCACAGATATGGACTGCTTAAAAAATGTCGTATGGCTAGGGCCTCTGGTCGGATTGACCGTTTGCAGGTTGCAAGTCTTTCGATTTAACGCCACTTCGGTGGACAAAATCCCCGACACAGCAGGGAATCGAACCCGGGCCCTTAGGATTAACATTCTGTCGGACTGGAAACTCAGCTACCGGGGGCGAACTTATGGACGCCTCTAGGGGCAGCATGGTTGAGTATTTCTGGAGGCGACTTCCAATGACAAGTTGAGTCCACATCAAGTCGAGCTGCTGCGCTACTCCGGGTGAAGGAGGTCCGATGATATACCAAGAGTTTCTCCATGATTTATTTCATCTCTATGTACTACAGTCAAGAATTTCGTTATCCAAATGGGCTTTAGTTTCCTGCATGGACTTTAATTAGTTCATATTTTATGTCCCTCCAGTAAGAGAGTAATTACAGGTGCAGTACGACATCGAGCTGGATAAGGATGTGATAAGGACTCAGCGCTGAGAGGTTTTATTTTCTTTTTATTGTTTGGTTTTTTAGCACCTCTTTGGAATTTGCCTGAAGTGGTTCTATGAGACCGTAGAAAATTTAAACCTGGATTGGCTGAATGATTATTTGAAATCCACACGTCACGACTGAGAATACAGTGAGCACTACCGAATTGAATTGCTTTGAAAAATTGTTGAGGTATTGGTTGGCTCTTGTTGAGATATTGCCAGTTGGTTTTCATCTCAGGATATATGACCGACTTTTGTTTAATGATTTTTCTGACTTTTCGACAGTACGATTGGCTGGCATTGTCAAAGATTAACTGAATTCCTGTCGATTAGGTACAGGTAAATTTATCCCAAGAGAGTTACTTGTAGTTGCTAACGACATTATATGATGAAGTTAGCGTTATAATTTGGGGAATATTTTCATTAAAGCACATGCAAGTCAAGAGGAGCTGTGTTGGAGATCGAGACGTCTAGTTCTCTGGCACCATAGATTCAGGATCTTAAACCACCTGAAAGCCTATGGGACAACTTTCACCCTCATGTTGCGAGGTGCCGGGGCAAGCAGTGTATTTAACACTAAATTCTTCTAGAATCTACATATGTAAATGATGCTCTAAGCCCCCCCTATTCTAACTCCGACTTTTGCTGTTGCGCATGGATTAAAAAATATACGCGAACTGACTGTAATCAACCCTGCAAGTGGAGTAGAAAAGAGTTTGGCACCTGCAATAATTTAATTTGATAAATAAGTTAAATAAAGGAAGGTTTCATTAACGTAGTGAGAAATGATGGGTTTCTCTACCGATTAACAGAATTAAAGTTCTGTCCAAAATAACAATATGATTTATTAAGACTAAACACAGAATAATAAACAAAAACACATGAAACATTTATAATACATCAAATTGGCTCAAATTGGATACTCAAACAAACGCTGTGAAGGTGAAGTTGTCCCTAAACTAGATTGTGAGGTTTATGACGAAGTGGTATGTGGAGCCAATTCCTTGCCACTCAAATCTTAAGAGAGACACACAGCTAACCCAACATTAATTGCTGCTACTCAAGACAGAACAAAGTTAGAAAAAGACGAACAGGTGCGGTCTGCTGAGCTCTGATTATCACCTAGGAAAATCCCTATCTGCCGGTGCTGCGGACATACATTATCAAACTGTCTTCTTAACTGCCAGAACACGATCTGGCGTACCGGAGGCGATGGCTGGTTGCTTCGACGTCCTCGACCGGAAGGCGAGAGCCGACTACTTAGAGCACCTGTACAGGCCGAACACACCACATTCCCGCCCCCACGACAGTGGCCGTGGTTAAACGTTCCAATCAGCAACTCGAAAACCGGCGGAAAATTCCACTCCATTGCCGGAGCACTACCATTCCACCAATGGAGATTCTTGGCGCCAATTTCTGCGCTGATTTTGCTACGTCACACAGCTATGCCCTGAGCAAGCCAATCGCAGTTACTATTTTGCAGAAAGCGCGGGAATTTTCCCGCCATAACTGCCTGGGTACACAAGTCATTCCCACGCCTCGCTGGTAGCGCGCCAGAAAGTGTTTTCGCTAAGTTTCTGCGAAGTAACGGAACCTCTAGACCAGCCGCTACTTCAGGGCCCTCCGGGCGTGTCTTTTTACAATGTCGGCGTCTGGAAAGCATTCACTCGACTCCCTCACACTCGTCGGCTTAACCCTCTCGAGATCCGCAGAGCCCGCCTGTCACCGGACCACCTGGGTGACGAGAGACGCTGCGTGGGAAGTCCGCATGTGAAGGAATAGCAACTTTTTACCGCATGCAATTAGAGACGAAAATCGTAAGATAGAAACATGAGAGGGGGCTCATGCCACCTCTCAATGTCTGCCTCGTTGCCTTCAAAAGATGAAGTGTGCACTCCAGGCTGTACACCTATCACTCGTGACGGCCTAGTGGCAGCTAACTCCATCCCCTAGAGCTTGTGTGTGTAGTCGCAGTATACTTGATATTATCATGTACTCATAGTAACTGAAGTTACCCGCGTATGTACACTTCATTCGGTACCTTCTGATCATGTCAGAGGTCGTTGGGTACATATGACGACGTAGCTGAAACTGACTGCAACAAGTAAGCGTGATTCCATTCATTTTTCTTACACTTTTTTTCAGATTATTCTCTTGAGTGGTGCATGCCTATCATGTAACTTTATTTTCCTCTCGGACAGTTATGTATTGGAAATGAAAAAATACCATTTTTTTCCACAGAAACACAGTTGGTAAAATATATGATTCGTTCTGTAACGTAATTTGTGGGTCCATTCTCATCATTCAGCCAATAAAACAAGCAACTTTTACGATTATTTTTTTTGTTGGAAAAACTAATGAATCTATCAATCCTTTGCAGTGTATCTGAATCTCAGTGAATGGATTGCGGGCTTCATGCTAGTGAAGGTATGTTACTGGAATTTGTCTGAATTACTCCTCGGGCATGTCTGCAAGAAGTAAGAGGATAAATTCAATAGTTATGCAAAAAACGTGACCAAAATTACACAACAAAACTACATCTTTGTTTCAAATGTCCGCCATTTTATTATTTTGTCAAATTTCGAAAACTATTCTATTACTCTGTGTGCAGTGTCCTGTAGATTACGAAAACTGTTTTTTTATTTCAGAGAAGATCTGCAGACTACAGGATTTCCGTCATGGCCACCCCTCGTTTTCGGCAGAGAATATTTAACTCCTCAGATGGGGAGGGGGGTTACTGATGACTGAATTTCTTAGAAAATCAGAAATATTTCCCCAGAATCAATAAATAATTTGCAAGAAACTGCTTTGCTTAAGATTTGTTCATCGTCAGTACATTAGTCTCCATTCCTCGGTAATGACCAATACCGTGTATATCTTCAATTATACGCATCCATTTTGCTGCATATTTCCGATAGTCGTCTCTTCACTTTCCGTTAGATCGTCGTCTCGGTCTTCCACAACTCTCGAAAGCCTCTAGAGGACGTACCACCACATCATTCATTCATATGCATACGTGCCCGGCCACTTCATAGAATTTCCATTCCGCACATAATAACGTCTTCCACTCTAGTCTGTCCCAAGACGGCAGAGCGGTATGACACAGTGGCTGACACGCTGTGTCCTCTCAGTCGGAAGAGTGGGGCTTACTGATTTATGTCTCTGGTGGTTTCTTTTAATTGAGTAGCCAAATTCTGGGATGCTTTACGTGGAAAAATAAAAAAACTAAGCCTTACCTATTACCTTCCGTCTTGTCCGACCTTGTACTCCGCCTTGAAAGGCCTAATCGTCACCAAGACTTTTAACCATGCCCTCTCTTCTTTAATTCCTGTTGCCTGATTCATTTCTTTGTTTCCAATTTTCCCTTGTGATTTTTAACCTACGGATCTCCATTGACTGACGAGCAGACTATACGTGGTAAATTGCTTATTGCCGGAGGTACAAAGTGATGAACTTTCCGTTTCAGAACATCAGAACGTTCGTTTTAAAAACACGGTTCTGTTAGTTAAAATCTGTCTATTTGCATTACTATCGCCGTAAAGTTGTCTTCCTAGGTGAAATTTTACTCTTTTAAATACAGCACAATGCAGTCAGCAAAAAGAAAGTGATTCAAAAATATCCCATTAACACATTTTCCTTCTTCTCCAAACTCCTCTTTCAGTTCTAAATGACTGAGAGTTGAAGTATTGACCTGCGTATACTTTATTGCCGTTAGAAAGAATTTTTAAAAAATCAGATGCACACAGCAGCGGAAGGGGAAACGGAATGGAACATCACAGGTTGACAGTTTGTTATTTCATTGATTACAAAATCGAGTCAAATTTACGAAGAATTAGTTAGTATGAGCCCATTTATCAGTATGACATTGAACACCCTCTAGCCTTGATGCACGCACTGATTCGGTTGGGAAGACTCTCACGTAGCAGTCCTCTCCTAAGGCAAACTGCCTGGTCCTTGATATCCTGGATACGGGCTATGGGTCGGAGTTAACGTCCGAACTGGTCCCACCCATGTTCTGTCGGGGACAGATATGGGATAATATTACTGGCATCGGAAGTGTTTCAACATCACGCAGACAGTGCAAAGTTTAGGTTTAAGTAGTTCTAAGTTCTAGGGGACTGATGACCTCAGAAGATAAGTCCCATAGTGCTCAGAGCCATTTGAACCATTTCCTTCTCGAAAATTTGCTACTGCAGTTTACGTTGAAACCATGTCAAAATCTCAAAACGCCAGACAAAGCTCTTCATAGTCATTGCTCTGTCTCTAATTTAGCTCAGGATATCCAAATGGCCGATTGCACTATATGCACTTCTAAAATCAGCTTGCTCCTTTTCCTGATTAATATCCAGTTTATTTTTATATGTGGTTGACGATAACGTCAGTGTATTTCTTGTACATTACGGGCAGGAGACTGTTAAGTATGTAGGATTTTTATATTTTGTCAGACTCATTTGTGGCTAAGTAAAAAATTACAGAATTTTTCCAGAATTATCTTACTCCTTTTACATTATGTTAATAATTTTGCCGTTTCGTTTTGTATTTCTCTATCTCCCACTTTATCCCTGCATATCTAAACATCGTTATAGAAAAGAACTAACGGAATTATGGTGAATATGAGTCACCACTGTGATTCGTAGATTCTGAGAAAGCAATTGACATGGGTTGAAAGAAATCCCGGGTGACACCTGCACATAAACAAGGTATTTATTCAACTATGTTAGGAGACTGGCGGTATGTACGTCAGTGTTACAGCTTTCGTTAGTCTCCAAAGTGTGAAAAATCGAGAAGCGAAACCACAAAAATATTCTCAGCACTCCTAAAAGAAGTTTTCAAATTTTTAAGCTGGGAAAACGACCAAGTAATACATGTTACAGCTACTGACAGTTTGATACTTGTTTGCAAGCTAGATGAACTTCAGTATATTACTTAGGCAGAACCGAAACACTTAGTAGAGAAGCTCAAATACAAGCCTAAAATCAACTACGACAGGACTAAAATAATCTCCATCTTTTCGATGCATTAGAAAGAAATAGCTGCAAATTATCGCAAAGAATTGCTCATGACTTGTAGCGGTAGGGATATTATCAGCATCATCAGTGTTCTGTCCTACGTCGAACTTCACATGCAGTCCTGTCATTTGCCACCTTCTTCGTTTTCTCTTAATTGTTTTCCATCCTTACACTATCTTCTCCGTCCTCTTATTCTTCTATTCGCCGTTCCTTCGATAGCATCCATCAGTAAACAATCTCTTCTATCCACCGTCCAAGCCAGATCCGTTACCTTTAAAATTTCTCTCTCTTCCATCACTCTTCTCAACACTTCCACATTTCTCGCTTTTCTACTCATTTTATCTCTCCCACCCTCCTCCTCTACAACATCCGAGATACTTATTTTCATCTTTCTTTCTTTTCCTCAGTGCTTATGTCCCTCTTTTCCATAATGCCACGCTCCATATAAAGCACTTCGCCAGTCTCTTTCGCAAGTCCCTGTCCATACACCACATGCCAGGCTCCTCCTGTTATTAAATGCATCCTTGGCAATTGTCAAACGCGTTTCCACTTCCTTGTTGCATCTCATGTATGCTTACCAGATATCTGGAAGCTCAAATTTGTTCTATATCTTCTTGTTACGACTTCATGGCTGTTCTTACTTTTCTTGCACTTGTCACCATACATTTTGTCTTTCTCTTATTCTCATTCGGAATTACTCACAGTTCTTAGTTAATTCTTTTAACACTTCAGTCACAGTTCTTTCATTATCTGCCAATATCACTTTACATTCCCTCTTCTAAATCTGTACTGTTCCTCTGCAATACCTTTTTTCCACACTTCCGTGAAGCCTTCTGTTTATCACACTTAGTAGAACTTCTGGGGCGTGAGAATTCAAATACTGTTTTAAAGTCCTCACATTTCTTGGGATTTCTTTTCTTCTCATTTGGTATCGTTACTGCTGAGAGAAAGTCATCCGGCTATTCTCCTTTTTCATATATCTTACTACACAAATAAGTTACCTCTTCCATACCACTACTACGAAGGCTCTTAAACAATTCTGCCGGTGTGATTCTTGAGTTTTTCCCGGCGTATTTGATAATCAAAATATCCACGGGTGTGCTGCCGGTCTATAGTGTCCAACGGGCACAATATTTCGGCGATCATACATGTCGCCATCATCAGGTGAACCGACGGACTGAGCTCCTGTGAACGTTCCGGCACGGAGATCCGTACGCTATGGCTGCTCGGAGGGAACTGGACAGCTGCCACCACCCTTCACAGAGGAATGGGGTACTTAAAACTCTAGTACATAGGGCGCGCACTACCTCTGACGCAGAGAGTCTACCCCAGGAACTGGAACATCTGAGAACTGTATTTCGAAAAATTGGGTACTCAGAGTGGCAGATTGAACGTGCTCTCCGCCCAACCACTGCAGCACAACCTGTTGAGATGGATGAAGTCACGAGGGAGGAGGTAGGCACTGCGTTTATTCCATACACAGGCGCACTCTCGGGGAAAATCGCCCGCATTCTGAAGAAACACCGGGTCGGAACTGTGTTTTGTCCTCCAAATAAAACTCGTGCACTGGTGGAGAGCGCCAAAGATGACCTCGGTTTGAGGAAGGCCGGCGTGTACCAGATTCCGTGTCAATGTGGCAAATCGTATATTGGTCAGACGATGCGTACTCGACTGATGTATCCGAGCAAGTCGGCGGTCGCTGAACATTGTTTGTCGGAAAATCACGCCATGGAGTATGACCGCACGAGGATTCTGGTACAGACGTCGAGATACAGGGACAGCGTTGTTAGAGAGGCCATCGAAATTCGCGCCAATGACGACCTCATAAACCGTGACTGTGGCTATAATCTTAGCAAGGCTTGGGAACCAGCGATCGGGTTAATCAAGAGTAAATCGAGCAAACGTATAGTTGTGACGACCACGGCGGACAGAGCCATCACACCGACGTCATCTCAGACGCCGTCGCAATCTGTTCCACCACGCGACTGTGGCGCGGGGCGCGGACGGAGGAGGGAGCGCGCCGCGGGCGGAGGGTATTTAAATCGGCCGCCGCCGCGACGGAACCCAGTTCCCTCCGAGCAGCCATAGCGTACGGATCTCCGTGCCGGCACGTTCGCAGGAGCTCAGTCCATCAGTTCACCTGATGATGGCGACATGTATGATCGCCGAAATATTGTGCCCGTTGGACACTATAGACCGGCAGCATACCCGTGGATATTTTGAATTATGCCGATAATCCATCAGTTTCACTTGCTTTGTGATTCTTCATTTCTCTTGAAGCCCTTTCTACTTCTTCTTCCAAAATACCGCACCCTTTGTCCTCTATAACTCTCGTCTCCTCTTCTGATTCAGTACCGTTTAGTTTTTGATCAGCGTTATACAGGCAACCTACATATCTTTGCCACTTTCTCAAGGTTTCCTCCTGTTTATGAACCATTGTGCCATCGCTTCCTTATGTTCCCATACTTGTTCTGCTTCTCTTTGCTTCAACGACTAGGTCAATAGCTAGGGGTAAGGTGAATAACAAACGGGCGGTTCCAGTCTTACCTGGCGTAAAATAAAGTTTCACACGCCTGACGATAGCAAATTTAGTAAAACAATTGTCAAGCAGGAAACATAGATATGCCTCGAAGTAGTATATTGGGTTGAATCCTTTTCTTAATATTATTATGGCAATGACTTTCCAAACAGTATAAGTATGGAAAAAAAGTTCTCCTTGCTGATGATAGTAACCTCATAGTCATTCGTAGAACAGCAGAACTCCTAATGGTGAGAGAAAACGAAACTGTTAAGGTTTTTTACAACTGTGCAGTATGTTATAAATTAACATTAAACATAACGAATGCAAACAGTATGCATTTCATTATAAAGACGGAAAACTGCCGAATTAAGGGTAGATGTTATAGCTATAAATACATTTTAACACAAAGTTTTTACAGACGAAAATTGACTGCAGTTAATAAGGAATGAATAACAACGAAATTGGCAAAAACAGTGTCGTCAACATGTTACATTCCTAGAGTTCTATGAACAGTTTGTAACAGTCATTGTCTTGTGGTGATATAATATTGCTGTGTATACTCTGTTCTAAGCTATGGGGTTCTTTTCAGGGTATCAAAGGTACGAGTACAAAACATGGATAAATTTTTCACACTACAGATAAAGGCAGTAAGAATAATAACTGAAATTCACAGTCGGGCTCATTGAGAAGAACTATTTCAAAAAATCGTACTCTTACTGCACCATCTGTATACATTTACAATCTGTTGTGCGTATTAGGGGAAACATTATTAAATATTTCACTATCTGTTGCTTACGAAACCATAAAACAAGAACTCATTTGCACTTACATTTAACAACGTATAAAACGGGAATAAAACTGTGTAATAAAAGAGATGAAAAAGATTGCTAAAATGCACCTTTTGAAAAAGTTAAAACATACTGCATAAGTAACACATACTATACAATTAAAGATTACTTAGAGAGCCCAGATTAGGGATTAATAACTAAAATGGACAACAGCCACACCCTGTCACACTATAATAGATGATGACAATGAAATGCTTTCGCAAGGCAGTCGTGTGTTAAGATCTGTAGCGCATGACAGTAACATCTTGTTGTTCTCCTGAGCTCAACATCTTACTCATCATGGGAGGGTGCAATGTCAGCTTTCCAGACGGACTGGACAAAGGATATGAAGACGTGCACGGGGCATGATAAAGGGGCATAACAGCATGTTCATGGTCCTTAAGATACTAGCGGTTGTCCATGACATGTAGTGAGATCCAAAGATAGAGTGAAGTACTATTTTTAGCATTATAAATTCTAGTGTGCAAATTTTTAAAAGAGTATTGTGCAGATGGTGAACAGCCGAATGAGGCAGTACAATTGTTAAGACACTGAGTGCATATTTAGGAGGGTGGACTTCGTCCTGTTTGGCCATCCTGATTTAGGTTTTTCGTGGTTTTCGTAAATCATTTCAGCCAAATTTCCTGATGAATTATCCAGCAAGGCCACGGCTGACCATATGCCCTGTCTTCGTAAATATAGATTCTACGTGTATGTATATTTGAGCTGTATATTTTTGTTGCATTACGATGACAAATCATATGTCATTGTGACATTATCTAAGGATGAATAAATAAGTAAGTAACATGAATAAAAAGTATCAAAGACAACGACTGGGTGAACAGCAAAAGAAATATACAGGAGACTAGAAATTGCTTAGTAAACTAAACCGGTTTTACGAAATTATGCTCCGAAGGTGACTGAAAAGGGAAGTTCACAGTCAGAGTTTATTACCAATTTTCATATTTATATCAAGGAGAAATGGACTTACAATTCAAGAATTATTCAAAAACGCGGGGCTATGCAGTGATATAGAGAGTCAGAGAATCAGGCAAATTGATAAGAGAACAGACTGGAGAGAAAGATGTAACGTGATTGTAATGGGATGAAATGGTCACTTGTCAACAGGGACCTCAGGGAGCCACAAGTTATACTCTCATTCCAAAGAGCTGTACATTTTGATTCATCCAGCTGTTACCTGCCCACATTGCAGTCTCGTTAGAAGCACGTATGTTTGCTACCCAAAAGAACGCCCTTTCCCACTCAAAGGTGTTCCCGGGTCCCTCTATTTTGCCAAACTTTTTGTGTGTAAATGTTTAGAGGAGGAACAAAGACGAGGGCGCACCTAGTAAATTTTGGAAAAAACATCATGATTCTTCTTGGAGACTTAAATGCACAGATTGATATAGAAAAAAATATATAAGAAAATTGTTTGCGATTATCCCGCCCACAAATGAACGAACGGAAATGGCACCACGCTAATAGAACTTTACAAAGCACACCACTTAATCCTTAAATCTTCAGATTTCAAAAAAACTACCGTAAAACACAATACATGGACATCCAAAATCAGGGGAATTTCAACTTCATCACAGGTTTCTCGCAAATAAATCACGAATGTTACGGTACCCAGGGGTGCAAACTTGGATTCGGACCACTATCTCTCTAAACTTAATCAGTATCATCCCAATCAGGAAACTCAGCATGAAACAAATCAAGGGTCGAAAGTACAGCACCTAAAAATTTTAAAATCAGATGAATTCGCAAAAGCAATACAAGCTATTCAGACCCGAAGTAGGGAGGATATGAAAGAGAACCTCACTACTATGGGCGAACGGGTAGCATCCAGCATAAAACGCAAAAAACACGACTGGTGGTCTTTGGAATTACATTAGAGTTATAAAACTGGTGGATAGTATAAAAAGGATTAAGAAGACGCTTGAAAACAAGACGCTTCTTTAAATTGAGGAAGAATTTACTGAAAGCAGCACGGAAGCTTTTACAGAACGTTCAAACAAAGGTTATCAAATACAAACCTCCCACCCTCCAGTTTAGAGATATAAATGGGACCGTTGCCGACAATGAGAAGAAAAATTGTGAGATACTAGGAGGCTCTTTGAGAAGCTCCTGAATTGTGACCCATTCTTGAAAAATCTGAATCCATTCCAAACAACAGTAAGAAGCCGGATTCAGAACCACCAACGACTGAAGAACTACAGAAGGTTATTTCAGAACTGAAAAACAACAAAGCGTCCGCAGAAAATCAAATAGTGGCCGAACTATGGAAAGACGATGACAAAAATGCATTTACATCGTTTCAGTGTGGTTTCAATAAAATCTGGAAGGAAGAAGAGATACCCCAGAATGGAGAACGTCTCTCACCCACCCTGTCCACAAGAAAGACTTAAAGACAGATCCAACTATTATAGAGGAGTATCATTGCTGTACATAACATGGAAGATTCCTTCTAAAATCCTTTTGAACAGGGCAGAGCTACAATTAGACCCGCAAATCGGAGAATGCCAGAGAGGTTTTTAGAAAGGGTAGATCATGCTCTGCACCAATACTAAATCTCGAAAACATTGTGACATACCAAAAATCAAGGACAAAGACATGAAATCACCTTCAGTGATTTCAAAGAAGCATATGATTTGACTGACAGAGAATCTGTATTAGCAGTCCTGCAAGAAATGGGTTTGGGTGGCTTGAATAAGAAAACAAATAATATTATAAATGCATCCTTACAAATACATTTATCGCTCTTACAACCACATTTTATAAAGTTTAATTCATGGGTGAACTATCAGAAACCTTCGAAATAAAAACAAAGGTGCGACAGAGGGACGAGCTCTCACCGTTGCTGTTCAATTGTGCGCTTGAGAATGTACTTAGAGAATGGAACACAGATATAAAGAGTGGTATAAAACTGGGTTGCAGACAGAAGAACCTTAAAGTAAACTGAATTGCCTTCGCAGATGATATGGCCCTGTTTGCCGAAACAATAGAGGAAACAAAGAAGGGGTCTTCACGTCTCCTTCGAAAACAACTAAGATCATGACAAACATCAAGAAATCACGTAAACATCTCAGTGTCCAAGAACAAAACATGGAAATAGTAAAAGAGTTTCAATATCTCGGTCAATGTAGTAGCTGGAATTCTGGGAAAAGCAAAGCAATGGAATAAAAAAAAGTGAACTTGAAGTGGCCTTTCAACTAACAAAAGGTAAACAAGAAAAAAATTTTTCATGGGAGTCCAAAATTACACAATACAAGACAATGATTACATAGAAGCACTGCACGCAGAAGAAACACTAAACATGAACATAAAAGGCCAAATGGAAAAACCTGAGGTAAAGGAAAGATAAATTTTGGGGAAAATCATAGGACCAACATTCCAAGATAATAAGATAGTATACATCAAAAATGAAACTCTCTAGAAGAAAATCGAAAAACTGTCACATACAATGCGAAAAGGAGGATAAATTTTTATGGGCATCTTATCAGAATGAACTCTAGCAGATTAACCAAGCAAATCTGACTTTTTCCGTAAACATAAGACAAAACCCAACTCGTTTAAAGAAACTGAGAAAAACCTAGTACAACTAAAGGTTTCTGAAAAATCACTAATCAATCGAATAGCTAAATTATTTACTAAAGTTGAAAATATAAGGTTCCAAGACAAATCCACACAAAAGCCTAAACTCACCATCTCGGAAAAAGAGAGGCGAAGAAGGTCAGAAAGATTAAAGAAGTACTGGGCACTGAGAAAAGAACAACACACAAAAAATTGTTGATCCAAAGTACCCCAAAGAGGGTGAAACGAAATAAGAAGAAATAATTCCACATCTACATCCATATTGCGTAAACCACCGTGAAAATCATCCAAGGTAGCTGTTATTAGGGCATATTCCCATTCCATTCATGCATAGGGCGCGGGAAGAATGAGAGCTTACGGTTAGATGTGTCTGTGGTTGCTGTAGTTAATCTAACCTATACGTAGAGGGCCGTACTATATTCCTAGATTAGTCACTTGCAGCTGGTTTTCCAAATTTACTAAGTGGTTTTCTCGTGATAGGTTGCCTCTATTTTCAAGCGTCTGTCACTTCAGTTTCTTCAGCATCTCTGTGAGACTCTCTCATGGGGAAAACAAATCTGTGGTGCCCTCCTCTGTATACTTTCAATATTGCATTTCTCTAGTATTCTACCAATGAACTGAAGTCTGTTATCTGTTTTGCCTACGGTGAGTCTACGTGATCTTTCCATTTGATATTTCTCGAAATTGTTACATTCAGCTGTTCGTGTTCGGTAATGTTGCAGGCGCCAGAATAGTATGTTTTTCGTTTTTTGAACTGCACAGTTTTACATTTATGAACGTCTGAAGCAAGTTGCCCATCTTTAGAACCCTTTGAAATATAAAGGCCCAACTGAATATTTGCGAAGCTCTTTCAGACAGTGTCTCATTTTAGATGACAAAATCTGCGAAAAGTCTGACGTTACTATTAATATTGTCTGCAAGGCCATTAATGTTCAGTACGAACAACAAGAGTCTCAACACACTCATCTGCGTCATTACCGAAATTATTTTTGCATCTATCGATGACTGTCCATCCAAGGCAGCAAGCTGCATCCTCCCAACCAAGAAATCGTCAGTCCAATCACAAATTATCTTAGTAGCCTATACGATCGAATTTTCGATAGTGAGCGTAGGTGTCGAACCGCGTTCAATGGTTTTCGGAGATCAGGAAATAGTGTATGTAGCTGACTACTTTGTCCATGGCTTTTAGGATGTTATCTAAGAAACCTGCTAGTTGGGGTTCGCATTGTCTATTTTTTCATAATCCTCGCTGATTGGCTTGGGGGAAGTCATTCTGCTCGAAATACCTCAGTTCGTTCTAAGATTCTACAACAAATGAATGTCATGGATACTGGCCGGTAGTTTGTGTATTACTGCTTATCTCTTGCTGTAGACAAATGTGACCTGTGTTTCCTTCCGGCTACTGGCTACTATTTTTAGTTTAGGTATAATCGAGTTTCAAACAGTAACGGATTAAAAAGTTTTCCATTAAAATCACATCTTAGCAATGCGATCTGCCATGATTTCAGAGCTATGGGCTATTTTTTGAGTATCCCCTACGCCCTCCTATCGTAAGTGGGACATTTAATTCTAATCTCTAAAATATGGACCACTGGCGGAAGGACATCTGTGTGGATTTACTGTAATCGATCTATTAAAGATTAGTATCGATATTTAGATGAATCGATAATTTTATGTCGATATTCTTCTGCGTATGCCGGTACTACTCACTAATAAAATATGGATAACTTTCGTTCGATATAGGGTGACATTTCGTGGGACCTATGGCAGTAATCGACGCACCACGACAACTATGGACTACGTGAACACTATTACGAACCACCTGCATCCTTTCATGCTTGATGACTTCCCTGACAGCAATGCCATCTTCCAGCAAAGTAACGTTGCGCATGCAAGGCCAGAATCGTAGAGAAACATGATAGTGGACGCATGTTGATGTCTGCCACCAAGTTCACCTGATCTCAACCCGATGGGGCACATCTTCGACGCTGTCGGGCACCAGATACAAAGTCACAAACGATCGGCCGTAATTTACGAGGAGTGCGTGATATGTGATTAATCGTCTGGTGCCACATAGCCCCGGAAACCCACCAAGGAGTTCTCCAATCCATCTCAGAAAGAATCGCTGCTGTATTGCTTTCCGAATGTGGGCCGACATGCTACTAGCAGGTGGTCATGTTTTGGCACATTGCAGTATATTGACAACAAGAATACTTCGTCTCGTATTTAGCCTCCAGATGTTTTCGGTATATGGTTAGATGAAGACGCCTATTGTGACCGGATAACGTACCAGAGTGTGGCGTATTTATTTGACTGATGAATGATATGGAAAATTCACTAGTAAGGCATCGGTTTTGTTTACGCCTCTTCATTTTTCGTTCTCCCACTGTCTTTATTTGAAACATGTAATCACGGATAATTTTTCAGGTCTAATCGACTGAAGACATAGTGAAAGAATAACAATGGACGAGACGTGTAGGACTCCTTCTACGTAGTCGGCTTAGTCACAGTAAGATGCGTGCCGCACGGAGGAGCCGTGCTGCGGTGTCAGGTTGACGTGACGCGTCGCAGCACACGAGCTCATTCACACAAAAGAAACCTCATCTTTTGTAGTGTTACACGCAACAGCGGCCAACAAAGATGTGCTTGTCGTCAGGGAAACGTAGAAGGAAGACGTCTGTTATGAATAGCATGTGCGTGGTAACTCTATAGAGTAGCGCCCGGTTCAGACAAACAGCAGCCGCAGTGTTTAGAATGTTAAAGCAGACGACAAAAGATTTGCTTCCCTCAGACAAATAAAGATGAGATAAGTAACTGATGAAAGTACTGCTTCAAAAAGGTAGATCTAGATGTTTTGAGTTTCGATTTCAGTACAATTGCTTGTATGATCAATTAAATTTTATCAATCGTGATGTTTCGTTCCACCCGCAATGGAACACTAAGAGTGATCTATCATTGTTTTTCATTTATTTTTCATCAGTCTTTTCACGGATTTGAAGGGAGCTTCCACGACCTTTCCTCCTGTACCAAACATCTTCGTCTCAAAATAGCATTTATGTCCAACGTGCCGACCGGAGTGGCCGAGCGGTTCTAGGCGCTACAGTCTGGAGGCGCGCGACCGCTACGGTCGCTGGTTCGAATCCTGCCTCGCACATGGATGTTTGTGATGTCCTTAGGTTAGTTAGGTTTACGTAGTTCTAAGTTCTAGGGGACTGATGACCTCAGCAGTTAAGTCCTATAGTGCTCAGAGCCATCTGAACTATGTCCATCGTCCTCAGTTATTGGGTGGATATATTTCCATATCTGCCTTCCCCTGCAGTTTTTACCCTCTATGGTTCTGTCAAATACCAGGGCAGCTATTCTTTGATGTCTTGATAGATGCTCTGTCATCCTGACCATTCTTAGAGTAAGTTTTTCCACGTGTTCCTCACCTTCTTATATCTATAAATGTTTTTGAACTCCTATAAGAACCAAACGTCGATATCATTAACGAAGATATGAATCTTTCTTCACTCGCTAGAGATGCTTTAGTCATTCTAGCCGTTTCCGTAGTACAGGGTTTAAACGTAGCTAAGCTCTCAGTTTAGATTCTCATGGAAGGAATATAGAATGCTGTCGTTTTGAGCTATAGTTACAAATACGTAAATGACAGACTTGACAACGTTTGATTACGTTGCTGCGTTTTGTAGAAGAAATATTTTAGTTCTTTCCTTACAGGTTAAAACAAAACATTTACTCTTTTACAAGTAAGACGTACTCAGACACGTATTATGCACTAGAAATTTCTTTCAGTTTCGCAAGCGAATCGGAGTAGGGGCGGAGGATGGAATAAATGTGCTTCTTCGTTTTGTTCAGGCAATGAACATTTTGACAAAAGTTTCTACGGCTTCCATCACTTTCTGACACTGTTTCTAAATCTTAAATCGGAATTAACTCAACAAACATTGTTTTCTGCCTTATTTAGCGGATTTTATTATGGTTACTTATTACTCGAAACCTAGGTTGTGCAGTAGCCATAATAAAATTTGTGAAACAAGGCAAAAACGGTGTTTGTTTAGTTAATTTACAATGTTTCACCGAGAACCTACAGTTGATTCAATGAAAATGATTAAATCAGAATTGTGTTTTCCGCATCTGTGACAGACCCACTTGATTTAAAACATTTCACCGTTAGCTTTAGTAATGTGAATGATGAAGCACTCAGTCTACTAATGTTTTTCTCTCCAGTCATTCATTTCCGACCTCTTCTTTTACTGAGCGTGGCCCCCTATTATAGGATTCGTGCTTATATTCCAGGATGAATTTTCAAGCTGCGGCGGAGTGTATGCTGATATGAAACTTCCTGGCAGATTAAAACTGTATACCAGAGTGAGATTCGAATCTGGGATACTCACCTTTCACTGGCAAGTGCTCTACCAACCTTTTTCGTTTCTTTTTAATTATTTTGTTATTTTTTTCGCCATTGTTCTCGGCAGTTTAGTCTCAGGTGGCGCCCATGACACCTCTTCACGTTCATGGTTGAATACTTCTCTCAGTTTTTTTTTTTTAAATTGCAGAGGGCATCCAGCGCACTGACCGAACACAGTGAGCCACTCTACCCGCTAATCAACTGATCTGTGTGAGTCCGGATCAGGAGCCGTCCCCAGAGCTTTACTTCGCCAGTACCTCATCTCCAACCTTCTAAACTTCAGAGTTTAACCACAGCTTAAGGGACTGTTTCTACAATGAATTTTCGCTCTGCGGTGGAGTGTGCGCTAATACGAAACTTCCCAGTGAATTAGAATTTCGTGTCGGACAGGGATACGAACCAGGGACGTCCCAACTTGGAGTCTCAGTCCGCCACACGATTCTAATCTATCAGGAAGTTTCATACTTTCATTGTATATTTTGATACGAGCGCAAAATATAAAAGAACAACCTTTACCGATTGCCATTTTATCTACGAATTTATTGTTTCGTTCCTGAAATATCACTTTCATAGTCATCTTCGGGGTGATCAACGTATCTCCTAGCGAAAAATATAAATTTTACCTTGCTGTGTTTGTTGCCTTGTTCTGGTTTAATGGAGTACAGCCTCGACTTCGGCCATGTTTTATGGAGCATACGACAGCACTCGTAGCTGGCCTGAGTTTAGCCGATAGTGAGATAAGAGGCGCACCATTCCCTTAATTTCCACCAAGTAACTGGACGAAATCTACGGTAGTTTTGACTAAAAGTTTGAAAGATTCACCTCAAAGTTTGATGAACAGCATAAAACACTGTAAAAATTATCAACTTACTGTAATACTAACAAGCATTTGGATGAGGCAGTCGTGTCAACGTTGTAGATTATGCAAAGCTGAACAGCATGGAGATGATGATGATGGAGGACAGTTTTCAACAGCCAGAAGGGTTTGAGAGGGACCGTATTGTGGACCCTGCAGTGTCGGGCAGTCCGTCGGTGTTACGTGTGACGGCACTGAGAGCGCTGGGACCATGGTGGACTCAGACTAATGCAGAGAAATGTATGTGTAACCTGCCGCAGGTCGCGTATTATTTAGAATGTCTGTATAGTTTCGGTCATCAAACGCGGCCATCTTCAGAGATACATTACCGTGCTGGAAACACGTTATAGATGTAAATCAGCGCTTGCCTCCATCCTCAACACAAACTGCTATGTGTTGGCTCTGTCATTGGTGCAGTGAAATTCACTGCTATACTAAACAACTGAAATATGTTGACAACGTAACAGACGATAGAACGATAATCTTGTCAGACGTACTGTGCGTTGGTGCCGTTAAACAACCATGTAGTCGACACCAGAAATTTCTTCGTATAATGAGTAGTAGAACTCGCGAGTTTTATGCTGTCGCAGTAAATAGACTTTTATTGTGTGGATCAAGGGGCACTCCGACACCAGAGGGAATGAAGTTGTCGCCTCGACTACGAAGGAAAGAAATACGACCAGGTTCTGCGTCTAGCCCCGCTCCAATATCAGCAGCTGCAAATTACTAAAGCCGCAAACTGAGTCTTTCCTGCCTGAATAAGAAACGACACGAAGGAGGTGAAACTGCTTGGCTTCCCATTTTACATGACGTTCCGCAGCCGGTATTACTAGAGTTAATATTGGCAGGAAGCGGATAGTAGCAGACATAAGCATAGCCAGGATTTGGTTTCGGGGGGGAGGGGGGGTATTCAACAGATCGACGTCATAATAAAATGGACTTGTAACAGAACATAAAATGGCAATTTATGACATCATTATGTCATCATCAAGCAGATATCAGTCAGTAAAATTCTTTTGTCGATGACATCTCCACAGGGATGCGTTCTTGTATGATAGTTAATTTTGTCCAGAGATGGCAGAGAACATTTGCTGATTCACGTCGGCAATCCCCGTCTCTCCAGCAAGCGGTATCACTTCGAACAATAACGAGTTTGTGAGTGAGGTAAGCAGCACAATGACAGTCAGTGAGAGAGGACAAGTAAGTGGAAAAGAATTTCCATCCCACTCAATGCCGACAACAAGAGCACAGATTTTACTTACTAGCCCCAGAAATCATCTCCTGTAGCAGAAATAAGGAAGTAAATCTAGTGTTTTATGTCTCGTCGACATTTAAAGTCATTAGGGACGGAGGTTTAGTCGCGTTTTTTTTTATCAATGAACCGTTAGGAAGTTACAGTGGCATTTTAAGGTACCCATCCGGGCATTCGCTTACAGTGAACTGGTAAACCATCACCACGTTAGTTCTAACCTGCTGCCATATGACGAATGTCTTTCACTGCACCCAAGCTCAGCAACTGTGACAATTAGGGTAGCCTTCGAGCAGGAACAGTGCTAACTGGACTTTCCAAGACTCCATAAAAACCACACTCGTTTGATGCTCAGTCCACACACTGGTACCAGTACTGTATTATCACTGCCGGAATCCCTTCGTGTGTTACGCCAATAGCCGCAGTTTGAAAGCCTTGTAATAAATAAAGATTTCATTGCAATCGGCATTAAGATTACTTCTCCTAATTTTTTTAGCTTCGTCAACATTTCGGAAGGGTTTTGAGACACCCTCCCCCTTCTGTCTAAGCCCATGGTAGGAGATAATCGAAGACGATATGATAATGCTGAAACTTAGGGGAGATATTTGGTTCTGACCACATGTACCTCAGTTACGTTTACCGTTTTTTACAGTGAATGATAGCGAATTTATTTAATTGTATGATACAAAAGGAGACCACCCTTAACGAGACATGGGACTGTAAATTTGGAGAGTAATCCAAAACGGAAAATTCTTTAGCGTATACAGGAAGACGTGAGGCGAACCTGTCATAACCATATGCAGGACGTGTATTTCTCTCCAGGAGTGTTTATTTTATACTAGGAGTAGCTCTTAATGAAATGATGTGGCACTACCCTCTGCGCTCGTCTGCTATCTGGTAGTCATCTGTACTGACTGTTTGTCAACTATTCTGTCATGTTTTAAAACAGTGCACCAGAAAAAACGTTGCAATAAGTTCCTTTCCAGGTCATTCGACCTTATCCCATCCTCTCTTTGTGCTATACTTCGCACCATTCACATTTCTTCAAAACCTGTAAACATTTTTCTGGTCCATAGTATTTCTAGAATCTGCCGCAAGTGCCTTTCAAAGCCAGTAACTTCGGCCTGCATACTATCTTAGGAAATGAAAGGAAGTTGCGTAGATCGGTATCTAATGTCTTATCGACGATGAGCTGATTAAAAACTGAGCCCAGACTCCGATTGGAGTAAGATGAAGGGAATTAGCCGTGCAAGTTAATATGAAAACATCCTGGCATTTACTTCAAGCAATTTAGGGATGTTGGGGAACCAAAGTCGGAGTGGTTGGTTGGTGACTTCAGTTGCCTTCCTCGATAATACTATTTCCTTCGACTTTCTATTTCATATGCTTTGCCTTTCGATCTCTTCCTAACTGGGTCAAAAAAGCTTATTTTGTGTTCGAAACTGTGTTGCTGTGTCACTCGGGGGAAAAAAATGGTTCAAATGGCTCTGAGTACTAGGGGGCTTACTTCTGAGGTCATCAGTCACCTAGAACTTAGAACTACTTAAACCTAACTAACCTAAGGTCATCACACACATCCATGCCCGAGGCAGGATTCGAACCTGCGACCGTAGCAGTCGCGCGGTTCCAGACTGTAGCACGTAGAGCCGCTCGGCCACCCTGGCCGGCTCACTCGGGAAAGCAAGGTGAACAGCGATGCCTACGTTGTCATGAGAACCAGTCCACAAGGGCTTACAGCGCCATGTAGAAGAAGAAATGGGATGCAGCTTAAATTTTCACGTACCATAAACCGTTGCCAGAGGTGCAACTCATATTAATACACAGAAAAATATTTGTACCAACTGTGAATCGATTGCTGGACCTCTGATTCTGCAGCCTCAGAAACAAACAGCAACGAACGTCCTTCTTATAGTGCACCCTACATCAAACTAAAGGCTTTTTCTGTTTTGTATTTTGATGCAACAATGTGCCACCTATATGAATCATCAGCCTGCGCATAACATCACATATTTACCATTTGTAACGAATCCGTAACAAATCACTATTTTAAGGAAAATTATGAGAATTCGAAGTTGAAGCAAACAGAACTGGCTAGAAAACAGGATGTAAAAATGAGAATACATAAACCTTAAAGTCTTCTCGTTATGGGGACTTGACGGAGTGTATTCGAGTCCAGCTGAAGGCTTGGGGGAAGCACTGGGCATTGTCTTTCTATGGTAGGCATGGAAAATCTAAACCTGGGTTTTGAGCAAGTGTTTCCAAAAACGAGTCCACTGTCTTTCCTCTGTAGCACCTCTGCTGGTGAAAGAAATTGCTGAACACTGAGTTGTAGCTCTCTGTTAGATATTAGAGTACTAATTAGACTTCGATACTGAAGAAAAATGCAAGGGGCCAACTGAGGTCGTTGTGAGAGGCATGATCAAGTGGGCAAACTGCTCGTGCACAGCGAGATATTAGATAATATGCAGCTTTGAGGAATGATCATCCCAAAATTTTACCTGAAATACCAAGGGTACAGTGACTGAGACAGTGGGATCGCATTCCGGATGTCAGCAATTCAAATTGTGAGGCATTGGTTGAGTTATTTAGCATAGCCCTGAGATACCATAGATTATATCCAAGGCGAAATACAGTGTTAAAAAAACTTCTTATAAGATCATGCGACTTAAAACAGTGACACGCAATAGATAATGGCTTATTTAAATAAATTACCTACGATGGCCCAGTTCAGCAAGGAAGTATGGGTACCGCACATCACACAGGTACATTGACAGCAGGATCGATCTAACCATGAAAAGAAACTAAGGGATTCTATAACTCTGTGATTTATTGCTAAAATACATCTAAAATATTTTATCCACTTAATCAAGACTACATCAGTTACTGAGAGAACGAAGATTTGAAAACTCATATGAAAGCCTTAGCACAGGTGGATGAACACATGATAAAAACGACATAAAATTGCTTTCGCAAATGTGACCATTGATTGAGGAATAAGTTAATGCCGTGAGGAAAAGTACTGGAAAATCATGAACAAGCACCAGCACTCTCGCCTAAGCATATAGTGAGTCCTGCTAACTGACTATGGAAATTATAAGTAAATCAGCAAAACGCAAACCTGGTGCAAGATAAATGACTTTGCACCCGCCTCACCTCGGTGGATGCAAATATAGCCATGTTTACTACTCTAATAATTTTTCATCTTAGTCCATATAGTCATCGACTGATGTGCCTCATGGCATATATTGCGGATAGAAACATGCTTAAGGTGGTGCCAAGGCGACAAAAATCAAAATTCACAAACACATTTAACAGTGAGCTTTCTGACACTTTGTCACGTTCACTTGTGAAAGTGAAAATTTAATTGGTTGTAAGTAAAAGGAGCACTACCTCATAAAATTTCCACACACACCCCACTACTTGTTCCTGACAACAGTTCTGAGAAAAGGCAGTACCTTGAGAACCTCACACAGACATACATGGCTTATCGTTCAAATACACTGACACTGAAAGGCAATGTGACAGGTGCTTACAACAAATTCACACTTACTGTATTACAACCGCAAATCATTCAGCCTTTTAGAAAATTATCCTAACAACGTGGTTCATGGGAAATGCGCCATATCTATAGACACATGTAATTAGACTGACATATGTATGCATGTAGAACCGACACTAAAACATTAGAAAATATGGTAGTACAACAACTGTGTCACTGCACTACTTGATGCAAATATAAATTTAAATCATTAAACAAATTTAAACATATAGTAATTTGAATATGTATGGACACGAATGATAATTTGGTACAGAAACATAAGAAAATACTCATATAACAACACTAGTGACACTGAGTGAGCACTTGTGACATTAAATTGAACAAGATATAACACTGAGATGCTTGACATAAAACACGATTACTTTCAGATTAGATCACTCTTAACAAACTGTTGTAAAGCTACAAACGTAATACAGTTGCAACACCACTGACAGAGAATGTCAGGATTGTTTTATTAATTGATAATTCTAAATGGGCCTACAGGGCAGTCTTTGAAAAAAAATATTTTTGGGAGATTATGTGAACATTCCTCCGAGTAATTTGTGGCAAACCTCGGTTTTAATCAACAGGCTGGCTTGCATTAATGATCATGTTCATAGCATATGCAGTCAGCAATTGGATCACTCTCAAAATGTGTCATCTTAAAGTTTACAACTCTTAACTCTAATGTATTACCAGTGTCCTAGTAATTATAGTAAGTAACATAAATGGTCTATATGCTTAAGTCACGAAAATCGATATTGTGATGCGTAGCCTCACACACAATTAATGGAACATAAATTGATATCATCTGCTAAGTCACTGTGATTAGATTTGTGTCAGTTGTTCCATGTGTTATGTGTGCACCAAATTAAGAGTTCAAAGTAAGTGTTGCACTTGATAAATATTGTGCTTCGAGGTAGCATGTTCTCAAGTGGGCAACACAGTAACAAGTTCATTAGTGCAGACCCCAGACAGCTTGAGTGATGTCCCAGGTCGATTTAAAGCCTCCCTAATATTTAATGCTGTGGATGTGGATAAGTTGATCTCTGAAGTTAAGTTTCTTAACATCTTCAGTCATAAGCACGAATGCTCCAAGAAGAATTAACAGACAGTAATCTCTTGCTGTCACAGTTCCGGTGATTTATTTTGAGTCAGCCTGCAGTGGAAACCTGTCCTCTTTTGTGGAGCTGTGATACGCAGCGTCGGTCCCGTTGTGGCAACTGCCATTTGTCATAGCAGGTAGACATCCTAGAGCAGTAGGGCCAGCTGTGCGAGGTTGTCAGCTCCCTAATAGGTAAGACTCACTGGGACTCCTGGCTTCTTGTGTTCACCCTGCGCCAGTATGCCAAGGCCAGATAGGTGCCTTCCAGCAGCTGTCTCCTCAGTCAGCCATCCTAACATCTAGTACTTTTTTCATTGCCTGTGTTGACTGTTTGCCCTCGAACAGCATTACGCAGATACATTAGAAACACAAAAGTAAATTTTCCTTGATCACCACTGCTTTAGAGTAAAAATTTCTAATTATTAATATAATAAAATTATTGGGGTTTTACCTATTTCAATTATATATTGGCTCCTGGGTCAGTTGGACAAATTTGATCAAAACAATAAATTAACAATTTTAAACATGAATGACACCAATTAATATAATGGTGTATGCAAATTATTAGCTTTCTTATTTAGCCTAACAAGAGGGGAACACAACAAACATTGTATGAATACATTTGCTTACAAATTAGGGGGTATGCTGTTAGTACTTAGTGTATGCAAATACCTTCCCCTCATGAGTTTTCTGCTGATACACGTTAAATCATCTGTATGCTTTTGTGCACACAAATTTGCCTTATCTATGGTGCACCATACGACTAACTTCTCCTCAGCACTGTGCACAACTATACACCCTCATTCGGCAACAGATCTTCTTGCCTTATGAAACTAATTTGATTTCTTTGGTTTTCTGGAATTATGAATACAAACTAGTCATCTTCATTCTCAGTTAACTACTTTGAAACACACAAGAGATACTAGTACAACACGTGATAGACAATGCAAAAGAACACAAAATGCTCTACTGTGATATTCAACATATCAACTATACATTTCGCAAATTTATTTCCGTACCCGAGCTGGTAACATTACCTTCCCTTTCTTCCAGTTACATTATTTTTCACTTATTTTATTCCTCCGTGCAATATACCTCTCCTTTTCCATTATATTAATTGTTACAAATAAGGACTTTCTCCAGATGACAACCATATTCCCTGTGAAGGCATAATCAAAACACACAAAAGGAATCCTGCACCATCAATTAATCAGACTAACGTACCTGTACATGATTTGTCGTATCTGCACTCTATCTTGGCCTCTTCACTGCTCAGTGCATCATGCTACTGGTCCTCTTAAAAATAATAAAAAAATCCTCACTTGCACAGTGTTGCATCACTACTAGAAGAATATCAAAGGCTCGTTGCCACAATGGCAGTAGCAACCACAGGTCAGTGCTTTCCACTACTGGCTCATATACTGCAACACGCAAACCTTGCTCATTGAGAAAACTCATCCAATACCCTCTCTGATGCTATCATCTTTATTATCTTCCGTACCATTACAGTGGTTTTAACTTTTCCAGGAAGTCATCCATACATAAACTACGAAAATACCTATGGCTCATTCTTTGGTGTGAGGCTTGCTAGGTGGTATTTGACACTGTTTTCCCAATAAATCTTTTGAGGTTTGAAATTTGTTGACATCCCATTGATTTGTGGCTCTTGTGGATCTCAGTTTCTGCTATGTTGTTATGTATTACTTTCCTAAGTCATTGCAGTTCACAACAGATGTAGAAAAATTTGCGGCTCACCAACTTCCACTTGCATGATCTTTTCCTCATCTTTAGTAGAAACTTTTCACCTTCAACGAACTTAATTTGTCTTACTGCACTCTTTTTGTTCATCAAGAAGCATTCATTTAACTTGAGTGCACACACACACACACACACACACACACACACACACACACACACACACACACACACTCACTCACTCACTTCGAAATTACTGTCGCTAATTAACTCGTACCCTGTGTTACCCTACTTCAAGTACTTACCATTATGCTCATCTCTTACACTCAATAACATGCCCCACAGTTCTTCCTTGTCATCACTGTGCAGTGTTCCGTCTACTTCTTGCCCTCTTCCCACCATCGGACTTCCTGTGTCTGTAACGCAGCTCTTATCCCAGGGATTTATCACCAGTTCTCTGTTCATGTATTCAAACTTGTCTCTGCTCGACTCATAATCTTCCTCAGATAAATCTAACATCACAAGTATCCACCTTCTCACAGGGGTAAGGACATCAAAAGCTTTTTACATCCTCTGATAAGGTATTACATCGTAAACATCAGTAATTTATCTCCTCATCATCATCAGAGTCGCTGGTCCAAACATCTTCCCACTCATCACCATTTTTGCAGTATTTTTGGGAAACTGACATGTCATGTGACTAATTCTATCGTCATCTCTGTTCACAGAACTTCTGATAAAACAAGTCTTCTCCTTCACCTAATTCCTCCTCATCTATTTCCATTAATTTTTCATCCTCATTTCTCGGCAGTACCTCCTTTCACTGGTGAGTACGATGCCTAAATTTCAGTCCTCGTCCAGTGAACTGTCCGAACTGTCCCAGAAGGTTAGTTTAACTTCTCTCTCATTAGTACCTCTGCATACCTCTGCTTCAAGTACAGTACCAGTCTATGCAATTTTCAAAAGTGGAGTTCTAAAATTTATTTCATAATCAGATTACATACAAATACATAATTGCCATTAAGTGTGTGTGATTAACACAGAGAGTTGGCCGTGATTTATTCCTAAACTTCAGTGTACTGCACCAAGTACTCTCAGTCCTTGAATTCTGAAACTTGGGCATTTTTTTCTCTTCGTCTCACTTTTCGTAGACTTTCTTACCTACTACTGAGACCTGGCTGCCTAAGTACGGGAAACATGGCACTGTTACGTCACGTAGCATCACATCACTTATGCGTTATGCAATTTCCTCTGTTCAGTTACTGAAGTTAGCGCCACCTTCTGAAAATTTCTTTTTTGGCTCATTGCAATTTACGAGTAAGGCTCCAGAAAGATGGATACCATCTAACACTGGAGCCAGAGCCTCTTCCACTAGTCAATCATGCCTATTATTCCTATATCCATTACTGCCGTGCTGATTCCTTTATGGGTGTGGAGTGCATACTTTTACAATTTCTACACTCTATCTGTACTCCTCGATCTATTCAATATGGTGGCAAATATTAACCACGAGGATTATTATTATGTCACTTATATCTGTTCTTTTTGAGCAGATACCTTGCTCATCAGTTTGCATTGGGTAGTGCATGTCAAACTGACTCACGCTGAGTTTGCCTGAAGTCTACCGGTTCCATAACTTCAACTCCATGCTCATATGCAAGTTAATCTAAGAAATATAGTAATGTGGCAGTATCGTTTGTGCAGCGACCTACAATCGTAATATCCTGTCTTACTCTGTTCAACAAATTGGTTTGGCTGATTTTTATTTATCATTACTCTCATATGGTGCATCCAGGACCTGGTTTCATATCACCATCTCATTAAAGCATTGAATTGGGTCGGGAAATTGTGGTTCAGCGTATAGCTCCATCATCAGAAGGCCCAGTTTCACGTGCTCTTATTTCTCTTATGCCCATTTCTTTGATGCAGCTTTGCACACTAATCTGCTCCGAACAAACCTCTTCATCTCTGAATAACTACTGCAAACTACATCCGTTTGGACTTTCTTACTGTATTCACCTCTTGGTCTCCCTCTGCAATTTTACTTCACTCCAATACTGTATTGCTGATACCCTGATGTCTCAGAATGTGTCCCACCAACCAGTTCCTTCTTTTAGTCAATCTATGTCACAAATTCCTTTTCTCGCCAATTCTGTCCATTAATTTCTATTGGTTGGATGATCTACCCACCTAAATTTCAGCTTTCGTTTGTAGCACTGCATTTCCAAACCTTCTATTCTGTTCTTATCTGAATTATTTATCAACCATGTTTGACTTTCATACAAGGTTACATTCCAGACAAATACCTTCAGGAAAGCCTTCCTAAAAGTTAAATCTATATTTGATGTTAAGAAATTTCTCTCCTTCAGAATAGATTTTCATGTCATTGCCAGTCCATTTTTAATATCCTTTGTACTTCGGTCATGATTAATTATTTTACTGTCGAAATAGAAAAGTCAACTACTACTTTTAGAGTCTCATTTTCTAATCTAATTCCCTCTGTATCACCTGATCTAAATCGACTAAATATCTTTAACCTTGTTTTACTTTTGCACAAGTTCGTCAAATATTCTCCTTTCAAAACACTGTACACTCTGTTCAAGTATTCTTGCAAGTCGTTTGCTGTCTCTGATAGAATTACAATGTCATCAGAAAACCACAAAGTTTGTATTCCTTCTCCCTGAACTTTATTTCCACCTCCAAATGTTTCTTTGGTTTCCTTCGTTGCCTGCTGAATTTAAAGATTGAATAACATAGGGGGACGGGTACAACCAAGTCTCAACTGCTTCCCTTTGATGCCCCTATATAAGCTTTCGCTCCTTGTATTTTATTAACCCTGCTACCTGCAGGATTTATAAGAGTATATTACAGTTGACTTTATCAAAAACTGTCACCAATTCAAGAAATGTCAGACTGATTTTATTTTAAAATATGGATCTAAGGGCTATAGAATTGTGCTACTGTATGTTCTGTAAATTTTCGCATAAATGTGTCACAATAAGAACCTTCATATTCAGCTTATAAATGGAATAATGGGTGAAGAAGTGTTTGGGTACGCTCTTGTATGCCCCAAAACGCAAGAGAAAGGCATCGTGAGGGTACTGTGCTGGTTGAATAGGACGAGAGATGGGAGTGTGATCAACGGCTGTGGTCACAGCGGTAGCAGAGGACGTCTGGCATGCAGCACAGTATCATACCTTACAGTTCTTTAGTGCGAAATAGAGTAGTCTGCTGTGGTTTGGGTACACTAGCTGTAGACCATAATATGTGACAAACAGCTGTCCACACATCTAACAGATGACGTAGTGCTGGTAGGTCCAGACACGTAGGTAGGAGCAGCCTGTGTGCTCTTTGCGACAATCAGGTGTTACGGTCTGCCACCAGTTTGATGGTAGCCGTGGAGTAGTGTGGAACGTGACACAACATAGCACAGTCTTGCAGTGCATGAATGAATTGGCGGGCAGATTGGCAGCTATGGGACTTGGTGGCAGCAGCGTGGAACTGCCCCAACATATGGAATCCGCAGAAGCCCAGCCTCACACTGTCTGGTACGGAAAAGCAACCCCCCCCCCCCACTCCCCCGTGTGTATTTGTGTAATTTTAATGCAAATGCAAGTCAGCAAGTCATCCCTTACCTATTCCTATAGTGCTAAATATAACACTAAAGAGTGTTTGGCAACCATACAAACTGCAATAGTGACCTGTACAGTTTAAAAGTTAGGATAAGTGATCTAGTTCTGAGAACATGAGGGCTTCCCGTCATTTTGACTGTAGGGTAATTGAGATTCTCAACCATTTTAAATTTAGGATGAGTGAACGTTCGGATATCCTCTTGCAACAGTGTTGGCAGTTGTCTAAGTATAGTGCAAGTGGACTTAAACTCAGGACAAGTTAAATTCAAACTTATGGTGACAATCGTTTAAACTGTGGTATCAGAGGGGTAGTGTGAAACCTGTTTAAACTTTAACGTCAGAGGGAAAAGTTTAAAGCTAAACTTCAGTGGGGCAATTGTTAAAACTTTGTCCAGCTGGACTAGCAATATTTGTAAACTACTGAGCGTGGGCTCCCGGTTTCTGAACTGAGCTGAATTAATTTTGATTGAATTCAACTTTAAATGAACTTTTAACTGAATTAAAACTAAACTCAATTGAATTCAAATTAATTTGAATTCAAATTGAGACTAAACTGAATTTTGAACTGAACTGGAGTGAATTGAAAGTAGGTCAGTGGGCAAATTAAGGCCTGTTAGATGAAAAACATATTTTTATAGGCAACGGGCTCAGACTGGCATTCTTTGTCTAACAGGCGGGATTAGACATATCTCAAGGGAAAATACCGAACATTTTTGTAGCATTGTAGACTGTGCCAGTATCTCATGTCAGCCAACTTGAATTCCAGAAGGACAATGTGTCATCTTGCACTTCCTGCCATTTTACACAGCCTTATTTCCACAGTGACATCATAAGGAGGTGGGGAGGGATTCTGTAGCACTGCTAGGCTATTTCTGAATTTCCAACAAATTTTGAATTTCCCCCAATTTTAAATTTCTCAATTATTTTTCAGTTTCCCACTATTTTATACACGAAGCAATTGATCTCTGCCGGAGGGAGAGGGGATGGGGAAATCTGGCAAAAGTGTATGACATCATAAGGAGGAAGAGAGAGTGAAATCTGTCCACAATGAACTCTGTGCCAGATCTGTCCTTGTCTAGTTACTTATGCTAAAATCCAATCCAGTAGGAACTATTGAAAGACAAAGTATTAGATTACATTGGACAAGACTGGGAGAAGAAACTTGTGACGACTTTTTTATATGATCTATCTCAGCAATTAGCAAAAATGAAGTAGGGAAACTGTAGAAAATCAGAATCAAGAATCATAAATAGCACCTCTCTTCCATTTACAATTTAAGTTTTCTAATTTAATTAGTTCTGTAATTCAGCTAGCCGATTTTGTACTTGAAGCCAATAATCTTACGTGGCTACCAATAAGTAGTGTAGAGAGGTCATCGATATTGATGGCATTAGGATGCAATGTGACTGTAGCGCAGATCAGGGGAGAAAATGTTGTGTTTCAGAGATGTTTTATATTAGTTCTGATACATAAGCTGCTGTGATTCAGTACAAGCATTGTAGAATATACTGTTTCCGCCACTGGTAAGTCTACAAGAGGAAAATTACACTCGTATAAAGAAAGTTTGTTAAGTCATATGACTGATTGCACCTACATACAGAGAGGAAAGATGGAAACATTTTTTGGATTCAGACATGGCATTTCTCAGTGTTGAAAATGTATGCAAAATCTTACGATATGCAAGCATGTGTAAGTTACGCAAGTAAGAAAGGAGTAACACTGAATACAGTTAAAAATGCGCGAATGGGCACTTTGGACCATACCTATTTGCTGAAATGTCTGAAGAACTCATTTTTCCTCATTTGGCCTTCTATGAAACGGATGAAAAATTATTATAATTTGCCTCCTGATTTTATCTGTATTTTTCATTCTAACATACTGTTGATGTTCTAGAACTTCTGTATAGATTAGTTCATTTGTTTTTCTATGTGGATTGTGTTCACAATTTTTACTTATAATTATTGGGAACACTTCTCGATAAAATATGTTAAAATCAGTTAAAAACAGTTTTCGCCACAATAAAATATTTCCTCTAAATATTTACATGAGGTCAGTCTTTAATTTATTTTCAAATATTTTTCTTCTATTTGTATCTCTGATTGGTATTTAGTGATTCTAATCTCTTTTAGATTAACTGTAATTTGTTATACCTGTTTGTTGCTCAGAATTTTACTCTTAAAATCCACATTGTACTAAAACGGTCGTATTATTGTTTCCATTTAATTTTCAGCGTTATGTGAAGGAGAGAAAGAAAATGAGTGTTTGATGTCCAGTCGAAATGGTGGCCATTAGAAACGTTGCATTATACGAGGCTGTTGCCGCGCAAATTTCGCTCGTAACTCTTCACTGCACGAACAGAACAAAATACAGTGCATTGATCAAAGAACCCTCTCTTCTAGCATCTGGTATGATGTAAGACCTCCCTTTAACTGAAAAAAGCGTCGGAGGGTGTTTCCTGGGCGATAACGACATTGTACTTGACTGGCTGTTTCTGCTGATGTGATACGACCAAGAGGCGCTTCGTTTCACTGAACACCCCGCTGTATATGCGTCAACAACGGATAGTGTGTGGGAAATTACTGTAGAACACTGCAAAGGTAAATACTGCATTAAAAAAAATTCCTTTTTCTCCTGTTGTCTCAGATTATCTCGAGTTTCAGATGAAGACAAGAACCTTAACAAAGATATTACGGCATAAATTGGACCTATCACTGGTAACAACTGAATCTGTTACCAGACGGAACAACACCACATGGTACAGTGCTAATGATGTGTTGTAATACTTGGCAGAGTAAGTTCATAATCGAATAATATATACTGTCGGATTTAAAAAATATTACAGGTACTGGGTTTGTACGATCATACGTGGGCTGCGTCTCAGGAGAGTCAAGACTGCGCCAAAAATATCGATTATGATGGCAGAATTTGATGGTTCTGAATTTGGAAATTTGGATATTGGTGGTAAGATCTCATGGGACCAAAATGCTGAGGTCATCGGTCCCTAGGTTTACACACTACCTAATCTAACTTAAACTAACCTTACGCTAAGGACAACAGACACAACCATGCCCGAGGAAGGACTCGAACCTCTGGTGGGAGGAGCCGGGCGAGCCGTGACAAGACGCCCTAGACCGCGCGACTACCCCACGTGGCAAGTTCTGAATTTTGTTTCGTTAAACGCTGATATGAAGACTATTTAACTGCCTCAAGTAAGCAGCTCTACAAGTACTGAAACACAATCGGCTACAACCCCGTAACAACCAGCCGGCGTATGAGATAAGCGGACATGTGAAACAAGGAAGTTATTTTTGCGTAGGTAAAAGACTATTGCAGCCTCCATAGAAATGAAACAAGTTAGTGAAAGAAGCGATTATCATCGGAAATCACGAGTGCGACAAGATTTCATACTCTGATTTCGTGATTCAGTTGAAGAAGCTCTAAGAGACATATGGGGCTGTGAATGGACAGGATCTAAACCTAGCAGGAAACATCGCTGTAGAGTAGTAGGCCAATCATTTTCTGCGTTCCGTAGATATGCTAATAGAAACTTACTTAACAGTGACAGGCCGAAATTAACGTCCACACACAGCTGGAAAGTGGACTCACCCTATTGTTCCCGCCTTCCAGTGATGGAAACACTCAACAGACATCCAACTATGTTAGTGGTTGAACATGGTATACAGGGCATCCCATTTTCTGCTCAGTGCTTGCATGTTCCACATCAGGGTCCTCAACATGTTGATATGACAATGAAGTCTAAGAAAGAGACCTCCGTGACTGCCTATAAATAAGAGGAGCAATATTAAGAATTGTGATGTGAGTGTAAGTTAAGACAGGGAAGAACAGGGAGGAGCCAAGTATGTAGTTAGAAAATAGTATGATCGCATGATGAAAATTTTATGAATACATGTCATAAACTATAACGATAAGTGCACATGTGACTTGGTGCATGATTGTCACACTAATATCAAATAAAAAGGAAATAATGTTCTAGTTGAGACATAGATGTACATTTTCCATCATGCTCTCTGGAATTTGTTAATGAAAACCGTTCAGAGCAAGTACTTATTCCTCTACAAAGATGCGCTGCCTATTCGCCTTTTTGGCAAGCAACATTTTTCATGATCTTCGTAATGATTTTCGACAGAGAATTTTACGTCGCGCCGTAGATGATAAGACATGTTCTCCGGTGAAAAACAGTAGCACTGGAATTACTATCTACATAAAAATACAAGCAACAAAAAATGGTTCAGATGGCTCTGAGCACTATGGGACTTAACATCTGAGGTCATCAGTCCCCTAGAACTTAGAACTACTTAAACCTAACTAATCTAAGGACATCACACACATCCATGCCCGAGGTAGGATTCGAACCTGCGACCGTAGCGGTCGTGCGGTTCCAGACTGAAGCGCCTAGAACCGCTCGGCCACTCTGGCCGGCACAAGCAACATGTCGACAAATTACACATTTTTGGAATTTGGCAAATCTCATACACAGCAGTACCCACTGCCATTTAGCAACAACGACATTCTTTGACGAACAGAAGTACTTATAAAGAATAACAGTAACTGGATCCATCCCTAATGAACACGATGTTGACGGGACGCTAAACCCTGAACTTCCTTCCTGTCTGTCGTAATTGGAATTTAATCATAAGCACAACGCTAGTTTAGTTCCAATTTAAATTTGGAGTTGCGTTGTTATTGCAATCATTTCAGAGATCTTGGAAAATACTGACTGTTTTACATCGTCATATAACAGAAACTGGAAGAAAAGGTATTTTGTTTTATATGCCTGTGAAGAGTGAGTGGACACAGTGTTCAAGAAACTGGAGTGACTAAAAATGTCCATGTGCAAATTTTGTATTAGTAAATTTCTAGGCATTTCACCGCGATCTAAATGACACAGTAGTAGAGGGTCTGGATTCGGGAGGAGAAGAATTCAAACCCCGTCCAGCCAAGAAGATTTAAATTGTCTGTAGTTTCTCTTAGTCTGTTATGGCAAACGATGACAATGTTAGAAAAAATCGTGGCGGATTCATTTCCCAAACTTGTTCGATTCGAGCATGCGCTTCATATCGAGTGACCTCGCTGTCGACAGGATGTTAAATTGTGATTTCCTTTCTTCGGAAGTTCAGTGGGGCATTTCTTCGGAAAAACGTGTCTGATCCGTTCTCTCTGCCCTAGCCAACTGAACGAGTGCCCTATCTTAAATAGACACGAAGAAGTTAAGCTCTCCTCCCCTTTTTACCTTTCTTAATGGTTTCCGTGCCCATGTTGTTGTTGTTGTTGTGGTCTTCAGTCCTGAGACTGGTTTGATGCAGCTCTCCATGCTACTCTATCCTGCGCAAGCTTCTTCATCTCCTAGTACTTACTGCAACCTACATCCTTCTGAATCTCCTTAGTGCATTCATCTCTTGGTCTCCCACTTGTCGCGAAAGTCAGACGACACGCTGGAAACCCACTTTGCTGGGATGATCCTCGGCCAGCTGAGGACAACGTGTTATTGATGTGAGAACAGCACCGGGAGCGCTCCCAAAAATTAGCGAGGGCGGGCGGTGGGAGCAGAGTTTTTGTGGAGGTAGCGGATTGCGGGTGGCTGCAGGCTGCAGGGCGCTGGGCTGAGGGCGCAGGGCTCAGGTCCCACGGTATCCCGGAGATTTAGCGGCAGGTAAGGCGACGCCAGCAGGCCGTATAAATCAGCGGCAGGTGGCGCCGGCCCCCGACCTGTCCCGAGCTGCGCTGCGTCGCGTCCTGTCGCGCCGACCTGGCGCCCTGCGTGGGGTGCGCCGGGCAGCCGCGCAGCCGGGCGGCTGCTGGTCTCACGGGGACTGCTGGCCACCAGTGTCCTCCGTCTGCTACCGCGGAAACTAAAGCATGGTACCTGCTGAGCGATCGAATAGACCGTGCTCGGCACGTGCTTTTTTTCCAGTCTTCTGACTTATTTGATGCGGTCCGCAACGAATTTCTGCCCTGTGCCAACCTCTTCAGTTTAGTGTAGCATTTGATCCTCAACTCTCAATTATTAGCTGGATGTGTTCCAATACCTGTCTTCCCTCTACAGTTCTCTTTAGTACCGGAGAGGTTATAACCTAAACTCATGTCCTATCAACTCGTCCCTTCTACTTGTCAGTGTTGCCCATACGTTCCTTTCTTCGCCAATTCTGATGAGAACCTCATTTGGTCAGTCCATCTAATTTTCAGCATTCTTCTGTAACACCACATTTTCTTGTTCCGGTTTCACCACAGTCCATGTTTAACTACTATAAATGCTGCGCTCCAAACGTACATTCTCAGAAATTTTTTCCTCAATTAACACCTACGTTTGTCACCAGTAGTCTTCTCTTGGGCAGCAATGCCATCTTTGTTTGTGCTAGACTGCTTCTTGTCTCCTCCTTGCTTCGTCCGTCATGGCTTACTTTGCTTTCAATGTAAAAGAATTCCTTGACATCGTATGCTTTGCACCCGCCAACTCTGACTTTAAATTTCTCGCTATTCTCTTTTCTGCTGCTCCGTCAGAACATATGTCTTTCTCCAGTTTACTGCCACTCCATATGTCGTATTCAATACAATCTTCATTCCATTCAGCAGATCCTGTAACTCTTCTTTACTGTCGCTCGTGATACAAATGTCATTTGCGTATCTTATAGTTGATATCCTTGCATCCTAAAATTTAATCACTCACTTCAAACTTCGTTTTATTTCCGTCATTTCTTCTTCGAAGTATAGACCGAACAATTGGGGAGAAAGACTGCATCCCTGTCTTCAGTCTTTTTAATCCGAGCACTTCGTTCTTCGTCTTCCACTCTTATTGCTCCCTCTTGGTTCTTATACACATTCTATATCATTTGCTTTCTCTGTAACTTGCTCCTATTTTTCTCAGAATTTCGAACATCTTTCGCCATTTTATACTGCCTAATGCTTTTTCTGGATCGGCAATCCCTTTAAGAGTATCTTGTTTTTTATTTTAATTTTGCGTCCAGTATCAAGCTCAAAGTCAGACCTGCTGCTCTGCTGCCTTTACCTTTCCTAAATTCAAACTGATCATCAACTAAAAGGTCATCAGTTTCTTTTTCTGTTCGTTTTTGTTAGTAGCTCGCATGCATGGGATGTTAAGCTGATCGCGCGATAGCTTTCGTACCTATCTGCCCTTGCTGTTTTCGGAATTATGTGGATCAAGTTTCTCAGAAAATCTGATAGTACATCGCCAGTTTCATAGATTCTACGCACCAACATGAATTGTCATTTGGTTGCCATTTCTCCGAATAATTTTAAAAATTTCGATTGTTTGTTATCGTCCTTTTCCCTTTATTTGATCTCAAGACTTCCAGAGCTCTCTTAAATTCTGGCTCTAATACGGGATCCACCGTATCTTGTTTAACAACTCCAGTTTCTTCTTCTATCCAGTCATCAGACCAGTACTGCCCCTCATAGATGCCTTCGGTGTACTCTTTCCATCTATCCACTCTTTCCTGTCCGTTCAACAGTCCCATTCCCATTGTGTTTTTAACGTTATCACACTACCTTTTAATTTCACAGAAGGTTGTTTTGACGTTGCTATATGATGAGTCAGTGCTTTTGACAATAATTTCTTTTCCGATTTCTTCACATACAGCAACTCCTGAAGCCATTTCGTCTTCTCTGCCGTGCTCTTCCACCTTATTTCATATCTAGGTGAGTTATATATCTATATTCCTGTTTTTCTACATTTTGTACTTCCTTCTTTCGTCAATCAACTGAAGTCGTTCTTTTGTTACTCAGTTTTTCTTCAGAGTTACTTTCCTTGTACTTATGTCTGCCTTTCCAACGTCTGTGATTGCCCTTTTTAGAGACGTCCATTCCTCTTCAACTGCACTGCCTACTACGATATTCCTTATCGCAGTATCCATATCCTTAGCCAACTTCAAATGCGTCTCATCTTTCGTCAGTACTTCAGTATCCCGCTTCCTCGCACATTCACTCTTCCGTACAACTCTCTTAAACTTCAGTCTACTATTAATCATTACTAAATTACGATCTCAGTCTGTTTCTACTCCAGGATAAGCCTCGCAATCCAGTATCTGATTGCGGAATCTGTCAAACCATGACGTGATCCAGCTGAAGTCTCCCCAGGCTTCCGATCTATTGCAAATATGCCTCCTCCTCTTGTGACTGTTGAACAGAGTATTCGCTATTATCATTTGAAATTCGTTGCAGAACTTGATTGTTTTTTCTCATCTTCCATCCCTACTGCCTAGACCATATTGTCTCATAGCCCTGTATTCTACTCCTTCCCCTACAATCGCCTTCCAATCCCCCATAGTTGTTAGATGTTCATATTTGACGCTGAGTTACCTGTTCAGTTTTCTCATATACTTCTCTGTTTCTCCATCTTCCGGTTGCAAACGTCAGCGTGTGTACCTGAACTATCGTTGTCGGCTTTGGTTTGCTGTCGAATCTTATGAGAACAAACCTATCACCGAACTGTTCACAACAGCTAACTCTCTGCCCCAGTAACGTATCCTACTCCCGTTATACCATTTTCTGCTGCTGTGCATATTACCTTATATTCGTCTGACCAGCGACCCTTATCTTTTCTCCATTTAACTTCACTGATACCAACTGTATCTAGCTTGAGCGTTCGCATTTTCCTTTTCAGATTTTCTAGCTTTCCTACTACGTTCAGACTTCGGACATTCGATGCTCCGATTCGTAGAATGTTACCCCTTCGTTGATCAATCCATTTTTTCTCCTGGTCACCTCCCCCTTGGTAGTCCTCTCCCGGAGATTCGAATGGTGGACTAATTCGGAATCATTTGCCAATGGAGAGATTATCATGACACTTTTTCAATTACAGGCCACATGTCCTGTGCATACACATTATATGTCTTTAATCCAGTGGTTTCCATTGCCTTCTTCATCCTCATGCCGTTGATCCTTGCTGATTCTTCCGCCTTTATGTCGCGATTTCCCACTCCAAGGGGAAGAGGGTACACTGAACCTCTGTCTACTCCTCAGCCATCTTTGACAAATGCCGTTGGCAAAATGAGGATGACTTCCTACGTCGGATGTCTTCAGCAACCATTGTTGATGATTTGTATTCAGAGTTTATGCTGTGATTGGGTTTGAATTCGCAACTCATGACGTTTTCGTTCACCAGTCAAAGAAGCTGCCTTTAGACCCTGTATCGATGCGTTCAAGGCCCTGGAATAGAGATCGAAGGGGGAGATAGAATATTTTTAATGACAAAGTAAAGATCATATTGACTGGATAAAGAAATCCTACAACAGCTGAGCATGTGGATTATCTAGATCGTCTTCTCGAATGACGAGGAGTCAGTTTAATATCAGTCTTGAATCGTGGACCATCGTCATCTATCTCTCCTCGCACCTAGAGCATCCCAGCTAGCCATAACGTCCATAGAAAACGATCCCAGGTAGTTGACGTACTAGGACTGTAATTTCGCCCAGCATTGTAAGTCCGTGTGACTGTCTAGCAGAAAAGACACTTTTTTGACACCGTCGTGGAAGAAATAATACAGCACTATTCCATTAATCCAACTGACTGCATTTGTCCTGACGGCTGGGAAGAAGACGGCATCCGGATGGAACACAGCGTCAGAAACAATCGACGCCGGCGACCGTGGTAAGAATAGGGCTAACACTCGTTGTGTGGTTAGGTCACATGTAGCTTCCGTACCACATGTCAGAACATGGGCACAAAGACGCGTCGACCAGATGAATGAGGTACAGTCGGTGGTTATTAGGTAATTTGTCGTTCACGACCACGTTCCACGAAGCGCGCACTTCCGTGGGGGGAAAGGGTAGGTGGATCGAATGCCATACCCTCTTCCATTGTACGACATGGTGGCATCGTTCAATCACGTTAGCGCTATGGCATCTCTGTAATTGGTGATAACAGTCCTTCGCCGTGGGTGATCGTCTAGAAGACACCTCATCCAGTGGATAACTGTCGTCAATGAGGGATGTCCCAGTGTAACTGAATGGCGTCGAAGTATGACCGACGGGAACTGGAAGTTTCAGTGGTTGTGGCACCACTTCCTCGATCACGGTACCTGTCAGTTTGACTTGCTCAGAATGCCATAGTCGGAGCACCATTCCGAGAAACACTGCCCGCGCTCTGTTACTGACACTGGTCAAATCTACGTCATCGTCTTGTAAAGGCAACGTCAAGATGTCGTTTTTTTTTTGGTCATCAGTCTACTAACTGGTTTGATGCGGCCCGCCACGAATTCCTTTCCTGTGCTAACCTCTTCATCTCAGAGTAGCACTTGCAACCTACGTCCTCAATTATTTGCTTGACGTATTCCGATCTCTGTCTTCCTCTACAGTTTTTGCCCTCTACAGCTCCCTCTAGTACCATGGAAGTCATTCCCTCATATCTCAGCAGATGTCCTATCATCCTGTCCCTTCTCCTTATCAGTGTTTTCCATATATTCCTTTCCTCTCCGATTCTGCGTAGAACCTCCTCATTCCTTACCTTATCAGTCCACCTAATTTTCAACATTCGTCTATAGCACCACATCACAAATGCTTCGATTCTCTTCTGTTCCGGTTTTCCCACAGTCCATGTTTCACTACCATACAATGCTGTACTCCAGACGTACATCCTCAGAAATTTCTTCCTCAAATTAAGGCCGGTATTTGATATTAGTAGATTTCTCTTGGCCAGAAATGCCTTTTTTGCCATAGCGAGTCTGCTTTTGATGTCCTCCTTGCTCCGTCCGTCATTGGTTATTTTACGGCCTAGGTAGCAGAATTCCTTAACTTCATTGACTTCGTGACCATCAATCCTGATGTTAAGTCTCGCTGTTCTCATTTCTACTACTTCTCATTACATTCGTCTTTCTCCGATTTACTCTCAAACCATACTGTGTACTCATTAGACTCTTCATTCCGTTCAGCAGATCATTTAATTCTTCTTCACTTTCACTCAGGATAGCAATGTCATCAGCGAATCGTATCATTGATATCCTTTCACCTTGTATTTTAATTCCACTCCTAAACCTTTCTTTTATTTCCATCATTGCTTCCTCGATGTGCAGATTGAAGAGTAGGGGCGAAAGGCTACAGCCTTGTCTTGGACCCTTCTTAATACGAGCACTTCGTTCTTGATCGTCCACTCTTATTATTCCCTCTTGGTTGTTGTACATATTGTATATGACCCGTCTCTCCCTATAGCTTACCCCTACTTTTTTCAGAATCTCGAACAGCTTGCACCATTTTGTAATGTCGAACGCTTTTTCCAGGTCGACAAATCCTATGAAAGTGTCTTGATTTTTCTTTAGCCTTCCTTCCATTATTAGCCGTTACGTCAGAATTACCTCTCTCGTCACTTTACTTTTCCTAAAGCCAAACTGATCTTCACCTAGCGCATTCTCAATTTTCTTTTCCATTCTTCTGTATATTATTCTTGTAAGCCGCTTCGATACATGAGCTGTTAAGCTGATTGTGCGATAATTCTCGCACTTGTCAGCTGTTGCCGTCTTCGGAATTGTGTGGATGATGCTTTTCCGAATGTCAGATGGTATATCGCCAGACTCATATATTCTACACACCAACGTGAACAGTCGTTTTGTTGCCACTTCCCCCAATGATTTTAGAAATTCTGATGGAATGTTATCTATCCCCTCTGTCTTATTTGACCGTAAGTCCTCCAAAGCTCTTTTAAATTCCGATTCTAATACTGGATCCCCTATCTCTTCTAAATCGACTCCTGTTTCTTCTTCAATCACATCAGACAAATCTTCACCCTCATAGAGGCTTTCAATGTATTCTTTCCACCTATCTGCTCTCTCCTCTGCGTTTAACAGTGAAATTCCCGTTGCACTGCTTTTAATGTCACCAAAGGTTGTTTTGACTTTCTTGTATACTGAGTCTGTCCTTCCGACAATCATATCTTTTTCGATGTCTTCATATTTTTCCTGCAGCCATTTCGTCTTAGCTTCCCTGCACTTCCTATTTATTTCATTCCTCAGCGACTTGTATTTCTGTATTCCTGATTTTCCCGGAACATGTTTGTAGTTCCTCCTTTCATCAATCAACTGAAGTATTTCTTCTGTTACCTGTGGTTTCTTCGCAGCTACCTTCTTTGTACCTATGTTTTCCTTAACAACTTTTGTGATGGCCCTTTTTAGAGATGTCCTTTCCTCTTCAACTGTACTGCCTACTGCGCTATTCCTTATTGCTGTATCTATAGCGTTAGAGAACTTCAAACGTATCTCGTCATTCCTTAGTACTTCCGCATCCCACTTCTTTGCGTATTGATTCTTCCTGACTAATGTCTTGAACTTCAGCCTACTCTTCATCACTACTATATTGTGATCTGAGTCTATATCTGCTCCTGGGTACGCCTTACAATCCAGTATCTGATTTCGGAATCTCTGTCTGACCATGATGCAATCTAATTGAAATCTTCCCGTATCTCCCGGCCTTTTCCAAGTATACCTCCTCCTCTTGCGATTCTTGAACAGGGTATTCGGTATTACTAGCTGAAACTTGTTACAGAACTCAATTAGTCTTTCTCCTCTTTTATTCCTTGTCCCAAGCCCAAATTCTCCTGTAACCTTTTCTTCTACTCCTTCCCCTACAACTGCATTCCAGTCACCCATGACTATTAGATTTTCGTCCCCCTTTACATAGAGCATTACCCTTTCAATATCCTCATACACTTTCTCTATCTGTTCATCTTCAGCTTGCGACGTCGGCTTGTATACCTGAACCATCGATGTCGGTGTTGGTCTGCTGTAGATTCTGATTAGAACAACCCGGTCACTGAACTGTTCACAGTAACACACCCTCTGCCCTACCTTCCTATTCATAACGAATCCTACACCTGTTATACCATTTTCTGCTGCTGTTGATATTACCCGATACTCATCTGACCAGAAATCCTTGTCTTCCTCCCACTTCATTTCACTGACCCCTACTGTATCTAGATTGAGCCTTTGCATTTCCCTTTTCAGATTTTCTAGTTTCCCTACCACGTTCAAGCTTCTGACATTCCAAGCGCCGACTCGTATAACGTTATCCTTTCGTTGATTATTCAATCTTTTTCTCATGGTAACCTCCCCTTTGGCAGTCCCCTCCTGGAGATCCGAATGGGGTACTATTCGGGAATCTTTTGCCAGTGGAGAGATCATCATGACATTTCTTCAATTACAGGCCACATGTCCTGTGGATACCCGTTACGTGTCTTTAATGCAGTGGTTCCCATTGCCTTCTGCATCCTCATGTCGTTGATCATTGCTGATTCTTCCGCCTTTAGGGGCAATTTCCCACCCCTAGGACAAGAGAGTGCCCTGAACCTCTATCCTCTCCTCCGCCCTCTTTGACAAGGCCGTTGGCAGAATGAGGCTGACATCTTATGCCGGAAGTCTTCGGCCGCCAATGCTGATTATTTATCAAAATTTAGGCAGTGGCGGGGATCGAACCCGGGACCGAACACGTTTTGATTATGAATCAAAGACGCTACCCCTAGACCACGGGTACATGTCGTAACGAATTTTAAAAACAATGTCACCACTCACGAAATGTCCAAATGAAGCTTGTATCCTCACAGTAATCGTAATGTTCAGTGGTAGCACATGAGCGAAATGGTTTAATTTTGGAGCTAAGCAGACATTAACGAACTGTCTCCATTGGAACATGTCCATCGTACATAGCTTGAGGAGATGCGCCAGTGCACGTATCTGCTGTAACAGTCCGCCGCAGTGCGTTGAATGTGGCCGTGAAATAGCACCACTAAACATTAGAGTACCGTTGCTTCAGTAATGGATACAGCCGCTCCGGAGGCCAGCCCTCTACCCACGTCGATATACTTTGTCTCCCGCAGATTGTATTGCCCGACACTGTACCGTACTGTTGATACCATCGCAGTGCCATCTGTAAGTCATCCCCTGACCTTGCCATGAACACGACATAGTCGGCATATGCGTAACATCGGAATATCGCGGTCCATAAACTCCTTCCAAGTGTCGTCGAAGATCATGCAGGACTGGTTCGAGGGTTACTGCAAATTGGCAAGGAGCATCCTTGGCTCACGAAAGCTCGATGGAAATGTGTTCTGATCGATAACCGTTCACCATCACCCTCGAATGTGCTCCGATAATTATTCGCATTAAGACATCTACAAACACGCGGTGATGGCCGTGCGTTCGACGACCGCAAGCAGAAAATCATGATCGACGCTGTCCAATCTATGGTCAAATACCCCGCGACCACCGGTAGTTTTACGTGGCTGGTTAGCTCAGCAGTAACATGTAAGTGAAATTGGGAGCAAATCTACATTTACATATATACCAGTACTCTGCAAACTACTGTGAAGTAACGGGAAAAGTGTACTTCCTATTTTACCAGTTATTAGAGCTTCTTTGCGTTCCATTCGCGTATGGAGTGAGGGAAGAGTGACTGTTTAAACGTGTATGTGCGCGCTGGATTAACCTGATCTTATCCTCAGGATCCCTGGGGGAGAGATTCGTAGGGAGTTACAATATATTTCTAGATTCATCGTTGAAAACTTGGTCTTGATACTTCTTTAGTAAGCTATTGTGTTCGAGTGTCATTTCCTTCAGTATCTCTGTGACACTCTCTCACAGGTCAAACAAACCCGTGATCATTCGTGCTGCCGTTTCAGTATCTCCTGTTAGTCCTATATGGTTCAGGTCCCATACGCTTGAGAAGTATCCTAGGATGGTTCGCACGAGTGATTTGTAAGCTATCTCCTTTGTAGAGTGACTGCATTTCTCCAGCACTCTGTCAATAAACCAAAGTCTCCTACCTGCTTTACACGCGACTGATTCTACGTGATCGTCCCATTTAATATTACTGCAAAGTGTTACACTCAACTATTTCTGTGCGTTCATCGATTCTATCTGTGACTATTTGGTATTGTGGTCATAGTTTTCTCGTTTTCTGAGGTGTAGTCTTCGATATCTGAACATTTAAAGCAAGTTTCCAAATTTTGCACCATTTTGAAATCTTATCAAGATATGACTAAATATTTATGCAGCTTGTTTCAGCCAGTACTTCATCACAGATAAAGGCACCATCTACGAAAAATCTGAATTACTTTTTATATTCTCTGCAAGGCTATTGATACATAAAAAATATCAAGGATCCCAACACGTTTTCCTGGGCACACAAGAAATTACTTCTGCATCTGTCGCTGTCCTACCTATCAAGAAATCTTCAGTCACAAATTTCGCATGTTACTCTATAGGATCGTAGTTTTTATAACAAACGTTGGCGTATGCACTTAGCAAAAATAATTATTTTGATTAATTCGTAGCAACTAACGTAAACCAAACTATGTGTACGGTCGCCGTAGTTCCTCTAATTTTAATGTAAATCATTGTAAATGTGAAAACCGGCACAATGAAATTTAACTCAAATATCACAAAGTTGAGATTACTCACGATTCCCCACACCATAGGATAATTATACGTGATGGTAGGGAACTGTGCACAGTGGAAGTGGAGCTTATATTAAATATACACCAGTGATGATAATCGCCACTTAAATTATCTGCCACTTACTGTTACGAAGTTAGGATACTGAAATTTTAACACAAACATGGCATCTGTAATCACTTTTGTTTTCACACTTTATACAATCTTAACAAACTTAGGCTTGGGGTTTCTTCTCCTGTACATATAGCATGATTCCAAACAAAGCACCGAACACATATCTACCACAATATTCATTACCTGCTTGTTCACCAATGCAACTTAGCCAATTAGGTTCTTCATGACGCATAGATAGTGATTTCAATGCAGCAGTAAACGGTCATGGCAGTCATAGTCATCACCATTATAAACGCTAATACCATCCGAGACTTTCAGTGACTTTAATGTTTCCTCCTCAGTTCCAATTTTCTTTTTCTTTTTTTCAGACTGCTCAGAAAACACACACGTACAGTATTCCCATACTTTTCTTCAACCCAGTCTGTTGTTTCCTTTCATTCGTTACTTTCTTCTTAATTTCCGCTTCTTCAAAATTCCTTATCATGGGGATACAGGTTAATATTTGAGAATATTTTTTTGCAAGTGACTTTCTCGCACCATTACGTTGGTTACTGGTACAGGAACGCATAAAATTCCCGTAATAGAGACTGCCTTGGTTGTACCCTAAGACAGACTTCTAGATTGTTCTGAGTTAGGGGCCTATTTGATAGTTTGACTACGGTTGGGCTTGCATGAAACTCATTTTGAGGTACGTTATATATATATATACAGGGCGGTACATTGATCGTGACCGGGCCAAATATCTCACGAAATAAGCGACAAACGAAAAAACTATGGTACGAGTGCAATCGATGTTGATGTAGCATTCTCAAAACCGACGTTTTTGAGATTCCCGATTCTCGCGCAATTTGTCTGTACTGATGTGCGGATTAGCCGCGACAGCAGGTAAAACATCTACTTGGGCATCATCATTTGTTGCAGGTCGTGGTTGACGTTTCACATGTGGCTGAACACTTCCTGTTTCCTTAAATAACGTAACTATCCGGCGAACGGTCCAGACACTTGGATGATGTCGTCCAAGATACCGAGCAGCATACATAGCACACGCCGGTTGGGCACTTTGATCACAATAGCCATACATCAACAAGATATCGACCTTTTCCACAATTGGTAAACGGTCCATTTTAACACGGGTAATGTATCGCGAAGCAAATACCGTCCGCACTCGTGGAATGTTACGTGATACCGGGTACTTATTGAAGTGTCAGCAGAAGTGCCAACACCGTGTTGTTTGAGGAAGCCGAAATGCATGCTATAAGCTCACGCAGGAATGCGTGAGGTCTGAAACAGGATACTTAATGAATGCTATAAAGAAAAGTACGTAGCTTCTGGAATACTTAACTTTAATCCACAATTGGTGAACATTGGTCTTGTTACTGTACATGCTTCATTAGATACATAGCAAAGGACAAATGGCGCCTTGCTAGGTCGTAGCAACTGACTTAGCTGAAGGCTATGTTAACTATCGTCTCGGCAAATGAGAGCGTAATTCTCAGTGAACCTTTCCTAGCAACGTCGGCTGTACAGCTGGGGCGAGTGCTAGTACATATCTCGAGACCTGCCGTGTGGTGGCGCTCTGTCTGCGATCACTGACAGTGGCGACACGCGGGTCCGTCGTATACTAGCGGACCGCGGCCGATTTAAAAGCTACCACCTAGCAAGTGTGGTGTCTGGCGGTGACACCACACTTATACGTTTGAGACTATTACAGCGCCATCTGTCACAAAGCGAAAAAATTGGTCCGACTAAAACATTCGTATTTCTTTACGTACTACACGAATATGTAATAAAAATGGGGGTTCCTATTTAAAAAAAAAACGCAGTTGATATCCGTTTGACCTATGGCAGTGCCATCCAGCGGGCCAACCACAGCGCCATCTGGTTTCCCCCTTCAAGCTGGGAGAGTTTCGTTCTTTGTAGTTTTTTCGTTTCATGCTTATTTCGTGAGATATTTGGCCCAGTCACAGGGTGTTACAAAAAGGTACGGCCAAACTTTCAGGAAACATTCCTCACACACAAATAAAGAAAATATGTTATGTGGACATGTGTCCGGAAACGCTTAATTTCCATGTTAGAACTCATTTTAGTTTGTTCTTCCACCTACGCTCAATGGAGCACATTATGATGATTTCATACGGGATACTCTACCTGTGCTGCTAGAACATGTGCCTTTACAAGTACGACACAACATGTGGTTCATGTACGATAGAGCTCCTGCACATTTCAGTGAAAGTGTTCGTACTCTCAACAACAGATTCGGTGACCGATGGATTGGTAGAGGCGGACCAATTCCATGGCCTCCACGCTCTCCTGACCTCAACCCTCTTGACTTTCATTTATGGGGGCATTTGTAAGCTCTTGTCTACTCAACCCCGGTACCAAATGTTGAAACTTCGTGCTCGTATTGTGAACGGCTGTGATACAATACGCCATTCGCCAGGGCTGCATCAGTGCATCAGGGATTCCATGCAACGGAGGGTGGATGCATGTATCCTCGCTAACGGAGGACATTTTGAACATTTCCTGTAACAAAGTGTTTGAAGTCGCGCTGGTACGTTCTGTTGCTGTGTGTTTCCATTCCATGATTAATGTGATTTGAAGAGAAGTAATAAAATGAGCTCTAACATAGAAAGTAAGTGTTTCCGGACACATGTCCACATAACATATTTTCTTTCTTTGTGTGTGAGGAATGTTTCCTGAAAGTTTGGCCGTACCTTTTTGTAACACCCTGTATATATATATATATATATATATATATATATATACATATATATATATATATATATATATATATATATATATATATATATATATTGCTTCGAGTAATCAATCAGTCATTTTTTACATTCATTATTTAATTGTGAACCGGAGTTGAGAAGTATAAATTCATACATTTAGGCTTGGGAGGGTTTTGCTTTCGTCCTACATCTATGGCTTCTTTTGCATAGATAAACTGTACTCTCACTTTGGCGGCGTCCTGTCGTAAAACAGATGCCTCCACTTGGAACATTTAACGTGTGCTTTAGGACATTTATTTAATTGACATCACTAATGATTAACAAGAATTGCTCTCATCTGTATTTGCCACAGTGTTAAATTTATAGAGAGTTTCAGTTGCTGTAAGTAGCCCAATTTGTTGATTTAATGTTGAAAGTCATACATTAGCTTGTATAACGTTTATACAGTGAATACGTAAGTGTGGTGGGCAGAATGCACACTCCACTGCCGATATCACCAGGTCACCAGCACCGCCGGCCGAAGTGGCCGCGCGGTTCTGGCGCTGCAGTCTGGAACCGCGAGACCGCTACGGTCGCAGGTTCGAATCCTGCCTCGGGCATGGATGTGTGTGATGTCCGTAGGTTAGTTAGGTTTAACTAGTTCTAAGTTCTAGGGGACTAATGACCTCAGCAGTTGAGTCCCATAGTGCTCAGAGCCATTTTTTGAAGTCACCAGCACCCAGAATACAACAACCAGAAAGAATATTTCAGGTCGATGCTGAAATGACCTGACAAACTGGGTTAGAAACAGCATGGCGAGACGCAATTCAGTGTGCAAAATATTGTTGAAGCGACCATTTTGCGGTCACTGCTTCGCTTGCGTGCATGTTCTCAGCAGCAGCAGCTTTACTAAAAAGAAGGATATGTTATTTACTTGCATTTTTGGGATTTTGTTTTCTTCATCTTAATCATGTTGCGATTAAAGGTAAATTCAACTGCGTGTGAAGATATTTTATGTATGTAGCGTGTTTATTTGTTTATTGTATTTTTATTAGTGATTTTTCGTTGAGTAGTAGATCAGATTCAAATTCGTTTAGAGCATGGGAAAGGCAAATCATGCTAGGTCGAGAGAGACTGCGATAATTATGTGAGACGGTTAGTTGATAGATACAGGAGAACGTACTGCTGAATTTCCCGAGGGGCAGACAGAAGCTGCAGTTACCATGGCTCCAACTGCGGAAAGAGAAAAGGTTAACGAGCAGAGTGGTAGCACCCAAGTTGGCGAAAGTGGAACAACGATTTTTGCTGCTATGGATGAAGAGCCACGATGGCTTAAATAGATGCTAGAGAACAAGCGAAAAGAGAAGAAAACACTGAGGCAGATAGGAAAGATACTGAGGCAGATAGACAAAAGCTGAGGCAGATAAAGAAGGAGCAAAGAAATGCGCAGCAAATACAGGGCGGATGGACAAAAAGCATAAGCAGGTAGCGAAGAAGGGAGGGGCGAAAGAAAGCAATTTTGGAAAAAATGACGGAGCTACAAAGGAAAATCGATTCTAATTATAAGACTGTTGACAAGCAAATCGAGAAAGTCTCGAAAATAGTAAAAAGCGGTATACATAGGCTACTTCAGCCCGAACCTCGAATAGAGAAAGTAGAGAAAATTAACACCTTGAAAGGTTAGAATAGCTCGCCTCCTACCATTAATAGCCTACCACTGCCAGCTCCTTGACATGAGTAGAGATATGCGAGACACATGATTCTCAGCACTTCAGTTAATTCTGATTACCGTACTTGATTCTGATATCTGTATTTGATAAAAAAAATCAGGGGTTGTTTTTCTTGAATGATGTCACTTGGCCAAGGGAATTCGTAGGAACCTGGCCACTCGTTTCCCCAGGAGTTGGGGAACGGCAGAGGCACACAACACAGGGAATAATGGAGCATCCCGCTCGCCAGTCAGAAAATTAAGCCCGTGGCTTACGTGAGTGGTGCTGAGACTCCTGCAGGACTCATGTCACTCAAAGAAGGACGGGATTTTCTGTGTTGTGGTGTGCGGTAGTGTACGGTGTCCGGCTTAAGTGCTAGCCAGCCACCCTGCACGATCTGAATAGAACGTACTATTCTTGAAGAGACCAGGCCTGCTGCTCTGGGAACTGCACGTGGTAGAGTTCTTTGAATATTCTGTGGTCTATAAACAATGCTACGATTCGGCTACCGTCTCTTGATGTATGACAGGAATTTCTGCAACAACTTTGAGAGAAGAGTGTGCCCTATTGGCCAACTTTTTGATAGATTTCTTGGTGGGAAATTATTTAGCACTGCAATTTCATGCCATTGGACAGAAGTAAATAACATTGTACCTGATCAGTGTTTGCTGGCGCGTCGGAGCAAAGGGGGAGTCGGGTGCAGGGATGCACGGTGGCGGACATTCTTGGATCTTCCGTCTTAGAGACAACTTGACGTGCTCGATCGCAGAGGAGGCCATCATTCTTGGTTCTGCGCTAGAATGTCATGCCGACGACTTAGCGCAATCCGCAGATTCTGATCTGACGCAGATCTCGTGCTGACCTACACCTTCATGTCCACAGAGATGTCAAGAATCTGGTGAACAAATTGTGTAACACCTGCTCGTTAGGTGGGAGTTTACCGTCTTTCAAGCACACATCGACGCCACAGTGCCGTTAGATTCCAGTTACGGAGGTAGGTTCTTTTCATTTTAGTTCGGACAAATAACCACTGCATAGCAAAATTCAGATTCGTGGGGTTTCTTTACATCGTTGAGGAAAGGTGTAGCATGAATCTATTGTCATTCCCTGGACGTCATACTTGTGCTTATGAATAGTATATTACGTTAAATTCGTATTACTGATCTGTTGGTTTTCTTGTGTACTAAATCGAACTTTTGTAATTAATCACTAATTTATTTTGATTTGAATTTTACTTAGAGTAGGTAGCGTTCCCTTTATCTCATTTTCATTATCAACAGTTTTTAAAATATTATTAATAATGGATTTCCTAGCAATTTCCCACCTTAGTATCTCATGTTGGAACCAAATTTCAGATAGCGTATTTCCATTGTGTTAAGTGTATCAGCATTTGGTCTTAAGGGGTGTGTTGAAGTCTACATAGTCTGTGGCTACGTTAACAATTTCTAAGTGCACACACGCAGGGTATTGCGATCTCACTTTGCAAAAAGATGAAAACGACTGAAGGCACGAATAAAGGACTTGCAAAAAGAAAGAAAAATCTCGAGGGACGATCAGTTTATGAAGCGCCGGGGCCCGTGTAATGAGCTGAAACTGAGAAATTTACTTTGATTAAACGTGAAACAGAGAATCTGGAAAGAGGAACTGAGCGACTGCATGTGGCGGAAGCGCTTTCAGTAATATCGTAGAGTAGCAAACGAAAGGAAAACGAGTGCATTATGGAGGAGCCCTTATTACAGATACGGTCACGGCTTCGGGGTCCGTGTCCAGAGACGAGAAGTCGCTTGATGAAAAACAGTTTCTCTCATTGAGGAAAATTTTGACATGCTCTGTGGGCAGGGACCTACATATCAAAACCTAGATGACCCATTTAAAAATAGCCTATCGAGCTACTGGCCTATCCAAAGAAAACACGGATTTATTACTAGCCATTTGAGTGGTGAAGTCAGTGCTAGAGTTTGCCAGTAATACAAATCTGTGCAACGATCGAGGGCTTTGAATGCGCGATAGCGAAATTAAATTGGGATTTCAGCGACGCCTTTCCGGTTATAAGCCATATATTTCGACAAAATTCTTGAACGTAATCAATATCTAGATCATCCGTCGGATCTGCTCCATTATAAATGGTTCTGAAAGCCTGCGAATGTGAAAACAATAGGTTCGTTTATAAATAATTCTTCAGCTAACAGGCATGATTTTTCTATTATACTTAAATAAAAATAGTAACACACAGAAATAAGGGCAATTGTAGAATCGATATAAATAAATTATGATTCAAATTGTTAAGGTAAATAACCTCTGTACAAAAAGCATATCGTACACCATGGAAGACCTATAATGTCATCTCTGTTGACTACTTGTAGGAACATCTTTGTTACAGTTTTGTTTATGTAAAATATTTTCAACGTTTAACGCGTACAGCAAATTGTGTGTGATGTTTAGTGTGTGAGACTCTGCCCAATTTGAGCATAAGAAAACTATAAGTGAAAATTCTTCTAAATTTCGCCACCAACTTCACGAAAAGGTCGACAACCAACAAATAGTGGCATCACAAACACAAAAAAACGCACTTGAAAATGGGAATCACGTCGTGTGAAAAATAAAATAAAGAAAATCGTGACTGGTAGCAGAAGAATTATTTATAAACATACCTTTAGACCATCCGTACAACGGTGATGAGCTCATCCAGTTATTCAAAAGCTCTATACCAAGAGAACAGTAACGATAGTTCATTGGCGTGGGAAAAAAAACGACTTCGAGGCATTAGGATTAATTCTGTTTTACCTAGATGAGGTCGAGCGTGAGTAGAAGTGTAAGGATGTGGTATACGACAAGTACCATTACGGAAAGGTTTGCAGTAGCAAGCGTGTGAACACACAGGAGGGAAAGACCCCTCACAATAAGTGGGGTGTTGGCTCGGCCAATGGAGACAGGAAACGGAACCGTTGAAATAATGGAAGAGGCTATTTTACTATATTAAAAACATTGTTTGAGTTGTTATAATTCTAAATGATTGTTGTTGTTGTTGTGGTCTTCATTCCTGAGACTGGTTTGATGCAGCTCTCCATGCTACTCTATCCTGTGCAAGCTTCTTCATCTCCCAGTAACTACTGCAACCTACATCCTTCTGAATCTGCTTAGTGTATTCATCTCTTGGTCTCCCTCTACGATTTTTACCCTCCACGCTGCCCTCCAATACTAAACTGGTGATCCCTTGATGCCTCAGAATATGCCCTACCAACCGATGCCTTCTTCTAGTCAAGTTGTGCCACAAACTTCTCTTCTTCCCAATCTTATTCAATACCTCCTCATTAGTTACGTGATCTACCCATCTAATCTTCAGCATTCTTCTGTAGCACCACATTTCGATAGCTCCTATTCTCATCTTGTCTAAACTATTTATCGTCCATGTTTCACTTCCATACATGGCTACACTCAGTACAAATACTTTCAGAAACGACTTCCTGACACTTAAAATTATACTCGATGTTAACAAATTTCTCTTCTTCAGAAACGCTTTCCTTGCCATTGCCAGTCTACATTTTATATCCTCTCCACTTCGACCATCATCAGTTGTTTTGCTCCCCAAATAGCAAAACTGCTTTACTACTTTAAGTGTCTCATTTCCCAATGTAATTCCCTCGGCATCACCCGACGTAATTCACTACATTCCACTATCCTCGTTTTGCTTTTGTTGATGTTCATCTTATATCCTCCTTTCAAGACACTATCCATTCCGTTCAGCTGCTCTTCCACGTCCTTTGCTGTCTCTGACAGAATTACAATGTCATCGGCGAACCTCAAAGTTTTTCTTCTCCATGGATTTTAATACCTACTCCAAATTTTTCTTTTGTTTCCTTCACTGCTTGCTCTAAATGATTATAACATTAAAATAGCATTTTCGGTCTACGTTCTCATAAAATAGCTGTTATTTTTATTTAATTACAGCCGAAAAATCTTTAAATTTCGAGATTTTGTCATGTAATTGAAAACACTCTATTACTGGATTAAGCTCTGGTGACATCACATACGGGTGCAAGATGAAACTATACGTGTGTCACTGATACCTGTTTGTGAGCGTGGGTGTGTTTCTGCGAAAATTGTATATGTTATGTTATGCACATAATGTGTGCATGCAAGAGTCTATGTATGTGTGGTTTCTTTTTCTCCTTACACACCCTCTAAGTATTGTATATCTCGAAAACCATGCACACAGAAAATATCTATGGCTGCAGTTTTATATTTATATCATCTTCTCAAAAAGATTTTAACACACACACATATACTTCTGCAATATTATATATAGATCACCTTAATTAAAAAACAAACCTACCCCTGAAAAAAAATTTTTCGCTACTGTGTACAAGATATCTTTTTTATAATCAAAATTTGTATATATGTGCATCTTTAACTGCATAAAATAGTAAAATAGGAAAATTATTGTCAGGAAAAAAACTATTTGTTATAGACTTGTTATTTAAAAAACAAATATAGTTATTATTACTCACAATGTGTGTTTTTTTTCTGTGTCAGCTTAAATAACAAAGGAACTCTGTCGACCGCTCAGCAGTGCTATGTTTTTTTAATGTGTTTTCGAATCATAGAGTGGGTCAGCCACAGTACACGGCATACTTCCCATATGAGTTTTCGCTCTTCAGCGGAAACTTCTTGGCAGATTCCTACCCTTCCCTCTACGGATGTTATAGCCCAACAACTTATATTATTACGACAACCCTTGATAAGTAGTTGGTATACGTTTCTTGTAAATACGACAGTTACAGACACACCAATCTTTTTTTAGTAATGTAGCCTAGAACCACGAAGTATCAATTAATGACGCCGTTTCTCTAGCGACACTCTTTTCTCAGCTCTGTTATTGTTTCTGTCCTTAGACCGCTGGCAGCTCGATAGATGGTTGCTGGTAGGGGAGGGGGGAAACTGGGGGGGGGGGGGGGAGGTCAGGTGTCTCCGCGGGGGGCCGCGAGTAGCGGGCAAGGCTCTCGGCCGGCCATCGTGCCTTATGAGGTCCATTACGGCCGAAAGCGCCGCCCTAAATGTCCCTTCGACCGCTTTGATTTAGCGTCAGCGGCCGAAAGCTCTCCGCTCCTTCTTAATGGCGGCGATAGCGCGCGAGGTGTTCCTGCGATTAAAGCCGTGTACAACAAATGCGGCTCAACTTTTTTTCAGCGGTATATGCACTCCGACCGTTGCACTATCTGCTCCCTCTTCGTCGTATCGTCATCTTTCAAAGGAATCTTCTTGCTAACACCTTTCACTTTAAGAGGGAGATTTTCTCCAATGAGTAAAATTCTCCCTTGAAAGAGAGTGGAAAAATGTTAAATGTCTAATATTTGTACCTCATCAGATTTCCCATTAAGTAGGACCAGACTAAATCTGTCCCATTTTCGACCGTGAAAAACGCAGACCTCGTAAGCACGCACTCTACTTCTCTGATAAAGATCGTAACGGGTTGGTTTAGTTTTGTATTCATACAATATTTAATGAAGTTTCCACTGCGTATCTATACATCACGCACGACTGCTATGTGAGCTTTTGTAGCGTGGTTCTGTAACCCTGATGCAGGAGACGATTATACAGCTGAATGAAGAGAGCGAGAATTTATTTTAGGCATTAAACTATTCCCTTCGAATAGCAGAAGTTACTATTTACGATTTGTGCAAATGCTTCCTTCTTCAATACCAGCCTCTTCCTCACGGCCGACCGGTGTGGCCGTGCGGTTCTAGGCGCTACAGTCTGGAGCCGAGCGACTGCTACGGTCGCAGGTTCGAATCCTGCCTCGGGCATGGGTGTGTGTGATGTCCTTAGGTTAGTTAGGCTTAATTAGTTCTAAGTTCTAGGCGAACGATGACCTCAGAAGTTCAGTCGCATAGTGCTCAGAGCCATTTGAATCTTCCTCACGTTTTCTTTACATAAGAAATACCGTTTTGTCTTTTTAATTAGTTTCTAACTCAAAAGTTTGTAGAGTGCTTAATTCTGTAGGAGGTGACCAGTAATTATAAGTGGTGTAGTCTTTTTGTGGTAATACTTCACTATCAATGACCGTAAATATTTGTACATAGGTAACTAGTTTCAGCAAATTAAAGTTGCCATCTTCAGATCGCTTAATACAACGCAATAGTGTCTATATGGATATATAGTTAGACATATTGTCATAATTGTGGTTTACAATTTTACTCACAGCAAGTGTGCTATGTTTCCCTGTGGGCCGTAACATCATGCGTTTACTGTGAGTAAAATTGTAAAACGCAGATGCGACAAGATGTCTAACTACAAACATCGATGTAGACACGATTGACTTCTACATCTACGTCATAATCCGTAAGCCATGTAATGGTGTGCGGTTGAGGGTGCTTTTTGTACCACTATCTGAGCCCTCCAACCCTGTTCCACTCGTGCCTAGCGCTTGGGAAGAATGATTGTCAGTAAGCCTCTGTATTGGCTCTAATTTCTCAAATTTTCTCATCATGGTCATTACGCGAGATGTATGTGGGGGGACTAACACGTTGTCCGACTCTTCCCGGAAAGTGCTCTCTCGAAATTTCGGTAGTAAATCTCTCCGTTATGCACAACGCCTCTCTTGTAACGTCTGCCAACGGAGTTCATAGAGCATCTCCGTAACGCTCTCGGACCGGTTAAACGATCCCGTAACAAAGCACGCCTCTCTTCGTTGTATCTGCTCTATCTCTTCTATCACTCCTACCTGGTAGATAGATGAACAATATTCAAGAATCGATTGAACAAGCGACTTATGAGCCACTTCCTTCGTGAATGAGTTACATTTCCTTAAGATTCTTCCTATGAATCTGAGTCTGTCATATGCTTTTCCCAGCATATGTTTCATGTGCTCATTGCACTTAAGGTCGCTCTGAATAGTTAGTCCTAGATATCTTACTCTAGATATTGTTAACAGTGGTTTGAAATCAATAGTCTAGCTGTAGAGTAGTGGATTTCTGTTCCTCCGTATATGCAACATGTTACATTTATATACGTTCAGGGTCAACTGCCAGAGCCTGCATCATTCATCATTTCTCTGGAGGTCATTCTGCAAATCTTTAATATCTCCTGCAATTGCTACTTTCTTACAAACAACCACAACACCTGGAAACCGCCTTAAAGAACATCCGACGCTTTCTACTAGATCACTTACACATATTGCAAACAGTAAGGTCCTATCACATTTTCTTGGGGTACTACGGAAATTACATTTACGTCTGTCGATTTTGTTTCATTAAGAGCGATGTGTTGAGTTCTGTCTGCAAGGAAGTCTTGAATCCAGTCGAAAACCTGCTCCCATATACTATAAGCTCGTATTTTTATCTCTAAACGGAAGTGCGAGACGTTGTCAGATGCTTTCCTGAAGTCAAGGAACACGGAATCAAGCTGAGCGCCGTCGTCTACGGCGCTGTGACAGAGCGAACAGAGTTTCTCAGTATCTCTGTTTGCGGAATCCGTGTTGATTTTTATAGAGGAGATTTTCATTCTCCAAAAAAGGTCATAATTGTTGAACATAAAGCATGGTCCACGAATTTACAACAGACTGACGTCAGCTACATGGGTCTACAATTGTGTGCATCTGCCCTAAGGTCCCTCTACATCTATCTCTACATACATACTCCGAAAGCCACCGTATGGTGCGTGGCAGAGGGTGCCCTGTACCACTACTTGTCAATTCCTTTCTTGTTCCACTCGCAAACAGAGCGAGGGAAAAAACGACTGCGTGTATGCCTCCATATGTGTCCGAATTTCTCAAATCTTATCTTCATGGTCCTTAAGCGCAATTTATGTTGGCGGCAGTAGAATCTTTTGCCAATCAGTTTCAAATGCCAGTTCTCTAAATTTTCTCAAAAGTGTTTCTGCAAAAGAACGTCGCCTTCAAATGGTTGAAATGGCTCTGAGCGCTATGGGGCTTAACTTCTGAGGTCATCAGTCCGCTAGAACTTAGAACTACTTAAACCTAACTAACCTAAGGACATCACACACATCCATGCCCGAGACAGGATTCGAACCTGCGACCGTAGCGGTCCCTCGGTTTCAGACTGTAGCGCCTAGAACCGCTCGGCCACCCTGGCCGGCACGTCGCCTTCCTTCCAGGAACTCCCACTTGGGTTCCCGAAGAATCTCCGTAACACTCAGATGTTCTTAGAAGCTACCGGTAACAAATCCAGCAGCCCACCTCCAAATTGCTTCGATGTCTTTCTTCAATCCGACCCGGTACGGATCCGAAACACACGAGAAGTACTCAAGAATATGTCGCACCAGCGTCCTGTATGTGGTATCCTTTACAGGTGAAGCACTCTTTCATAAAATATTCCCAATAATCCGAAGCCGACCATTCGCCTTCCCTAGCACAGTTCCCACATGCTCGTTCCACCTCATATTGCTTTGCAACGTTATGCCCAGATATTCAAACGACTTGAATCTGTTGAAAGATCAGACAAACGTGTGGCTTCTGAAGAGGGGCAGCAGCCTTTTCAATAGTTGCAGGGGCAACTGTCTGGATGACTGGCTGATGTGGCCTTGTAACCTTAACAAAAAAGGCCGTGCTATGTTGGTACTGCGAACGGCTGAAAGCAAGGGGAAACTACAGCCGCAATTTTTTCCGAAGGCGTACAGCTTTTCTGTATGATTAAATGATGATGGCGTCCTCTTGTGTAAAATATTCCGGAGGTAAAATAGACCAGCATTCGGATCTCCGGGGGACTACTCAGGAGGATGTCTTTATCAGGAGAAACAAAACTGGCGTTCAACAGATCGGAGCGTGAAATTTCAGATCCCTTAATCGGTTAGGTAGGTTAGAAAATTTAAAAAGGGAATAGGATAGGTTAAAGTTAGATATAGTGGGAGTTAGTGAAATTCGGTGGCAGGAGGAACAAGATTTCTGGTCAGATGAACACAGGGTTACAAATGCAAAATCAAATAAGCGTAATGCACGAATAGGTGTAATAATGAATAAAAAAATAGGAGCACGATTAAACTACTAACAACAGCATAGCGAACGCATTATTGCAGCCAAGATAGATACGAATCCCACGTCTAACACAATAGTACCTGTTTAAATGCCAACTAGCTCCGCAGACAATGAAGAGATTGCAGAAACGTATTATGCGATAAAAGAAATTATTCAGATAGTTAAGGGAGACGAAAATTTAATAGTCATCGGAGACTGGAATTCAATAGTAGGAAAAGGAAGAGGAGGAAAGGTAGTAGGTGAATGTAGACTGGGTGTAAGGAATGAAAGACGAAGCGGCCTGGAAGAATCTGGCACAGAGCATAACCTAATCATAGCTAACACTTGCTTTAAAAATCATGAAAGAAGGTTGTATACGTGGAAGAGACCTGAAGACGCCACAAAGTTCAAGATACGTTATATAATGGTAAGACAAAGATTTAGGAATCAGGTTTTAAATTGTAAGACATTTCCAGGGGCAGGTGTGGTCTCTGTTCACAATTTATTGGTTATAAACTGTATATTAAAATAGGTGAAAAGATGAGGGTTAGTAAAAATCCTTGGGTAAAAGAAGAGATATTGAAATTAATTGATGAAAGGAGAAAGCATAAATATGCAGTAAATGAAGCATGCGGAAAGGAATACAAAAGTCTCAAAAATCAGATCGACAGGAAGTGCAAAATGTCTAAGCAGGGATGGCTAGAGGACAGATTTAAAGATGTAGAGGCATATATCACTAGGGGTAGGATGGATACTGCCCACAGGAAACTTAGATAGACCTTTGGAGAAAAGAGGATCACCTGTATGAATATCAAAAGCAAAAAACGGAAAGCAGAAAGGTGGAAGGAGCATATGGAGGGTCTATACAAGGGTGATGTACTTGAGGGTAATATTATGGAAATGGAAGATGACGTAGATGAAGATGAAATGAGAGATATGATACTGAGTGAAGAATTTGACAGAGTACTGAAAGACCTAAGTCGAAACAAGGCCCCGGAAAAGACAACATTCCATTGGAACTACCGATAGCCTACGGGCAGGCAGCCATGACAAAACTCTAGCATCTGATGAGCAAGATGTATGATACCGGCGAAATACCTTCAGACTTCATGAAGAACATAATAATTCCAATCCCAAAGAAAGCAAGTGTTGTCAGATGAGAAAATGACCGACCCATCAGTTTCATAATTGAGGCTGCAAAATACTAACACGAATTCTTTACAGACGAGTGGAAAAACTGGTACAAGCCGACTTCAGGGAAGATCAGTTTGGTTTCCGCAGAAGTGATGGAATACCCGAGGCAATACTGACCCTAATACTCATCTTAAGAGATAGATTAAGAAAAGGCAAGCCAAAGTTTATAGCATTCGTAGACTTAGAGAAAGCTCTTTCAAATTCTGAAGGTGGCAGTGGAAAAATACAGGGAGCGAAAGGCTGTTTACAATTTGTACAGAAACCACATGGTAATTATAAGAATCGAGGGGCATTAAAGGGAAGCAGTGATTGAGAACAGAGTGAGACATGGTTGTAACTATCCCCCATGTCATTCAATCTGTATACTGAGCAAACAATAAAGGAAATAAAAGAAAAATTTGGAGGAAAGCGTAATTGAGGAAGAGAAATTTGTTCACATCGAGTATAGATTTAAGTGTCAGGAAGTCTTTTCTGTATTTGTACGGAGTATAGCCATGTATGGAAGTGAAACATGGACGATAAAAAGCTTAAACAAGACGAGAATAGAAACTTTCGAAATGTAGTGCTACTGAAGAATACTGAACATCGGATGGGTAGATCACGTAACTAATGAGTACGTACTGCATAGAATGGGGAAAAGAGGAATTTGTGGCACAACTTGACTAGAAGAAGGGATCGGTTGGGAGAACACGTTCTCAGACATCAAGGGATCATCAATTTAGTAGGAGCGAACCGTGGAGGGTACAAATCGTAGAGGGAGGCCAAGAGATGAATAAACTAAGCAGATTCAGAATGATGTAGGTTGCAGTAGTTACACGGAGATGAAGGAGCTTGCACAGGATAGAGTATCATGGAGAGCTGCATCAAAGCAGTCTCTGGACTAAAGACCACAGCAACAACATATGTACTGGAGTCACCTGCACTTTTTTTCCGGTCGCTTGGGACTTTGCGCTGGGCGAGAAACTCGAGAAATTCAAGTTAGGTAAGGGGCCATTGCCATAGAGTACTCTTTGTAAAATCTAACTGGGGTTTCATCCGGACCTTGTGATTTATTTGCCTCTTAAAAACGGGAGTGACCTGCGCTTTCTTCCAGTCGCTAGGTTAAAGCCATCTACGATAATTTACTGGAAGAATGGGAGCAAGTTCTTTCACATAAACTTTGTAGATTCATATAGGTATTTCATCTGCTCCTGATGCCTTTCCACTACTAAGCGATTGTAGGGTTTTTTTCTAATCCGCGATCGGTGGTTATCTCAGTATCTGCCATTTCGGCGTTCGTACGACGATTGAAAAAGAGAGACCGTGTTACAATCTTCCGCAGTGAAACTATTTCAGAGGACCGAATTCAGTATGTCGGCCTTCTTCCTTTTATCTCCCGTTTAAGTGCCAGTATGGTCCCTGAGTGAATGACTGGATGATATTGAACCACTTACTTACTTTACTTAAGGTTTATTACTCAGATCAGTTGACAAAGTTTAGTTTCAAAGTCACTGAACGTTTCTCTCATTGCTCTACTTACGCTCATTTTCACTTCATTCATCTAGGTTTTTACTTCTCTTAGGTCTCAAATAAAGTTCTCTTTGTTTACGTAGCAGTTCACTAACACGGCTATTAAACCATGGTGGGTCTTTCCTGATCCTTAAGACCTAACTCTGAACCTACTTGTCTAGGGCATATTGCACGATGCCTTTGAATTTTTTCCATTTGTTCTCCACACCTTCGTCCTCATCAGCGAATATTTGATGCTGAGTGCTCAGATAGCCTGAAATTTGTATCCTGTCACTTTTTCTAACCAAAAATATCTTCTTACCATTCTTAACATTGTTTATGAGACCCGTTGTCATAGACTCACAGTCTTAGGATCATTGATACCCTCCTCTCAGTTAAGTGATTCGATAAGTTCAGGTCTGTTTGTTGCTATGACGTCTAAAGCGTTACCTTCACGAGTTGGTTTTCGAAATATCTGCTCAAAGTAATTTTCGGGCAAGACATCCAGAACAATGTCACACGAATCCCTCTCTTTGGCACCAGTTTTGATATCTTGATATTCCCAATCTATATCTGGCAAATTCAAGTCATTCCCTTTACAACGGCACGACCAGGAAAATTATTAACGATGTTCTGTCTGAAATAGTAGTAAGTGATCGGAAGTCGTCAGTTTAATTATCTGCAACTCGTTACCTATGTACAAATATTTATAGTCATGGATAATGAAGTGTTCCCGCAAGAAGACTACATCGCTGCCGCTTTAATACGAGTTGTTTAATTGTCATGAGAGTTGTTGAGACGTCACAGTGATCAGGGAGCAACACTCGCTCGAAACCCAGTTTCTCGAGGTTCCTGAATGAGCAACACTTGCCGCTACTTGTTCACATTCGCTGAGCGTGGGTGACAACGCAAACGACGCGTTGTCTGATACAGGCGACAATCTGCGCAAAATAAAAGGAGTAGTTTGCGGATTTGACGGGGGCAATGTGCGGTCTACATCGTAACTGGATTTTAGCTGAGAGTGAGAAACCACCCTAGAAGTCTACATCCTCGTCTACATGTACACTCTGCCACTGCATAGAGCATGTCGAAGGTATTACCTGCTAACATTAGTGAGCTTTGAAAAGGTAAGTGATCTGCAATTTATTTCTAGAAAAATGTCTGCGGTTGTAACATGAGGTATTATATAAAGGACAGACAAAAGGCAAAACATGCATGTTGCTTTAGAGCCACATTTACAGTAAAAGTAGTTGAAAAATAATTCCACGGCTAGTAGATACGTCTGTTTGCTGCTAAAACGAAGATTATTCCAGTGAGTTTTTATGAAAAAAAGAAAGTGTAAAGCCATTATCTTTCCTCCTCCGGACCCTTTGCTTTCTGACTGCAACAATTCAAGTTCGGAACTTGATATTCTAGCGGACAATACTGATGAGCATCCCGATTACCAGCCTCAGATTTCACGAAGTAATCAGTTGGTAATTCTAGCAGAAACTGATTCTGAATATGATGAAATAACAAAGACTAAATAATACCACATCAGCAATTTGACTCAAGTGACACACCAGGGCCATCCACCAAGAATAGAGCTCCCCCACCATGTCAGTTGAAATGGGTGGAGCAAAGGTTTATGAGTGTGGATTCCGATCTGTCGCATTAATTACGTGAGTCGTGTAATAAAACTCCTTTACAACACTTCAGAAACCTCTTTGACTCTGATATAACAAAACTGACTGTTGCTCAGACAAACCTATACTCTGTGTAGTAGACATCTTCATCCTTGAGTACAAATGTAAATGGAATGGAGCAGTTCATTGGTACGCTAATTTATATGGGTATATTAAATTTGCCTTCATGTACCGATTACTGGGCTGAATCTAGTACTATAGAAAAATCTACAATGTTATGAGAGATTTCAGTAACTCCACAAATACCTTGACTATTCGAATAACGACAATTTTTCCAGTTCTACTAACAAGTTGGTGAAACTTATACCTATTCTGGATAATGTAGTAAGCAAGTGTGGAAACTTTGACGCAGAAAATGGATATTCAGTTGATGAAATTGTCGTTCCTTATAAAGGTACCTTGGCTGGCAATCCACGTCAGTATATTCAGAATAAACCGTTCAAGCAGGGCTTCAAGATTTTTCTACGAGCAGGAGTCTCTGGAATTATATTTCATGTACTTGTAAAGATACGATTGCGGACCTGTCAGAAGCTGAAAAGAAATTTGTAATTGCAGGCTAAGCTGTCATTCTGCTATGCAGCACAATAGCTCAAACGCTCAACTCAAAAGTGAACTGTTCATTCTCCTGAAGGATTCTCTGAGAACAGTTCGTAGGAATCGTATAAAAGAGTGAACCGTTCGTTCTCCTGAAGGATAAAATGAACATAGATTCTCTGAGAACAGTACGTAAGAAATGTATAAAAGATCGCCCACTTGAATCAGGGAAGTCACTACTGAAACGAGGTCGAGGAAGCTACGATTATAGTTTGGATGAGAATTCATGAATCATCATAGTTAGGTGGTCAGATTACAAGATATTGTGTTTAGCAAATTCATTTTGTGGAATTGAACCAGTGAAGACTGTGAAGCGTTGGAATACTGTTCAAACACGAAAGACAGATGTGCTATGTCCAAGCACTGTAAGTTTCTACAATAAGTATGTGGGTGATCTAGACCTGGCGGGAATGCTTATCAAACTGTACCTCTCAAGTTAAAGTGCTGATACCTGATTTTTTGGCTAGCTATTGAATTTGAGTGTCGTCAATGCATAGTTACTTTTGAGCCGTGAAACTTGTGATAAGAAAATGTCATTGAAATTATTTCCACCAGACATTTATAACGCTTTGATGAGTGCAAACAGAAAGAAAGCGGGAATATCTACTATGGGATCGCCATCATCCAAGAAGAGGCCAAAGATTCTAGTGCTTGTACAAGACGTAAGGTTCGATGGTCTTGAGCGCTGGCCTATTCGTGGATCAAAGGGTCGATGTCCTTATTGCCCTAGAAGCTACTCAATTGTTACGTGTTCTAAGTACAATATAGTTCTGTATTTTGTGCCTGTAAAAAGTTGTTTCAAGGCTTTTATACAAAATGTCATAATCCATCATTGGTAATTTTCGTCTCTAGTTGTTGCGTATATCAGGAGACTGATATTCTCATGTGTGAAGACCATATGTTAGTTGTGGACACATTTATCACGAATGAACTGAAGTGAAGCAAAAAGTACATTACTTTCAAACCCCGGATATCAGTGTCACTGAGTCTATACAACGGAGAAAAGAATTTTTTGCTCTACCAAATTTTATGCTTAACAAACAGAAAACTTGTTACCATACCTCTGAATTCACCCTAAGTTATTCACGTTACTGTGACAGAGGTGTAATGGACGGAGCAGCAGTGTTACACAGCCCTTCCTGAAGACCCTTCAAAGCTACTGATTTCATGTACACAACCTCACAAAATGTGGATCACCCAGAAGGGAAGGTAGAAACTAACGTGCCAAATCGAGTCAAACTTACAAAGAACGTGGCGGTATGAGCCCTCTTAGTAGTATGACGTTGCACCAAGCCCGCCCTTTGGCCGTGTGGTCTAACGCACGGCTTTCCGGACGGGAAGGAGCGCCGATCCCCGGTACGAATCCGCCCGGCGGATTTGTGTCGAGGCCCGGTGAGCCGGCCAGTTTGTGGATGGTTTTCAGGCGGTTTTCCATCTGCCTCGGCAAATGCGGGCTGGTTCCCCTTACACCGCCTCAGCTACACTATGCCGCGTACACCATCATTACTCTACCACGCAAACACAGGAGTTACACTTGTCTGGTATGAGACGTTCCCTGTGGGGGATCCACCGGGGTCCGAACCGCACAATAACCCTGGGTTCGGTATGGGGCGGCGGAGGGGTGAAATGGCCTGCGGTAGTCGTCGTGGGGTTGCAGACCACTGCGGCTGCGGTGGAGACGGTGCCTCTCTGTCGTTTCTACGTCCCTAGTTAACATAACGTAACATAACATAACATAACATGACGTTGCGTCCCACCTGTACTGGTTGCATGCACTGATTCGCTTCAGAAGGGTGCCATAGAACCATTTCCCTCCTTTCCGAGGTCTGTAATTCCACAAATGTTGTAACTTGTGCTCAAAATCCTGGGTATTGTCACTGGGATGGAGTTGAAGTTTAAGATGCTTCCACGCACATTCTATCATAGACAGATGTGGGGTTCTTCCTGGCAACGACAGTACCTCAACATTAAGCAGACAGTTCATACCTGCAAGAGTCACGTCTGAAAGAGCGTTGTCCTGTTGAAAAATGGCTTGACGATGCTGTCACATGAGAGGTAACACATGAAAATGCAGGATGTCTGTGACATACCGTTGTGCCATCAGAGCTCACACAATCACTACCAGGCGTGCCATGAAGTCATGTCTGAATGCTCCCCAGACCGCAGACCAAAACACACGCCGGCGATGACCACCTATCATAACGCAGAGTCACGTTTCAACGCTGAACGCAGTGCGACGGCATTCATCAGTAGTCCATGCTGCCTGGTCACACCACCAGTCCAAACACAGCTGTTTGTGTTGCAGTGTTACCGACAGTGATCGCTGGGGATGGTACTTTCGTAGTCCTGCTGTTGCTAGCCTGCAGTCACTGGTGTGTAATGACACAAATGTTGCAGCGACTCCTTTCTTTGTTCTCTGAGGGTAGACACAGATTTGAAGCGGTTTCATTGTACCTGGTGCGCAATACGACGATCCTTTCTCGTGATGATGAGACATGGACGACAGTAACCCCAATGACGAGTGTACTTGGCCTGACGTTCCCATGCAGTCCAACACTGGGCCACTGTCACATCTAAATGCTCCACAAAATCTGTATATTACACTAATAGCCAACCACGTGGTGACTCACATTGGCGTCCATTTCAATTAACGCTGTCTCACACATGTATACAGCCTCTCCATGTCCTTTATAGTGATGCTCAACATGTGACGCGGTTCACGACCCTTATATACCATAACAGACCTGGTAACAGAACCTTACAAACCCACTGAGGGTGTGCACAAGTCACACTGTCATCCGATCAAGTCTTCTCAGTTGCTCATCATTCTTTGTCAGACAGTGTCGCTTCTCAGTGTGACCCTTAGATACTTAAACTAAATGAGATTCTTACTAATCTTCGAGTCTTATCTACTTCCTTTCCCAATTATGAGCATTATCTTAGTTTTACACGTATGAATATTGCCATTCAGTACGATCATTCAACAACGATACTGCCTGTAGACAACAGTATCATCATCGAACGATCTGCCATGGAATGCACTTACTGTTGCACATGCACTCACTGTTGCACTACAGTTACTTACGTTTCTGTTGGACATTGGCTGTGCATTGTGCAAGAAAAAAATAATCACAAATTGCTCTAGTCAATTACATATTTCTAATGACACTCTCGTGGGATATCAGTTACACAATGACCTTGAAACTGGTACTCGAACCCGCACTGTCCTCCTACTCGGACTGTATGGCAGTGCCTTGGTTATAAGTAGACGACGTGGCACAGCGTCGAACGACTTTAGAAAATCATGCAAGACGGAATCTGTCTGTTTCCTGTGTGTTACATTCACAAGATGTCATCTGTGCAAAACCGGGATTTTCTTTCATGAAATTGTGCTGATACTTCGAGAGCAAATCCAGCCGCTGTTTCCAGCAGGCACTACGTGTTTTATTCAGCGTTGCGGTACAAAACACTTGTATATCGATTTTCAGAAAAGGATACATTAAATACAGTTGATAGCGGCATGTTTGTTGCTGCTAGAAGTAGTTTATCTTGTAATGAAATCAAAGTAGACAGTTGCTGTGCGTCAGTATGGTTACAGGCTATATTTGACAACCAGAAAAAATTAGTACTTGTTCCTTTTATTGAGACCCCGACTCAGATGACTCGGTTGCTGAACAGTTCAAAGAAAACTTGAGTATCATCTCAAACAGGTACCCCATCATATCATTTTAGTTGGTGGTGACTTTAGTCTACCCTTGGTATGTGGCGAAAATACATGTTCCAAGCCGGTAGTAAGTATAAAACATCGTCAAAAATTATACTAGATGCATTCTCTGAAAATTATTTTGAGCAATTTCTTCAGGAGCCCGTTTCAAGTGTAAATGGTTTCGAAAACATACTGAACCTCTCAGCAATAAATAATCCTGAGCACATATGAAGCATCATCACGGATGCAGGGATTGGTGACCACAAGGTCGTTGTAGCGAAATTGACCACCCCAACATCCAAATCCAACAAAAGTGAACGAGAACTATATCTACTTAAAAAAGCAGATAAAAATTCTCTTGACGCCTTCCTAATAAACAGTCTCCTTTCCTTCCCAACTAAGTAAGTAACTGTGGATCACACGTGGCTTAAATTCAAGTAAATAGTGCTGCGGCAATCGAGCGATTTATACTGAATAAATTAATAAAAGAAGGTAGTGATCTTACATGCTACAGAAATCAGGCCAGAACACTCTTGCAGAAGCAACGTGAAATGCATGGCAAATTTAAAGGGACACGAGATCTCCAAGACGATGGTTTTGTGAAGCTCGAAACTTAGAGTTACCACAACGAAAGTCTGTCTCGCAATCTGAGAGAAAATTCAAATAGATTCTGATCATATGTAAAGTACATCAGCGGCAAGACACAATCAGTACATTCAGTGCGCGATACCAATGGTAATATTACAGTTGACTGCATTACTAAAAGGGTGTTATTAAACTTAGATTTCCGAAATTCCTTTACCAAACAAGACGAAGTAAATGTTTCAGAAATCCCTTTATCAAATAAGACGAAGTAAATGTTTAAGAATTCGAATCAAGAACAGCTGTCAACATGAGTACAAGAAGATACACTCTGTGTAGCGAAGATTAAATCACTTAACAAAGGCAAGTCTTCCGGGTCAGATAGGATGCGAGTTAGGGTCCATTGAGAGTATGCTCATATGACAGCCCCACACTTAGCATTCATATATAACCTCTCACTCGACGAAGTATTCGCAACAAAACACTAGAAAGTTGTGCAGGTCACAGCAATACTCAAGAAAGGAAGTAAAGTAATCCGGCGAATTACAGAACAAACGTCGAATTGCGGTAGTACTTTGCTGCATATACTAGTTTCGACCATTATGAATTACCTTGAAGAAACCGGTGTGATGACACTTGCTCAGCAGAAAGAAGAAAATATAGTTCTTGAAAACCACAGCTAGCATTATATCCGCGCAAAGTAATGAGTACTATCGACAGGATATCTCAAACTGTTTCATATTTATAGATTTCCAGAGGGCTTTTAAAGCCGATCCTCGCAAGAGAATGTTTATGGAAAATAGCTTCGGTTGTGCAGTTGGATTTCTGATTTTCTGTCAGGAAGATCACAGTGCGCAGTAATCGACGGAAAATCGTCGAGTTAAGCAGAAGTGATGTGCGGCGTTTCCCAAGAAACTGATACAGGCCCTCTGATCTATACAGAGTGTTAGGAAATTCTCGTTAAAAACATCTATGACTTGTAGAGGGGAGTGAATATATAATATTTTGAGTAGTAACCCATATCCGAAAAAGTACCTTTTCCGTCCTACGTCCGTTTCAGTTCAGATGTGTGATCCGTCCATGTCTGCTGAGGGAAAAAGAAAAGTCTGAGAGATACCTGTCCTGGTATGCAAGAAGGTAGATAGGATGACTTTTACTATGTCAGACGGTCACCTGACGTCATTAACGTCTTCCTTGCTGTGAAATCTTTTCAGTGCCTGTGCGTCTCCGATACATTAAACGTGTAAACAAGTAACGTTTAAGTGTTAATACAAACAAATGTGCTTACGTCATAAGTGACTGTTTCGTTGCGTTTCCTTTTGAATTGTTATCTTATAAAAATAAAAAAAAGTGGCAATAATCTCAGAATAAGGAAAAGTATGGTACAAATGGTTCAAATTGCTCTGAGAGCTATGGGACTTAACTTCTGAGGTCATCAGTCCCCTAGAACTTAGAACTACTTAAACCTAACTAACCTAGGTAGCGGTCCCGCGGTTCCGAACTGTAGCGCCTAGAACCGGAGTGGCAGGCAAGGAAAAGTGTGAGTTCATCCACATGAGTAGGGAAAGAAATTCGTTAAATTTCTGTTACACGTTAAATTACTCAAATTTAAAGGCTGTAGATTCAACCTAGTAATTACAGTTACGAATAACTCAAATCAGAATGATCACAAAGGTAACGTATTGGGATAGGCAAACCAAGGCCTGCGTTTTACTGGCAGGACACACAGAAGGTGCGGCAGGTTCACTAAAGAGACTGCTTATGCTACGCTTGTCCATCCTCTTGCTAGAGTAGTGCCGTGCAGTAAGGGATTCTTACCAGGTAGATTGACGAAAGACATCGGAAAAGTAAAAAGAAGGGCAACTCATCCTGTATTATCGCAAAATAGGGGAGAGAGTGTCACGTATATGACGAGCGACTTGAGGTGGCAATCATTTCGTTGCGGCGATATCTTTTCGCGAAATTTCAATCACAAACTTTCTTCTCTGAATGTGAAAATATTTTACCGTCGGAAACCTACGTAGGGAGAAATGATCATCGTAATAAAATAAGAGAAATCAGAGCTCATATGCACACATGATAAAAAGTTTTGCATCGCCCCGGTTCCCAGAACTCTTGAAGATAGACGTTGACTGTGGATATTGTATCACAGACACAGTCGCTTTGACTGTTCAAAGATGTCACTAAACCTGTCCAAACTGTGGTACAACCATGTACGAGCAGCGCCTATTAGACGGAGGGGGTCGGACAGACGATCAGTTCCAGTCAATCCACCAGGAAGGAGGTAGACGGCTCTTGTTGTCTGTAGTTCAACCACGCCTAAACAGTTAATACCGCGATTCGATCGCGTCCGCATTATTACTTTGTGCCAGGAAGGGATCTCAACAAGGGAAGCGTCCAGGCGTCTGGAAGTGAACCAAGGCGATGTAGTTCGGACATGGAGGAGATACAGTGAGACAAGAACTGTCGATGACAAGCATCGTTCAGGCCGCCCAAGGGCTACTACTGCCGGGGATGACAGCTAACTTCGGATTATGGCTCGGAGTAACCCTGACAGCAACGCCACCAAGTTGACTAATGCTTTTCGTGCAGCCACAGGACGTCGTGTTACGACTCAAACTGTGCGCAATAGGCTGCATGATGCGCATCTTTACTCCCGATGTCCATGGCGAGGTCCGTCTTTGCAACCACGACACCATGCAGCGCGGTATAGATGGGCCCAACAACATGCTGAATGGTCAACTCAGGATTGGCATCACGTTCTCTTGACCGATGAGTGCCGCATATGCCTTCAACCAGACATCGGTCAGGCTGAACGCTTTGGACATACTGTCCAGAGAGTGGTGTTTTGGGGTGGCATTATGTGCGGCTGACGTACGCCACTGGTGGTCATGGAAGGCGCCATAACGGCTGTACGATACGTGAGTGCTATCCTCTGACCATTAGTGCAACCATATTGGCAGCATATTGGCGAGGTGTTCGTCTTCATGGACTACAATTCGAACCCCATAGTGCACATCTTGTGAATGACTTCCTTCAGGATAACGACATCGTTCGCCTAGAGTGGTCAGCATGTTCTCCAGTCATTAACCCTATCGAGTATGCCTGGAATAGAGTGAAAAGGGCTGTTTATGGACGACGTGACCCATCAACCACTCTGAGGGAACTACGCCGAGCCGCCGTTGCGGAGTGGGTTCAACTGGTTCAACTGGCTCTGAGCACTATGGGACTTAACTTCTGAGGTCATCAGTCCCCTAGAACGTAGAACTACTTAAACCTAACTAACCTAAGGACATCACACACACCCGTGCCCGCGGCAGGATACGAACCTGCGACCGTAGCGGTCGCGCGGTTCCAGACTGTAGCGCCTAGAACCGCTCGGCCACCGCGACCGGCAGGGTCCTTGGTGGACCACTGTTACTTTTCCATCTCCCTGTTCCAGTCGCGAAAGGTTCGCGGGAAGAAACGTTGCTGGTAAGCATTCGTGTGGTCTCGAATCTCTCCTAATTTGTCTTCATGGTCATTTCGCAAGATATACGTAGGAGGAAGCAGTTCAATAATTGACTCTTGTAGGTGTGTACGCTCTCAGAATTTTACCAATAAACCACACCGTGATGCAGACAGTTTCCCTTGCAGCAGGAGTCAGCTGACCACCTCCGTGACGCTTTCGTGATTACTAAATCAACCTGTAACGAAACGTTCTGCTCTTCTTTGAATCTTCCATATGTCCTCTATCAATCCTATATGGTGCGTATCCCAGGTTGACAAGCAATATTCAGGTGTTGATCTAACGGCGGTTTTTCTAAGCTACCTTTTTTGTGAGTAGACTACAGTTCTGGTATCTGTCTCACGCACAGCTAATTTTATGTGGCCGTTCCATTTCAAATTGCTCCGCACGCATTTTCATAGACGTTTTATGGAAGTAACTGTTTCCAGCGATTGTTCTGCAATCCTATAATAACACAACGATGGGTCTTTCACTCTATATATACACAATACGCCAATTTGTTAATGTTGTGGGTTAACTGCAAATACCTGCACCAAGCGTCAATCCTCTGCTGCTCTTCCTCATTTTGTTATTCTAGTATTGCAACTTACTCTCGAAGTTATCTACTACGTAATTCATAAATATATTGTGAAAAGTAATGACCCTATAGCACCCCCTTGAGATACGCTCTAAGGTACTTTTGCGTCTGAAGACTTTTCTCCTTTGAGAACGACATGCTGTGTTCTCTTTGCTAGAAACGGTTCAATCCATTCATACAACTGGTTGGACTGCTACTTACTGCGGTTATTTATGTTTCGTTTGCGTGTTAAAATTTGACACAAGCATCGCCTGCAGTAACAAGTAGAAACGCAACGTAACTTCAGCTTTTTTTCTTTTTAATGGCAAAACCTTACTGAGCAATTCGTCTTTGTCGTAAATTCTTCTTGTGAATTGTACCGCATGCTACCGGCTGATATGCCTGTTCATCGGTTGCTTCATGTAGCTTTAACCGCTGATCAGCCGAAAACCTGTTATGTTCTTTCCCGTTTCTTGTAACTGTGTGTTTTGTTTAGAATTGTTTTCGCGTGCATTATCGTCCAAGAAGCCTGACCACGTTTGAGCCCAGCTGCTCATTTCGTCGATGTGGGAATGAAGCAGCGAACACCCAATAAATCAGTGTAAAACATAGAATTTTATGGGAGTGCGGAGTTCGAGTTGTTTGGGTGGCAAACAAACAACACGTAAAATCATCTCTTTGACTTTTCAGGAAATTTTCTTCTAGCATCTAATGGTTTTATGGAAGGAGATAAATCCAGCTCAGTAATGCCATATTACTAGCATCATTGTATATCGCTCGTACAAAATTGCAGCTCGTGTGCGATAATGTACTGAACTATCATATAAATAATAACGGGAAAAGCTGCCATTACTGTACCCGAGCAAATCAGTGTTAAGAAGGTAAAATGGTGAAAGCATAATTAAGATGCAAAAAATTTTCAACAGCTTCTTTCAGTCACGCACAGGCAGGTTATTATACTGATAAGAATCGCTCACAATTCTACCAAACAAAAATACAGAGTAAGAAAAAGACAGCAGAACTGTGTACTGATCGAATAAAGTTGTGTATTTATCGCCTTAGTAGACATCGCACTATTCGCGGAAATTGTCTGTGCGTAACTGTTTGTAATCAAAATAGAGAATATTACGACGGTCGACTCTGTTTTCGTGCCCTCTCGTGGTACAAATCAGCGTAAGCTCTTAAAACAAAACTTGTAGAACTAACTGTTTTCCCTCAGACACAAATTCACATTAAGAAAGTTTGGACACAAGTACTGGTGTTAGAGTTATTGTATGTGTTACTATAACAGTTTCATCTCGATTTAGCGTAGTGAATTACGCAAACTGAAAACAAGTGGACCATTCAAAACATATAATAAATTGATAGGATGTCTGTTTTCTGCTATATTGATGGTGCAGTATTGTTAATGTGACCATCGCTCATGGACGACGTCAACGTGCAGTAACCACTCGAAGAGGGCAGGTGGCAGCACTAGCAATGGAGGGTAAATGAAGTGTGCCGGGGGAACGTGGAATAAAATGTAATTGTTGTCATAATGCGGAAACGAAGAAACTTATTTGACAACCTAAAGGACATGATGATTGTCTTTCAGGCATTAGGGGAACGGCTAAGTCTATGAACTGAAACTTCCTGGCAGATTTAACCTGCGTGCCGGACCGAGACTCGAACTTGGGACCTTTGCCTTTCGCAGGCAAGTGCTCTACCAGCTGAGCTACCCAAGCACGACCCACGCCCCGCCCTCACAGCTTTACTTCCGCCAGTACCTCGTCTCTTACTTTCCAAACTTCACAGAATCTCTCCTGCGAAACTTGCAGAACTTGCACTCCTGGAAGAAAGGATATTGCGGAGAGATGGCTTAGCCACAGCGTGGGAGATGTTTCCAAAACTATTCGGGTGCCGCATTGGTTGAAGCCTGCGCCTTGGCAGCTGTAGTAGACCACGAGACGTAGATACCAGAGGTGAACAACGGCTGCGGATGTGTTTACGGGCGAACAGACGTAGAAATGTTGAGCAACTGACCACCCATTTGAATCAATGAACTAACAATGTCTTCTCAACGACCATTAAGGGAATGTTGCTGCATATGGACCTCCGTAGCAGGCCCCTGGTTTATGCACAGATGTTGACTGCTGTTCATCGGCGATGAAGGCTGGAATTTGCACGCTAGTATCGCAGCCGGACGTCCACTGACTGGTGGCTTATGGCCTTTTCAGACGAATCACGTTTTATGCTCCATCGGTCAGATGGGTGTTGGATCGTCAGAATGGTTCGGGCCGGAGGACGGACAGTTATGATCTGAGGAATATTTCCGTGGCCATCTCTAGGCGATCTTGTCATTCTAATACGCACAATGGATCAACACAAGTATGTATGTACCCTTGGGGTCTATGTACACCCCTACATGCAGTTCGTTTTTCCTCGGCGCGATGGCATCTATCAACAGTAAAATGAAACGTGTCACACAGCTCGTAGTGTATGTATGTGTCGAAGAGCACCAGGATAAGTTCACCGTACTCACCTGGCCACCACACTCCTCAGATTTAAACAAATCGAAAGTGTATAGGACTACCTCGATTGGGCTGTTCGCGACATGGCTCATCAACCGGAAAACTCAGTGAAGCTGACTACGGCTCTGGGGTAAGCATGGCTCCACATCCGTGTTGGTACCATCCAAAACCTCACTGACTCTCTTCCTTTATCCTTGCACCGCAAAATGTGGTTATTAAGGGTTTAGACAAAAGCTCGCATTAATGTGACTGGCCGGTGGATAAAGGATGATATAGCTGCCACTACCTATGGGTCTTATACATCCTGTAACGCCTTCAAAAACTATGTTCGAAATTTTCATTTCCTCTCACTCACTACATGCAAACCATTAGTCCTAGAGAAAAATGAATATGTGGTTTTTTCAAATAATTTAATGCATTTAAGTATTGTACTGAAATAAATTTCTGTTGGAGACCACAGTTTTCAAGTTACTCAAGAAAATCGCGTTTTAAGGTCACTTTTGTACTGTCACTTGAACAACAGGAAAAGTACAGCCTGTAGCGAAAAAGTGTCTCAGTACATAATTTTAACTACATTTAACTGTCCTACAAAAAGGTCCTGTTCGTTTTTTCCGTAGGTCTGACAGTTTGTATGCAGTAAGGGAGAGAATACGAAAATCTTGCATATGGTAGATAAAGGCGTTGAGGATTGCATAAAACCCAGGGGCAGCTGAGTCACACTGTATGTAACGCCTATTGGCTACGTCTTGTATGAATAATATTAACTAGAGACACAACTTACTCATTCTAGTCGATTATTACTGTATTTATTGTTTCGACTACTGAGGACATGCTATCCCATCCATATTTTTAATCGCCTATCCCAGTGCGCAGTCATCCAATCCGATTGCTGGTTGCCTATCTAACAGCTTACAGCCAACAGAAATTTGATTTTCAATACTTCACATAATTAGTAATCAAAAATTTTAAATGTTATCTCAGTCTACTCATTAAGAGGTATTAGTTAGAAACTGCGTATATATCTTGCAGCAGTATAACTCATAGTGCGACAATTACCTGAACTATAATTATCCGGTATTTGAGAATGACTGCACTTTGCAAAGTCCAACAAACTTTGCACATAATTTCCAACCTTTGAGAAAATTTTTCTCGCCGACACTCCCCATAAAATTGTGACTGGAGAAAAGGTTATCCCTTACTACATTTTCACTGTACATGCAGTAAAATTTCGGCATCAGACATGACGTTTTAATCCATTACTTCAGTAGTAGTAGCTCTATTCGCAACATATTGGTATCCATAGTTACTACCGAGTGTGCCTGCAAAATTATATGATTGTACGACACATAGGTCAAGATATATGAGGTCATAAACATAGAGATCCATGAAAAATTAGCTTCTGCCTAAAATAGAGCGCGGGTTATCCAGATTGTTCTCATCCAATGTCTGACAACGATAAAGCACATAGCGACTTCTAATAAACTTTAAAGAAACATAATTTGAAACGTTTTCTAACTTTCTTCTCCCTTACGTGCTTAACGATAAATATTTTACACGCTAACTCATTTGTAAACTAATCCGAAGTTTGAAGCTGTTTTGTACAGTGGAGTTCGATTCTTTAAAAAGTCGCGTGTTCAGTGGTATTTCCTAAGACATATCACTGAGAAAAATATTTGAACAACAAAATAATAGCGGATTTCGAAAGAAGAGCAAAAATTATGTTAGGTATCTAGTAACATCCGAATAATGATTAAAATTGACTTCTGATTAAACAGACGGGTAGTGCCTGAGATGTTCCGTATTTCTGGTAAATCTCATGGTCTCTCTCAAAATATTCATATTACAACCATGTGACTTGTTCATGTTTCAGATAGAAATTTAATTCAGTGCCATTCGTTTTTGTGCCTACTGAAAATTTTCAGCATTATTTTTCCACATGTGAGTGATGAAACATGCTACACTCCTGGAAATGGAAAAAAGAACACATTGACACCGGTGTGTCAGACCCACCATACTTGCTCCGGACACTGCGAGAGGGCTGTACAAGCAATGATCACACGCACGGCACAGCGGACACACCAGGAACCGCGGTGTTGGCCGTCGAATGGCGCTAGCTGCGCAGCATTTGTGCACCGCCGCCGTAAGTGTCAGCCAGTTTGCCGTGGCATACGGAGCTCCATCGCAGTCTTTTTTAACACTGGTAGCATGCCGCGACAGCGTGGACGTGAACGGTATGTGCAGTTGACGGACTTTGAGCGAGGGCGTATAGTGGGCATGCGGGAGGCCGGGTGGACGTACCGCCGAATTGCTCAACATGTTGGGCGTGAGGTCTCCACAGTACATCGACGTTGTCGCCAGTGGTCGGCGGAAGGTGCACGTGCCCGTCGACCTGGGACCGGACCGCAGCGACGCACGGATGCACGCCAAGACCGTAGGATCCTAGGCAGTGCCGTAGGGGACCGCACCGCCACTTCCCAGCAAATTAGGGACACTGTTGCTCCTGGGGTATCGGCGAGGACCATTCGCAACCGTCTCCATGAAGCTGGGCTACGGTCCCGCACACCGTTAGGCCGTCTTCCGCTCACGCCCCAACATCGTGCAGCCCGCCTCCAGTGGTGTCGCGACAGGCGTGAATGGAGGGACGAATGGAGACGTGTCGTCTTCAGCGATGAGAGTCGCTTCTGCCTTGGTGCCAATGATGGTCGTATGCGTGTTTGGCGCCGTGCAGGTGAGCGCCACAATCAGGACTGCATACGACCGAGGCACACAGGGCCAACACCCGGCATCATGGTGTGGGGAGCGATCTCCTACACTGGCCGTACACCACTGGTGATCGTTGAGGGGACACTGAATAGTGCACGGTACATCCAAACCGTCATCGAACCCATCGTTCTACCATTCCTAGACCGGAAGGGAACTTGCTGTTCCAACAGGACAACGCACGTCCGCATGTATCCCGTGCCACCCAACGTGCTCTAGAAGGTGTAAGTCAACTACCCTGGCCAGCAAGATCTCCGGATCTGTCCCCCATTGAGCATGTTTGGGACTGGATGAAGCGTCGTCTCATGCGGTCTGCACGTCCAGCACGAACGCTGGTCCAACTGAGGCGCCAGGTGGAAATGGCATGGCAAGCCGTTCCACAGGACTACATCCAGCATCTCTACGATCGTCTCCATGGGAGAATAGCAGCCTGCATTGCTGCGAAAGGTGGATATACACTGTACTAGAGCCGACATTGTGCATGCTCTGATGCCTGTGTCTATGTGCCTGTGGTTCTGTCAGTGTGATCATGTGATGTATCTGACCTCAAGAATGTGTCAATAAAGTTTCCCCTTCCTGGGACAATGAATTCACGGTGTTCTTATTTCAATTTCCAGGAGTGTAGAACGAAGCTAACAACTTCAAAAATTTCGGGAACGTAGAAGTCACCTGCCAGCGAAAACGACTATGTGACACTGTTGAACCTGTCTTGGGTAGAGAACGTTTCATATTTGAATGGATTTCTAGAGATGAAAAGAAAAAGGGAATAGCAAAGAAAGGATCGAAAGAGAAGAAGATTTGAAATGAAACAATGGCTGAACGTTGGTAAAAGGATATAAATGCGACGTGTGTTAACAATTTGTGAGAGTATGCGGTGCCGACTAAAAAGTCAGTTAAGTCACTTTGTTATGCAAAACTCAGTAATTACATCACTTGCTAGAGTCATGTTTCGAAGGCACTTTTCATAAAGACTACTCAGGTAACTATCAAGATTTTGTCCTTATTCATTATCGAAACAGGATTCATGGTCCTTGGAACATAATGTAAAATTGGCAAATTTCATCTATAATGTTGTGGTCTTCAGACCGAAGGTTGCTTTCATGCAGTTCTGCAAGCGTCTTCATCTCCGAATAACTACCACATCCTACAGCCTCTTGAACTCGCTAACTGTACTGAACTCTTGGGCTCTCTCTGCAATTTTAGCCCTGATGTTTCCCTCCAATACTAATCTGGTGATCCCTTGATGCCTTAGAATATGTCCTATCAACCTACCCCTTCTTTTAGTGAAGATATGCCACAATTTTTTTCTCCCTAATTCCATTCAGTAACTCCTCATGAGTTACATGATCTATCCATCTTATCTACTAGCATTTCAAAAGCTTCTATTCTCTTCTTGTCTAAACAACTGTTTATGATCCATGTTTCACTTCCATACGAGGCTACTCCAGACAAATACCTTCAGCAAAGTCTTCGTAACACTTACATCTGTATTTGATGCTAACAAATTTCTCTTCTTCAGTAACGCTTTTCTTGCCATTACCAGTCCACAATTTATATCCTCCGTACTTCGGCCGTCAGCAATTATTTTACGGTCCAAATAGCAAAATTCATCAACTACTTTTAGTGTCTTGTTTCCTAATGTGATTCCCTCAGGATTTAATTCGACTACATTGCATTACTCTCGTTTATTGATATTCATATTATATTCTCTTTCCAAGACATTGTAAATTATGTTCGCCTGCTCTTCCAAGTCTCTTGCGCTCTCTCTCTCTCTCTCTCTCTCTCTCTCTCTCTCTCTTTCTCTATCTGTCTCTCCGACAGAATTACATTGTCATATGCAAAACTCAAAGCTATTATTTCCTCCCCCTGAACTTTGATTCGTTCTAATTTTGCCTTGGTTTCCTTTACTTCTCGCTCACGGTACAGATTGAATGTCATAGGGGATAGGCTACAACCCTGTATCCCCCCTCTCCCCCCTTCTCAAGCACTGCTTCCCTTTCTTGTACCTCGACTCTTATAACTACAGTCCGATTTCTGTACGAGCTGCGTATAACATTTCGCTCTGAATTTTACCCCTGTTACCATCTGAATTTCAAAGAGTGTAGGCCAGTCCACATTGGCAAAATTTTTATAAAAATCTACGAGACGTATAAAAGTAGGTTTGCCTTTCTTTAACCTACCTGTGAAAGTAAGTTGTAGGGTCATATTGACCCGAACTTTCCTACATTTCTCCAGAATCCCAACTCATCTTCCCCGAGGTCGGCTTCCGGAAGTTTTTTCATTCTTCTGCAAATAATTCGCATTAGTATTTTGCAAGAATGACTTGTTAAATCTAATAATTCGATCTCTTCTATAACTCTGCTGATTTCTGCCATTTGGGTCCCGCAGTGTGTATCACTGACATCGCCTCCATCATCTGCAACCAGCGCTACATTTATCGTCTTAGACAGCTCTGACAAATGACAGGCATCTCTGAAGTATCTTTCCACAACAACCAATAGTTTTTAATGTTGATATTACTGCAAGCGAATCACTACACCAAAATCATGGGGCGAGATAATTTCAACAATGACATTGGTTTTCATTTATTTTGTCTCTCTGAAAAAAAAAACGCCCTTAACTAAAGATCCCATCCACCTTAGCACATGTGTGTTTTTAAAGACTAAACAACAAACATAGTTTTTTTTTTCTTTTTACGCGATAACAATGGGATATCGACTTTACATTTCTACCTGAGCCGGTGAGGAAATGACAATTAGCACAGTCTCGTCGCAGCTAGTACAGGAATTCGAACGTAACATAGTAAAGAAAGGAAGTAACATACGAAAATCAATCAACACCCAACATCTCAAAACTCCCACAGGACGTTCCGTTCACACGTACAAACGCTTATTAGTTTTAGCATGTGAGGAGACATCACATCTGCTCTTTCGTCAGTCGGATGATTAGTCTTTGTGCTACAATCATATAGCCGCCAACAATTAACGCTATCAGATTCCTTTTATGAGGCTGGATAGAGACACAGACGTTAACACCATTAGACTTTTTGTTTATGAGACTGGATGGAGACGTAGATGTATACAGGGTGTTCGGAAATTCCCGTTTCAAACTTCTACGACTTGAACGGGGGTAAGTACATCATATTTTGAGTAAGAAACCATGTGCGGAAACGTAGCATTTCCGTGCTATGGCCGTTTGAAATCATGTTTGCTAGATAGGTTTGAACATGTTAGTCATGGTGGGGGTACTCACGTCGTACTGGCGGATGTCGTTTGACCTCTGTCACATGTAAAAACAGCCAATTCGACTTAAGCACGCCACCACCACCACCACCATGACTACCCTGTTGCAAACCTACCTAGCAACGTGTTTTCAAACGAGTGAAGCACGGAAACTGTACGTTTCCGGATACTGGTTACTGTTCAAAATTTTATTAACTCACTCCCTTCTACAAGTCATAGAATTTAGTAACGGGAGTTTCCGAACACACAGCAGAAGAAACGGAAATAGATATGAACGAGTACAACAGACGCACTCTCTTGTCCTGACGGCTCAGAAGTACATAGATGATGGTTGACGACTTCATAAAAATTTGTTGCGCTCTGTGTAAAATTAGTTGTCACCTAATTTATTGTTGGCTCTCAAAGGAGTACTATTAGTTGTAGGAGTTCTGTAACCTACCAAATAAGAATAACTCACGAAATTAATAAACTCTTCTCGATCTTCCACTCACGCCAGGTAGTTAAAATCTCACGAGCTTTCGACCGAGCTCTCCTCGGTCACTGTCAAGTGGTAAATGACTGCCATGTCAGCGTGGCCTCGGCGTTATATAGCCACGCTGCTGGCTGTGACGTCACTGTTGCCCTCTTCTTCGTCAGTTTTAGTTATGTTTACGTCCCGCGTCCGTCGCGACAGCTTCAACCTCGCGATGGCTGAGCTGCCAACCGCCGTCCTTACTCATGTTTTCAGATATTTTTATTTCTACTAATGGCTCTAAGCACTAGGCGACCTAACATCTGAGGTCATCAGTCCCTTAGGCTTAGAACTACTTACCTAACTAACCTAAGGACATCACACACATCTATGCCCGAGGCAGGATTCGAACCTGCGACCATAGCAGCAGTCCGGTTCCGGACTGAAGCGCCTAGAACCGCTCGGCCACAGGGCTTGGCTATTTCTACTGCTTCTTTTATTATGATATCTCAAAATCCCTTCTTCCTCATAATGATAATGTAGATTTTCTAAAGTGTGTTGTGGCACGGCTGATTTTTCAGGATAGCGTAGGCGTAAGCGCCCTGTGTTCCGCCCTGCGTTGCTCCACAGTGCGTACTGTTTAGCCGACGCAGTAGCAGCCACTCTGACACGGTATTTTGTACAATGCAGGCGTTCTGAGTCCTAAGTCGTCCTTCACAGACTCATCAGCTGTCGTATTTTCATTAGGGGTGTGAACAGCGATGAGACATTGTGTCACTTCAGGAGCCGGATAATCTTTCCCGAAACTGTGCCACAGAAAGGCGAAACGCTAGTTTCTTACTCTCTTATTCGGTGGTATTTTCCTTATGTGGCTCACCAGAAATAGCTTGTGATGCCTGGTGGTGGTTGTCCATTTTTCCGGAAGAATTTTCGGAGGTAGCTTAATTTTAGTGGCAGATTTTCGGCTTTTGAGACGACTTTAGCACGGTGGACAAGGGTCTACTGATCTTCACGTTTTTGTGCCAGATGGTGGTGGCTAAGAGCTTGCAGGTATCGATCCGAGTGTGTAAGTTTCCCGTACACAATGAGGCTGAGGTGTCCACTGGTTTTCCGGCAAACGAGAACGTCAAGGAAGGACAACGCACCATCTTTATGTACTTCCATCGTAAACCTAATACCATCGTGAATATTGCTCAGGTGTTCTAAGAAGTCTCACAGTTTTTCACATCCGTGTGGTCAGATGATAAAAGTGTCATCGACATAACGATAAAAGCAACTTGGTTTATTTGCAGCCGTTTCCGGAGCGATGTCTTCAAATTTATCCATAACAAGGTTGGCTGTGGATGGAGCTAACGGACTTCAAATTTATCAAAAAAAAATCGGCTATGGATAATCGCTTGATGCGACTGGAAGCCCGGGAATATTTTATTAACTCATATCGCCACAAGACCATGGGTTCATACAACATACGAAATGTTACAAACAAACATTAACAATCATTTGTTTCAATAGACTTCGTATTTGGCATACGCCGAAATTAACATTTTTTTGCTTCAAACAGCCAATTCTCTTACTTCAGGGATCTTTCTTTCTGAAATACTTCGAATAAAAGAAGTTGTCAGAGTATTGCAATCCTTCTCTAACGGGACACAAAACCGTTAGTGCGCGGTTGAGTGCAATGAAGTTCCATCGAATCACTTTCGATCGGCTGTGACATATGAGATACGAAGGCGTACAACTGAAAACAAGAGGAGGAAGGAAGATTAGGGTTTAACGTCCCATCGACGACACCGTCACTGTAGGCTTAAATGTAAACAGTTACCCACAGAAGCCACGCGAGCTGTCTCTGCGACATCAGTATCCCAATGTTGTTCGTTTTGCAACCCTTCGTATCGGATGTTCCTTTGAAAATAAAGACGTTGGAATATATTTTGAAATCCTACACATTGCAATATCCTGAATCATCAAAGAACCTTACCGCATGGAATTTAAATTAAAAAATATGATGTTACAAAATAAATTAAATGGATTTTATTCATAAGAGATACTACTAGCTATACATGCTGTAGCAGAAAAGACTTTAAACTCTATACATTTTCCATACTTCTAAAATAAAGGGGCTCAATAAAAATGACGACAAATTTGCTAATTAGCTAAGAATCAGAAATAACACGATGGGTTTTGAGCTTAAAAAAGTAATTTATAGCTGTAGTAAGAAACGTGAGTAATACGGAGTCCATTTAGGAAAAAATTCTCATGTATGGTAAGCAGTTACTCATTAATTACAGCAAAGTGTTGTAGATGAATGAATAAGAAGCAGTTAACGAAAGCAGCACTTTCATCGCCCGTATGTAAAGTGAAATGCCTTTTCTGTATGTAGGAGAAGCTAATGCCAGTTAACGAACGTCCAGTAGGGGAGAATGTTCAACCTTGAAGATAGTGCTCCTAGGAACGTATGGTGTTTCCTGTCGATGTTTTAATCTATTCACTGGTTTTAGAATCGCAGGAATGAATACGCACTAGAGACCGGCATAAGCAGTTTCCGGCATTTTCTACCGTTTTTGATGTTTTGAGACATGAGGTTGTGTTTTGTGCTACATTTGTAAATATTTTAAAACTACTTAGAAGTATATATTTCTTATGTTACAGAATTTTATTGTGAGTGAAATTCTATACATTTTTTTAAAACTAATTATAGAAAGCGCGAGCGTTATGCCACACTTGGTCGCTTGCGCATCGTCTTGTACTTTGAAACAGAAGAAGGTCTTCTGCCACGGAAAATGCGATATTTGCAGTTGAAATGAGTTTCTTTAATGTGCTAACAGTTTGATTTGCCTTGAAAATGAATATTCCCCGTTAGTTTCGATAGGTTCCGTTAAAAAAAAAAAATGGCTCTGAGCACTATGGGACTTAACTTCTGAGGTCATCAGTCCCCTAGAACTTAGAACTGCTTAAACCTAACTAACCTAAGGACATCATACACATCCACGGCCGAGGCAGGATTCGAACCTGCGACCGTAGCGGTCGCGTGGTTCCAGCCTGAAGCGCCTATAACCGCACGGCCACTCCGGCTGGCTCTGTTTCAAAATGTATTTAACTCGTAACTGGCTCTTGGAAATACTTCTACTTCAATTCCTTTCACTTACTGATTGCAGATATACATCGGAGTAATAATGTAATAGACAATTAAACAGAGGATCGGGAACATTTTCTAGATTGCAATGCTTTCAAACTTCAGTAGAGTATTTGTTGCTAGGTACATGACCAAGTTGCACCTTGGAACTTTTTTTTTCACGTCTAGAAAAACCTTACATTTCCAGAGTTATTTTTGTAATTTCCGAAAAGAAAGCTGCACACAAAAAGTGAATGCTATCATTTAAAAGTGGAATAAGAAAATACATGAAACTTATATTAGGCGAAGATCTGAAACTTTTCCTAAGATACAATACTTTTCCCTACTCTTATGGTATTCAATATCGGTCTAAAATTCAGTGCAATATTCGAGCAATTACGAGCATTTGTTCGGATAAACTCTTTGAAATTTAGTCGTTTATTGTGTACAGACATATGTTTCATAATCTGAAAATAATTTGGTTACTGTTAGGAAAAAAAACTAGACTGAGCACATAGCTGCAGGTGGTACTGCAACATCATCGTCTCCCCAGGAACCACATGCACACAGACAACAGTAAACTTGTTAACGACCCCTTTCCTTGAAAGACATTGCGATGTGAGAACTCTGGTGCAGTTATTCTGGAAGAAATTCTTCATGAAAAGTCATGTTGCCTGGAATTAGTAAAATACGGCTGCGTGCGATAAGTCTGTGATGTCTGTCTTTCCGATCTCATGACACCGCCATGGACTTACTTATCTTCTCTACGCATTGGTCATCACCTTGTCTGTTAGATTCATCGTTTGTAGCCTCGTAGTTGAAAACGATTGAAACTCTCAGACTCTAACGTCACAACAGAAATTCACGGTTCACCCAGAGAACAGTAGTTCTTCTCCTTGGAAAGAACGCTTAAGTCATTGCCTTGATCACATGTAGCTACCCTAGATTACAGTGGAGACTCAGTTAACCGAACTACTTTTAAGTCGTTCGGATAGTACAAACTTCGGGTATTTTGAATGTCTGAAGAAAAGCGATTTTTGTTTATTGCTAACCCTGGAAAGATGACCTACGTCGCTAGCGTATGGTAATCTTTTAGGTACCGGTACGTTGTCATATGATTTTCTTTCTATGGTTAATACATATCGGTAAGAGTTAATTAAAACCAACAAAAACAAATTAAACTTATTAAAATAAACAAAAATTCATGTTTATGAAGACATTAGAGACACATTTTCGTATGTTCTTACATACTTTCTAAACATTACGAAAATACTGCAGCCTCGATCCTAACGAAAGTCACGTAGCACAATCACTGTAGTTTAATGTTGTTTAAAATGTATGCCACTTGTCATTAGACGTAAAAAGGTTTTTCTCTTCATTGCTGCTGCATTACGATTTCGTTTTAATTGTACTAAGCTGACACTCTGATTTTTGAACCATTTGAAAACTGTTTGCAGGGCTTGAAATGTTTCCGCATGAGTATCTACGTTTCCTTTTGTTTCATCTTCTCGCATTTGCTGCTGTTCGTTTTCCAGCAATATCCTCACAACAATTTCGTCATCCGATGTGATCTTAAACTCTTGAACATTACTGTCAAAACTGAGCTATTCTTTCATATCATTTCATCTTTATACGATAACACCACTGCCGGCCGGTGTGGCCGTGCGGTTCTAGGCGCTTCAGTCTGGAACCGCGTGATCGCTACGGTCGCAGGTTCGAATCCTGCCTCGGGCATGGATGTGTGTGATGTTCTTACGTTAGTTAGGTTTAAGTAGTTCTAAGTTCTAGGGGACTGATGACCACAGATGTTAAGTCCCATAGTGCTCAGAGCCATTTTTTTGATAACACCACTCTCTGGCGCTTTGACTTTTTAAAGTAAAGAAGCGAGACGGCATAGCAACTGACAACTGTGTAACTCAAAACATAATGAAACGCGCGCTGTCTAACTCGAACAATAATGAAACGAGGCATTGAGCACCCATAAGCTACAATGAATCACGTGGTGCGAGGCCAGATAGTGCCAGCGTGACGCGTCTGTACAAGCACGGACTAGGCTACGAAGATATTTGCTCACGGTTGTCATTCTGGATAATCCTGAATTCTTATAACTGAGGTCGACCTAATGGAGTCTGCACTGTACTATTTACTGTCGTCTTCAGATCCTCGGTGTACAGGGTTTGAATATGGTAGCATAGCTCTGCCGAAACTAGTAATCCAGTGTAACTACATGCGATCAAGGCAATAAAAACTTCATATCTGAATAACAGTCCTTTCCCCAAATTTTCACTTCCTACGACCGGAATTGAGGTCGGAACCTAGGCCGTTCTCCGTTGACTAACTTCAGAAAAATACTCGTACTTACTTTAGTATGTTCCTGTAGGCTGGCTTCCTCATCTTTTTGCGTAAAGCAGTGACACTTTGGTCAAGGTACCTGGTTCACATTCTGGAGGATCGGTTCAGTTCCTTCTCCAGTGATGCAGAAAACAAATGCTGGGGTAGTTTCCTTAATAACATGGCAGCCGAATTGCTTCTGAAGCTTTATAGAATTATAGATATACCTTTCATATAAAATTAATTAATTTCTGTTGTTCAGTTTCGTGACAGAGCTACCTGCCTGATTATAGGTAGAGCCTTTCATCGTCACTGCACTAGTAGGGGGAGGGTGCGGGCCCGACGCCCCGGGCGCCCTTTGCCTCCAAATAAGGTGGCTGCTGTTCATATGACAGCAGACCGAGTTTACGTGAGGCAGTCCTAGTGAGACTGAACGAGGATCAATCTCCAGCCCTGTCCGGGATTGAATTATGAACTCCGTGGACAGAGTTTAGTGTTCTTCCCGTTGGATCGCCACGACCACCCTTTCACAAAAGGGAAATTAAACTTTAATATTCCTTCTTCAATCTTATTTTACAGTATTTGAATTACATTTCTGTCCCAAAGTGAAATGTACTTTGAGTGTAGAAAGTTATAAGTTTTCTGCTTGTTTGTTCCTGATTTATTGATTTGTTTACTGTAAACTCTGAGGTACTGTTTCTCACTTATTATCATTTTACAGTGTATAAGGAAATTCTTTCAAACTATTTGTTTCCTACTGAGCTACAATTGCCATAATTTATACGTTAAACCTTGTGCTAATCAAGAACCTGTAATCAAAACTGTGTGACAGATTACTTGTGAGCAACTTCTGCAATCAGTTGAAGACTGGTGACACAAAAGTCCTGTTGAAATTAATTCTAGAGAAGAACAGTAGGCAGTGGTAACATTTGGTGTTTATAGGTAAATCCTACAGTTGCCACACAAATATTTACTATAGTCACTTTTACGTGTAATTATTAATGTTGTTGGGCGGCCGCGGTGGTCTCGCGGTTCTAGGCGCGCAGTCCGGAACCGTGCGACCGCTACGGTCGCAGGTTCGAATCCTGCCTCGGGCATGAATGTGTGTGATGTCCTTCGGTTAGTTAGGTTTAAGTAGTTCTAAGTTCTAGGGGACTTATGACCACAGCAGTTGAGTCCCATAGTGCTTAGAGCCATTTGAACCATTTATTAATGTTGTTGTTATTTCGCTCAAAATTAAATAAAAATAGAAAACTAGACGCTTGTTCTAATGAACTTTTAAAAAAGACATGCGTTGGTATGCACTGGAAAAACATGGAAAAGCTATTTTTTTCATATTGTAGTCTCCCTGCTCTCACTCCGTGAATACACATCGTTTCTTGAGAGTCCTCATCAGGTGGATCATAGTTACAATTTGCTAATGTGTCCAGTGGAGCAGTTATAACTGTGCACCTTGACAAGGACGATATGGTATCACAATGAAGCCATCTGGTGATGCACGTCAACGTCCCTTCCTAATAATGCAGTTGGCGTAGACATTCGGCGAGGAATACATGTACGTTAGCTAGTCTTCCTCCTGCACTGTTCTGTAATAATTCATCGAGCAGGGTATCAGCTTCTAGAAAAGTTGTAAATGGGCGTTCTAAATGGACTTGTGCCCACACGTCATCAGCGAAACGTGTAGGCCCTGGTTTGCTGAATGCCAGAAATGTGGATTATAGTTGACATCTAAAATATGCAAGTCACTTTGAAGTCACTGATATTGGATATTTTCAGTAGGTCGATATATTATGCTGTCTTTCCGTTCATTTCCTGAATGGGACGTAGAGAAAATAACTGCTTACATGCCTTTATCATAGCTGTTATTAGTCTTATTTTCTAGAAACCTGCCATGAACATTGGTCAGTTCAGTTTTCGTAGCGCTTCTCTAACTACCTACCCTCGTACCCAGAAATACAGCCGTTGCTGTTTATACTATCCTTTCTTGTAAATTGCTGATGTCGACCATCTTAATGTGGATCAAACACTCACAAATTCTAAAGTAATCGTAAGAAGACTGATCCAGTTTCTCAGTATCGCAGTTGTGAACCAACGCCTGCTAGTTGCTGAGCCGACGACTATTCAATTTACAGTTTCCTACACTCCTGTAGATTTGTGCTGAACTGTTCTTTATGCCATGAGTGCTTCTAAATGAGATCCACTTAGCCCGTTGATAAAGGCCACTGGCTTTTTATACTCCATGAAGGTCACAACTTCGTAAAGGACGATTCTTAACTTCCTTTTTAAACTTCAACGAAACGAAACATATGGCGGGAAAAGTAAACTGTCTTAGCTACAAGGGAAACAAATCTATATCAAATGTTTACGTATCTTGCCCCTGCCGCCTGAAAGCTCAGCGCTCAGCCGAAGCTACACCAGCCCGCTGACATTTCTGTCTCTTAGCACATCAAAGTAGAGAATCAAATTGGTCTCGCAGTGGGAGTGGAGCTAAATTTTGAGAACAGTTGTACATCGCAGAATATCCTTCTAATTCCGAATGTTTGGAAGAAATGACTTCATATGTTACGTAGTATTTGAAGTGGGTAGCCATAGTCTGTTCAGTCATCAAATACAGACTCTAACGGTCGCTAACGCTACCAGCTGTTATGGATTTAAACACTTGATTTAATTTCGTTTTAATCTTAACACGGGATCAGAACGTCTGTGAATATGGATGGGTTCATAAGCAAAACGTTATATACTCAGTGCTCACTAACAACAATTGAAACCTATGACAGGAAACACGAATCGCTAAATGCCTGTGACTAAGCTTGTACGCTATCAGAAAATGTGAAATTAATTAATCTATGAGTCTGGGTGGCGATTCTTGCGTAACATATTCCATCGTTTAGGACATCAATGGAAAGTGGTCTTCATCGGGGTAATGATGTTTACCTTTCGGTATCTTTCGAGGCAATTTACAATTTTAGAATTATGTTTTACAATGTATACCCAAACAGTTCATTATGACTAAGTTATATATTGGCGATGCATTTAGAGCCACTAGAGTTCATTATCAGTCTTCAAGGTACAGTAATTACTAAAATTTGATTTCAGTTACTAACACTAATTACTAGATGATCACTGTTTTATGAGTTCGTGAGGTCCTAATTAGATCCAGAACAACTAGTGTTTATATGGCGGTCATCTTATATTCATATCGTGATGTTTTGTGCAGATACATTGCAGTAAGGAACACGTATACATAGAATTAATATGTTTGAGTCTAGATGCAGATATATTGCAGTAATCTTCCGTAAAGACACGTATGCATAGAGATATTATGTTTTAGACTATTTTACTGTGTAAGCATCACTTTAAAAAGAAAATGTAAAGTTAAACGTGAATTAAAACAATGCAGAAAGAGTCAGAAAAACGGAGGCAGCAGATACTCGACTACTACAGCAGCCACGGGACGTACATGTTGTGGGCGTCCGTACTGAACCTAATGAAGAATAAGGCGAGTCAACAAAATAGCGACACTGTAGCTATGCTAGTAACGATAATAGTATTTCATAAATTTCTATGCCACGATGTCTCATGAGAAAGACTAACGGATCGTCTGTAAGGAAAGTACGTCAAAGTACACTTCGGCCCTCTGGGTATCACTCCCTTACGAACCGCGAAGACATGAATAGGCTAATTACAGCGCGTGCATAGACATTTAAGCACTCATTTTTTCCGTGCTCCACACGCATCTCGAAGGTGAAGAAAATCTAAAGTGTTGTTCAATGCTAAGTATCCTCTGTCATACATTTCACTGCCGTTCGCGGAGTAAGTATGCAAATACGGATGCGATAAGATTACTTAAACATTGTGACTGGTTTTGGTACATTTATTCTTTGATTATATTCCAGTCTATTGACTCTACTTCAGCTTTTGCCCTCTTCGACTCTCCCTAGTTCCATGGAAATTATTTCCTGGTTCTTAACACATATCCTAGGGTCGCTATTAGTTTACTGACAAAACAAATGCGGTTTCCGACTTGTACACACGTAATAAACGAGAAATAGGAAAAACGATACACCACGAGCAATCTACAACAAAAAGTTCAGTTTTCAGCAAGAAATGTCGACAGTGTTGAGTACTGAAATGCGTGTGAAGTAGGTGCATGTAAAAAAACGCTAATAATGTAATAGAAAAAGAACTTTTTCTTGCTCTGTGTTATTAAAGATATGAGAATGTGGAAACCTGTTTTTCACATTATCTGATCGGAGGTATCTGGACCGCTGCTGGTGGACTAATATGGGAATTGTTTGCCCTTCGCCCTTATGACGGCTTGAGACTTGCTGCCGATACAGTCAGTGAGATGTCTAAATGTGTGTAGAGGAATGGCAGCCCATTCTTCCTCAAGAACGTGGTGATGCTGGACGCTATGGTATGGTGCGAGATCATCTTTCTAACGCACTCCAAAGATGTTCCAAAGGGTTGAGGTCATAACTCTGGGAGGGGAGGCATTCCATTTAAGGAATGTTCTTGTCCACGAACAGTTTCCTTACAGATGCTATGCTATGCTATGACATGTTGCATTGTCGTGATGATGCAAACAATCACCGTTTGAGAACCGTTATTTTACTGTACGCCGTAAACAATATTTTAAAACGTATTCGTATCATTTGGCATTTAGCGTTTTCTTAGGAGCAAGAAACACTCCACACCGTATCACCGCTTCTGTACTTTCCTGTTGGTACTATACATGATGGCACGTAACGTTCTCCAGGTAATCATCAAACCCAAATCCCTTAACATCGGATTTCCGTTTAGTATAGCGTGATCGATCACTCCAAATCATTCGTTTCCAGTCAACCATTGTGCAGTGGCTTCGATATTTACACCACCTCAAGCATCAATTAACAATGTGCTCGACCACTGTAACCCATTTTAACTCCCTACGCACCGTCATTGTGCTAACTGGACTTTTAGTAGGATTTTGGAACTAACGAGTGATTCCTTCATGTGACTTTTTACATGCACTGTCCACAACGCTCGAGGGTCCGTTCCGTCAGTACATGAGGTGTACCTGTTCTTGCTTTAGCTACGGTTGTTCCTTCTCGTTTCTACTTCACAGTCCTATCTCAATTTATTATATTTTAATTAATTTATTTATTTATTTAAGGAATTTTGTATAAGAAAATTCTCTGCTACTTATTTATTTTTGGTATTTTTAGTTATGATTTCCAGTGGTTTTATTTAAGTTTTGGCTAAGTTTTTAAAAGCTGAAGAATATAAGTCTTTGATTTTAAATGCCACAGATATATCTCCCGCAGCGTCGATCTCGCTGATACTCCTCGCCAGAACTGCTCCACCTGATATCTCTAAAATGCTTATTTCGGTACGAAGATCGTTCGGCACAACTAGGTGATTTGTTGCATGATGCGTATGGATTGATGCGTCCGAAAAGTTTATTGCTTCTAAGATATTCTTTCGAAGAATATTGATCGTGAAAAGATGCAGGCTCGCACTATCATTCCACACTGCACCTCCGATCGATCTACGTCAAGTGATCTCTAAAGAATGATTGTCAAATCTTTTATAAATTGATAAATACACAACTTGAATGCGTATTATTTTGACTAGGGTATCTTAGGAGGACTGAAATGAAATGGCGGTGGTGAACTCGTGTTTAGTTTTGAGGTGTTAGGTATACAATCAGTTTCAATGGGCAGTTGACTAGGGTATCTTAGGGGGACTGAAATGAAATGGCGATGGTGAACTCGTGTTTAGTTTTGAGGTGTTAGGTAGTCATTAGCCAAAGTTGGAAGCCGCTATGCTCTCCTGCACGACCCCACTGTGCTGTTACTCTCTCTGCTGACTATACAACACTACCCGGGGTCCACCTGGCGTGACATCTGAAGGTCAGTTCGACATTTCATGTGTGTCCTGATTATTCCGCTCTGTCCTGATAATTCCGCTCAGTTAGTGAATTTGGAGCAACTGTATCCAGCCCATCTTCATTAGCTGTCACACGTCTGCCACGAAAATTAGAAACCCGAAAAGTCTTTCTCTGAAGGTCAGTTCGGCATTTCATGTGTGTCCTGATTATTCCGCTCTGTCCTGATAATTCCGCTCAGTTAGTGAATTTGGAGCAACTGTATCCAGCCCATCTTCCTAAGCTGTCACACGTCTGCCACGAAAATTAGAAACCCGAAAAGTCTTTCTTTCTGATAAAGTTCTTCTGGCAGTCCTGAGGAATCGACGCTATAAATAAATTTAAAGTTTGGAAGAAAGAAGCTGACCGATGGTTAGGAGAGGAGGAAACGTGATGATTCAACAGAGATATCTTTGTAGATAGTCGACACAGGCAACACTCAGAAACCAGATCTTCAGCACGAATGGGAGAAAACGAAGACGATTGTACTGGATTATACCAACAGGCAATAATTCATTTACACGACTTGGCAACTTCAGTGCCTTATGAACATGTCATCTTGAAAACTGTAGCTATAGTCATCCGACAAAAAAAAAAATCAGCATTTCAGAAACACCTAGAAAAATTACTGTTTTTTAGGCAGTGTATCTAAAAAAGAATTGGTCAAGGAACTTATCTTTTATCTACAAAAATAGTTTCGCTTGTGGTACTGAAACATTTGAGTAGTATAGGGCTGTTGTTAATGTTTGAATATTTGCCTTTGACTACGTTGTATATATTCGATTTTATGCTCAAGATTGTTCATGCAAACAGAATACAGGATGACCTACGAAACGTGTCATCATTTTGTTTTTGAATATACCCTTTATTGTCGAGACAAACTCAGAGGAACATACACTACCATGGGAAACATTCTGTCGAGAACTGTTCTAACTTAGCACATACTCAATAAGTCCAGCATTCTGATTCGTAGCTTCCTTCACAGAAACAGTGATGTTAGCTATAGCTCTACGGTACGTTTCTTCCGTGATTTCAGTGAAAGCTTGAATATTAAGGCGTCTGAGCTCCGTTCAATCATGTGGACGTTTCGGGAAAATCATTTCCTTCGGACACCCCCAAAGAAAAAAAGTCACATGAGTTGAGGTCTTGACTGCAGGGGGACCAAACTTGTCCTTCATTGAAACGACCTAGAAATCTGACTGGAGTGACCCACATGAGGAAACGCTCGTGTAAGAAACCCAATAGTGTGTGACCCACACTGTAATCCTCGGATCACGATGATGTCGTTCATGAAGCACTTGTGGATCTTCAGTAGCCCAAAACCGTACAACTTTTCTGTTAACCACACCGGCCAAATGAAGATTAAACGTTCTTAGCGGGCAAATATTAACCTCCGCCGTGTGCCGCTAGTACGGGCACATCCGGAGGTCACTTTTAAGAATCCGTTAAACGGAGCGTCTGGATACGCACAGTGCGCTACTGCTTTTCTGCTCAAGCAGATCATAGCGCTTCAGTATTCTCCGGCGGACAAACAGGCTTCGGCCAAGGTAACATCTTTTCCAGTATTGATCATTCCAACACAAATTGATCATAAAACCCATGAATGGTTCTCTTGCAAGGGGTCCACCGTGTATTAAACTGTTGCCGAAATCGCCTCTGAGTCACAAAAGGACTTTTCGTTTCCTGGTAAAGTAACACAACTCCTCGTCGTTGTTGTGTTATTAGTCGTCCATTGTCGGCCATGTTGTAAGCACTACTCTCCTAGTGACATGTTGTGTCGTTAGTGTCAAAGGCCTACCTTCCGAACGTATGCTTACTAATAAAATGGAGCAATATTTAGAATTAAATCATGGTAGATTGGTAAACAAACCACGAGAGTAAAGTTACAAGAAATGACTGAAAACAAAAAGGGATCACTAAATAAGACACGATTCCTACATAGAATAAGTAAGGTAGTATGAAAGTATCCATAGAAAACTATATTTCAAAAGTCGAACAGCAAACATTTAATAATACGTTTGTATAACTTTGCTACTTTCTGCATGTTTTACATTTAAAGAATCCACTGATGATGGTGATATTTGTCGCCGAAACTAGTTTGGGGAATAAATAAGTAAGCAAATAAGAAAGTGTTTTGCATCAGAGCGGACTCACAATTACGATATCGTTGTTTTTCTATGCAAACAGGGACGAAATGGAAGAGTTCCGAGGTAAAGTTATTCAAGAGAATCATTTGCGTTCCGAGAATTTCGTAGATAGTGACTTTGTTTAGAAGCTGGCGTACCTTCGAGACAAATTTCAAAAACTCATTTTGCTGAATGTATCCCTCCAGGATCATTAGTCAAAAATTCTCCAAGTATGGAACGAAATTTTAGCTTTCAGATAGGAAATACTGACGTGGAAGAAAAAGCTGGAGGCAAAAGATATATATTACGGTTTCCCTAGTCTTCGAATGGTTTTAGACCACACTGAACTCAAGCTGAGCGAATAATTGAAGACTATGTTTGTGGGACATTTAACTAAAGTCGGTGATTACTATCTGAAGTACTTGCCAGCAGAAGTTAATCAACGCATCTGGCGCATAGATCCATTCAGTACACAACTTTCATCGACACTTACTACTCAAGAATAAAAGTAGTTTATTGATATTTCTTCAGAATCCAGAGTAAAATCAAAGTTCGTTTCCTCATCACTCTTTAAGAATTTAGGAGATTGATGAATCAGGAGTACCCGCAAGAGGGTAACAAGGCCCTAAGACGTTTTATATATTTCGCAACATTCTACTTAAGTGAGTAGGATTTTCACCCTCGGCAGTGATCAGCACGAAATATAAAACGGGAACGTATACGGAGAAAGAAAAGCGAATCGCAATTTCCAATTTTTGTACTGAGATCTTAAGAAATGTTGAAGAAGAAACAAGCTCATCATGTTGAAGAAGAAACAAGCTCATCCTTCCCTTGACTTCACTGCAAGAATAATATGTAATAATAATAAAAGTTGATTAAAATGTGTTATGTCAACACTAGCACAGAAATAATTACTGTTATTCATTCTTTTCGCAACTTAAGCTTATTTGCCCCGTATTTCAAATCGAATATAGTGTGCGAAGGGAGCGCGGATGTTTATGTTCAGGTAAACAGAACTGTGTGTCTAAAAAGTCTGAAAACCACTGGTATTGGGCGAACTCAGGATCAGCGTAGAAAACGTTTACACCAGTGCTCTAGAAGTTTTGTTGAGATGAAATTTCTCTTCCCAGTTTGTGGCGTACAACTGAGCTGTTCGCGCAGGCAACACGAACGGAGACTACCAAAGATTTCATTGATAACTGTGATCTATAGCCAGTATTTCTGAAAACCCGTTTCATATTTGATTAGATCTGGTACGACTATTTGATTAGAACGCAAAAAGAACGAAACAGGTTTTATCTTCCCAATGACAACGAAGAAGTTACACATGGAGCACAAGCTAGTATTGGGGGAAATGGAGAAGGAAATCGGTCAAGTCCTTTCGAAGGAAGCTTCTTGGTGAGTGACTTCACCGATGAAGGGAAATTACAGAAGACTTAGATAGTCTTTTAGTTATGTATTCCAAAGGTCATTTGAACGATTCCTTTACCGAAATGATGTGCAACGAGTCAGTTTACGGCATACGTATACATGATTAATGTTAACCCTATTTTATTTAGTTCTGCTCATGCAACTACGTTTAAAGACAAGAGTTTTTTCCGAGTATTTAAATAGAAATTCGTCAACGGAATAAAATTAGTTATCCAGAAGAAATCATTCTGTGTTAGATTTGAAAACTGCTTTGCTACCTGTCAGACATTTTATGATACTAGACAAATGACCAAATGTTTTTGTTTGCGGCATACTGAACTCCTTTCTGGACCACTGACAGCTTAAATAATGTGATGAAATGCATTAGCGAATTGCAGTTACAATTGTACAACTGCTATACTACTTACTATATGTTACTGTATATTACTAGTAGCACATGGAAAATTGTGTCGGACCACATTCGCCTAGCTGTTGCCTCAACAGCCTCGGCCATCCGAGTACACGTCTAGGACAGACCACAACTTTCACGTGTTCCAGTGTCTACGTCCCACAGTACTAGCATACAAGTCGCAAGCACGCATGTTCAAAGTGATTCAAATGGCTCTAAGCACTACGGGACTTAACATCTGAGGTCATCAGTTCCCTATACCTTGAACTAATTAAACCTAACTAATGTAAGGACATCACACACATTTGTGCCCGAGGCAGGGTTCGAACCTGTAACCGTAGCAGCAGCGCGGTTCCGGACTGAAGCGTCTAGAACCGTTCGGCCACAGCGGCCGGCCAGCACGCATGTCTGCAGGAACAGACGCTGCTGACAACTGACAGCCGGATTAAATTATGAAATGAATTCACAAATTGCGTTGCGATTGTACAACGGCAACCGTATATCCGAAGGAACATTGCATCGAACTATACAGACACTGTAAAATGTAGACAGTGCCCTACTGTAGCTTTAATAATGGGTAATAAAGGTCATTTTTCCCATGTAGTGTTGCACGTATGAACGTCACTGTTCTTCTCAAATTTTATTTGTGAAGACATGTATTGTGACGGCGCAGCTGAAATGTCTATCTCTTTGAAGAGGTACTTACAAGCTGTCCGTGGACGTTACCATTACTGCTCGCTTATGCGCAGTCATACTTTCTCTCTAAGTGGTGAGTTGCCGCAGAAAATTATTCCATAATTCCTGAATCACAATGGGCGGGAATTAGAAGTGCGATACTCCCGAGTATTGATCCACTTTCCGAATACCGATCCAATGCCTCATCACCGTGACACTTCTTCCCGTAATTCGATTGGAGCAGGGAAGCCAATTTTCGCTGACAACAGTCTCTGGTAACAGAGCTCCGATTGGTGCCAAAATATACCATTTCTGACAGTATCGAGTAGTTTTGTAAACATTACCAAAAGCTACTGTAGAAGACGGGGACTGGATGTTCTTTTTTTTTCTATGCCTTACGATTGCATTCACTTAGTTTCTCCGACTAAGTTTGGATCTTTTGGATATGTGACTGGATTCTGTTACAGACACCGTCACGTTGTTGGTGTGATGGAAGGGTAGTGCGCAGCGATAGGCTCGCCCGCTCGTAATGAACGTGGTGGTCGGCAGATGAAAGGACTTTACTGGGCGTTGCGAGGCCGAGTATCGCGAGCGTGATAGCGGAGAGCGGCGAGTAGCGAGTAGCGAGTGGCGAGTAGCGGGGAGCACCAGGGCGTAGCCGAGCCGTCCTGCCCCGGTAGGAGGAGCGAACGGCGGGCGTGGCGCGGCCATCCAGCATCCTGGAGCCTGCAGCCTGCTCCGCGCCTTGCGCCTGCCTCTCCTCTCTCCTCTCCCACCAGACCTGTCCCCGCTCCTCGCTCCTGCCTACTGGACTCTCTCTCTCTCTCTCTCTCTCTCTCTCTCTCTCTCACTCTACCCCTCCCTCTCTCTCTCTCTCTGTCTCTACCTCTCCTCTCCGTACACCCACTGACATTGCAGGCACCTCAAAAGAAACAAATACGAGTAAAGTCATTCCCTGGCTATCTCTCAAACACCTGCCTCACTAGCGGAGCGCCACCATGTTTCTGGGTCAGTATACTCTGCATGAGTTTTCCTCACGTTCAACTACCGCAGATTTCCGTGGCTACTACTTCTAGTTCATTCTTAGGTCATATTGCACAATAATTTATTTAAGGTTGAATAAGAAGTACACTGTTTTTGTTCTACTGATTTTTGTTTATTTCAGACTACCTTGCGGGTTGTTGGGCCATCTTCAGCAGACAACTGAGTAGCATCCGAAAGGGACATTAGTTCTTAGGTAATCATACATTATAACTAGGATAGAATCTACTGTCATAGAGTATTGTGCATCAAATTTGTTTCTCATCGCTGAGATTACAATTTACACAGTGGATAATGTTAAGCACGATAAATAATTAAACTACACACTATTACCGGTTAATTAGTTATAGTGCCATATTTTGTGAGATGTTGACATTGTCTGGGAACCTGTTAAACTGAGCACTCTTCGTTTGTTATGCAACAAACATGATTTTCAACTAGAATGAGATTTTCACTCAACAGCGGAGTGTGCGCAGATATGAAACTTCCTGGCAGATTAAAACTGTGTGCCGGACCGAGACTCGAACTCGGGACCTTCACCTTTCGCGGGCAAGTGCTCTACCAACTGAGCTACCTAAGCACGACTCACGCCCCGTCCTCACAATTTTGGAAGGTGGGAGACGAGGTACTGCCAGAAGTAAAATTGTGAGGACGGGGCGTGAGTCGTGCTTGGGTAGCTCAGTTGGTAGAGCACTTGCCCGCGAAAGGCAAAGGTCCCGAGTTCGAGTCTCGGTCCGGCACACAGTTTTAATCTGCCAGGACGTTTCATTACTTTTAACGTTGTAAATTACACTTTAGGCAATGGGCAGCATTATACACAGTAACCATAATACACAATCTTTAGACTATTTGGGTCATACGATTATGGTGCCACAGTTTGTGAGATCTTGACGTTGCTTGAGAACTGTGTTAACGCACAACTAGTAACTTAAGTTAGGCAGTAAATAAGTTTTGTATTAACTTACCTTTTTATACAATGGGACATGTTAAACATAGTACATGCTTAAAATACACAGTATTAATGTATTACAAGCTACGTTACTGAACTCCGTGGGGTATGCGAGGTAAGGAATCGGAGATTAAATTGTTTTAATTTTGTGTAGTTCTATGTGGCGGTTTGTGGCTATGGTGCTGGCTGACTGTGTCAAGTGAAGTTTAAAAGTGGGGATGTGCTCAGCTGTAATTGATGATTTAGAACCATCTGAGGATTTTGAGCTAAATGTCTGTTCACCTCAAGTGCTTCCAGAAGGCTTAGTTTTCTTCCTTTGTTGGCTATATGTAGTACTTTTGGTGTACTTTGTACCTGTGTCCTTCCATCAGGACATGTTCGGCAAAGGTGGAATTTGTTTATGTAATCTCCAGCTGCGTTCGGGTTGAGTTAGCCTACTTATTGCCTTGCCTGCCTGACCAATATGCAGTTCGTTGCAGTCATTACAAGTGACCTTGTAAACAACACCGTTACTTAACTAATCTGTTTTGTCTTTGCCGTTGTATAGGATATCAGGTGTACTTTCTCTTCCTTTGTCATGGAATTATGGTTCTGCCTTGAGCAAACACAGATTATTGTTGTTTAACGCCCAAACACGTTTCGGTGAAGTTTCACCATCCTCGGTGGCTTCATTAATTTTCCTAAAATCACATACTGGTGTTTATGTGAGTGTCTGACATTTGCAGTACAGCTATTTTGTTCCTGTATGTCATTTTTGGTTGATTTCACTTTTCGTGCTTCTACAGGGTATCCCAATTGGGCTTTGTAGCATGCTTTTATCGGATAAAGAGGAATGTATCTGATACTTCAGCTACAGACAGGTGTATGTATCTTCTTCTGTGATTTCATTCTTACGAAACACGTTTCGCACGAAGGCGTCAGGAAGAAACTAATGAAGATAGAAGTAAAGAAAGGCTGAAAGTTTCGGACTCTCATGGAGTTGAGTAAGCTATATTTGAGTCTTTCTAATAAGCCGAACCAGAGAAAATACACTCTTTGGCTATTTAGTATGACGTCTTTGTTTCTTTTTGCATTTTTAAATTTTTATTTTCAAAATTTTATTTACTAGTTGGTGCCTTGCATGAGATTTTTTGTCTGGAGGTTGTTGCAAGTCCTATATTACATCTTTTACAACAGCGGGCAGCAAAAATCTGTTTCTTAGCAAACAATACACTCAAGCGCAAAAGTAGAGAAAAAAGTGAGAATAATTACTATTCCAATACTTGTAGATTTCGTTCGAAACTGGAGAGAATACAGAGAGACAGATAGGATCGAAAGAAAATAACAGTCAAAGCGACTCTCAGAGAGAGAAAATGCAAAGTATCTCCCAACTATTAAACACAAAAGTATAGGAATGTTTTCAATAACATTGAAGATAATAACAATCCAGAGAGAAACTGTCGATTTGTCTGCAATGTTCTTGAGAAGACTGCAGAAGTATAATCAAAACACAAAATAGGACTAATCATGAATCACATATAACAGTAGCGCACCAACAACTTCAGTAGAACACTATTCGATTCCTGGTGACAGACAGCCATATATAAAATATAGTACATCAGATGATATTTAATGAAAAAAGTGTTATCAGATACACGTAGATGAAGCATTTGGCCGACAAACTTACACGACCTATTTGGAAATTTCTAAATGATCTCGAAGTAATTGGTCATTGGTACTTTTGTTGCCTCTACTTTACGTAATTTGTAGACAGCTGCAGCAATACTGATGGTGTTAACTACAACGAACATGCGAAATGATAGCGACAGAAACCCGTATTCATTGCGCAATGTCATCAATAGAACAGATTACACTTCAAAGATATACAGGTAGCAGAAGTTATGTGTATAGCAATAACTACCATAAAGGTTGAGAGAATTTTTCTGCCAGAAATCAACACCGCTGAATAGCGGTACGTAGTGCGTCAAGTAGACACTTCAACAGAACTACATCTCAATCAGGAAGGAACACACTGTATCCGTATGATAGCCATAAATTTAGTTCGTGTATGGCAAAAGTCTTCCATGGCTGACATCCTAACGAAGTCCAGTAAAGAAAATGTCGACATACGAGCGCCACGCTACTGGCTGACGTACGGACAGTATTTTCCATTCTGGCTATAAAAGACCTAGTGATGGTTACAAAAAAACAATCTGCAGTATGTTGCAACAATATCTTCTGTCACTAAGCTTGTAGTGTTCTAGGGACGATACAGTGCGTAACAGCTAGCGCTAAAAGAACTACATGAATAGAATAAAGGACTTGGAGTGACATAGGCACGTGCATAACACAGTGCTAGAGAAAGATCAGTGAAGTATGCACTGGTAGCGAACGACACTAACAGATCATACGTCATTCAACCTTTCTGACATGGCGTTCCTATGTAAATCGAGTCGTGACTCGAGGTCTATCGACATTCCAGTTACAAACAATAATGAACACGGAGAAAATTAATAAACATGAAGACAGAAGTGTAGAGGGTTATGCATAAATCTGTAACAGTTCAAACGATAAGGACAGTCAGGAAGCCGACTAAGAGCGGAAATATTGTTCCTCATGTTCTGATACGCGGTACAACTTATTCTACTGTAAAACTTACCATTGTTTGTTTATTTATAATAAAGTCGCTTTTGTATACAAGACATGTTGGCCAATCATAATCCATGATTCCCTGTCTGGTGCGGTGCAACGACCGCAACGCTCGGAACCAGAATCTGAACTTGTGACCTCCTTCGTAATCAGTTTGGCTTTTACTTGCAACCTATAGTTCCAACCATGGCGTGGTTAATGTCTGCTGCGTTTTCTGGATCCTCTGACACCGACGGCGTTCTCTTTACTCGGTAGTGCCACATTCTGTACACGTTCTAGTCATCGAAAGCGTGTCCGGTCGGAACCGGGATTATTTTTGATGGAACGAATAATGGTGAGAGACACTCGGCTGCATTCATCGACTTTTCTAAGGTGAGAAAAAAATACTACGGTAACGAGTGTCAACCATATCCAATGGAATGTACTATAGTTTCGGTAGACCAGTAATCAAATTACGTGTAAACTGCGATTGTTTTATTGCTTAATGATTTCGCGAAAAAGTTGTCTCGTACTACACAAAATGCAGAACATGGACTTTCGTGGAAAAAATTGTGCGGGTTTGATGATATTATCAGAGTTACTCTCTGCCACAGACCGTAAGGTGACATGCGGAGAATAGATGTAGATGTAAACCTACAGAGTGTGTTACTAAAACTTCTTTTCTAGCAACAATACTACGTATGATCGGAGTATGTATATTTAGAAACGTAGAAAGTGCGCGGATTGCGTTATAGCTCTTGAGAAAGGTAGCTATTATTTACGCCAGTCCCACATACTTCATCAAACAGCCGAAATAATTCACACATGCAATAGATTGGTGTAGGGAAGCAGATGAGACAAATGTTATCGTTTTAGGATTAAGTCTTAATTTTATTCTTACTGGTGAAGCAGTATCGGTGCACACAGAGAATGTGAAACACCAAACTTTATCTCTGTTTTATCACCGATACAGACTCATTTCATAATTTGATTTCTTAAAGGCACAAAAAAGGTTACGGAAAAATATTTGGCGCTGGAGTAATTACACAATGCAAACACAGAGATTAGCTGTTATTCGTATGTATTGCATACGGCTTTATCGGGTATGACACAGACTGCTCTGTTCTGCTGTAACGGTAATGTACATGTCCTGCATGAGAACACAGACATAAAATTTAATTTATACACTGTATACAGTATGAAATATCGGAAAAAATGCTTCTACTGAAGAAAAAGATTTTCATTGAAGTATTTCACAAATGAAACTTGCTTCAAAAGTTTAAAAATATTTACCAGCCCAAGAACCTGACTACAGTGAGAACCTATTTTAAAACTTTCATGAAGTAGTGAGTTCTTCAGAAGACGAAACAGACTTGCTGACAATGAAAGGTTAATATGTGTTTCCAAAAAAAGTACATATAAATAACATACGTAAATTTTGTACTCTGCGACTTACGACAGGATGTTACTAAATGCGCGTTGCTTCCGGACAGTAAGTGGGAAGTCACAAACTTACACAAAGTCGTTTTAAATATGTATCAACACCTTGCAGGGATGAGGAAACAGTTGTTAACTTCCTTCCTTCCTCTAAAGCAATTGGCAGATTTTTTAAACTGACAGATAGAGCTGCTACAGTCTAATTTTCAAAATATTAAAACGGTAGAGCAATTTTTATACAAAGTGGGTTTACTGACCACTGATAAGCATTACACCCGAATAAATTATTTCGATGACTGATTTGATAACACACGCCTTGTTTTATCATTCTGTTTGTTGCCACAAATGAGATTTCTTTCTGTTTTCACGATATTCTTACAATTACATGACGACTATCTGACGGCAGTATGATGAGGACATTTGTTTTTCAATGTTTTCACAAATGATAAAAACAATTTCATACATTTCAAAAGTCTGAGCGGCAATGGATGATTAACATCGTTCGTGGAGATGAGATAAACTGCTGAAGGAATATTTTCTGATAAAGATGGCTGATGATGCTATAGGAGAATAATACGTTAGTTTGCATAGAAGTATAGTTGCGAAACTTCCACGTAAGACTATTTTCTCTCAACAGAAGCTCGGCAATATAAATACAAAAATGGATTAATCTTTATTCTTGTTTAATCTGTAGCAAAATCGCTTCTTTTGTGGAACGATGTTCAAGAAACCTGATAGGAGGGTTGTTTCATCCGGCATAGTGGAATGGATTACATTTAGTTGTTTATCTTTACTTCACAGAATTTTCAAGAGTCATCCCTTTTCTCCGCTGCAGCTATTACGCTGCATCATTTATCACCAGACAGCGTAAAATGTTTTAAATATCCCCTAATTTTCCTGGGCGTAACCCTGTAAGCATTTGCTACTCACATGTCGTAGAATGGTTTGTGAACCGGTTTCTTTAAATAGCAATTGGGGCTGTTGGGTAATCACAATTTCACGCGGAATCCACATAACGGAACAAGAAATTTACATTAGGCCATATCTTAGTCACAACGAATTTAAATACTATGAAGGGTCTACCTTCATTCTTTCAAAGGAGATGCGTATGGACTTTAAAATAACCTATGGAATACAATACGCTGTGTTTCTGTATCCACGAAACACACTGAAATATCTGTTAGGAATAGAAAATTAAAAGACTGTAATGTAACTGTAATAATTATCTTCGTAGCATGTAATTTTACGTCACTTGGCTTTTAGATTACTCTTCGTAAATGGGATGTTAAATTATTGCACCGAGTGATCCTCAATGGGCTATAAAGTTATCTGCTGCTGAAATTTTCCTACCTTGTAAGCTCAGTTAAGAATGTGAAATTATTCTAATATATTTTACTGGTTAGAAAGTGACTTACGAAAGACCTGTTGTACTCCTCTTGGGTGTCATTTAGCAAGAGCAACTGTAGTCAAAAATATGTTTGTATATTTGTGATGCTGCCTCTGCCGAAATGAATCTCCTTGAAAAGTTTAATTAATGAAGTTATTTCCTGCGTTTAATAATAAAAACACAAGATTGTGTGACATTATTTGTAGGGAACAAATTTGAGTTCAGCACCAGCATTTTCATTTTCTTTTATTTTCACCCACAAGAGCCCTTTTTCTTCAAGAAGCATATTTCTCATGTTTTAATTGCATGAGAGCAAGCGACTGTGCGATAAACTGATATAGAGATTTTGTTCCTTATTCTTGTTTAATCTGTAGCAACATCGCTTCTTTTGTGGAACGATGTTCAAGAAACCTGATAGGATACGTGTCTTATAGATGATGACAATTTTTTTTCTGAATATAAACCGCTGGTTCCTTTATTAGAGGCGCTGTCCCATTTTAAAAACTCATTTACGAGCCAGAATACGATTTAGTATAGCTAGTATTAGCTATCTGTCATAGTCATTTCTACTCAATAAGCACGTGGAAGTTCTTGAATTTCTTCTCGCCACGTTCTTTGACTAACTTAATGTCTTTATCAAGGAAGCAATTTACATGTTTTTCGAAGGTAAATTATATTTACTCACTTATGTACTCCTTGCATTTGCTCCGTATTAGAAGGTTCTAGTGTACCTACGAACATATATGGAAATACAGTGATACAACAATGGCCAGTTTTAATATTTTCTGTGGCGCATAATCAACTTCACGAAAATTTTCGACGGAAAAGTTTTAAATAAAACAGCTCGAAGTCTTACTTCTGACATATTACAAATAAAAATTTATTATACTAAGAAAATAACAAAGATATAAGTATTACAGTTTCCGTGAAGCAGTTGACTTTGCGGTTGCGGAATGGCGTTCTGTAAGGAATTAATTCTGAATCATTCACTTGTTGCTTTTGATTAACAGATTAATGAATACTGTAACACTCGAAATTTAATAATATATCAGTGGCTGCTCTTCAGTCATTCTTCCCATTCGCAACTACATGTCATTCGCTTAAAAAAATTATTGACTGTACGCGTTAAATATTATAAAGATCTGTAACAAAGATTATATCGAAATGGGAGACAGTTTACTAAATGAAAAGATAAACTCAAAATACATTACGGGGAGTCGTATGTAGAGGGTACATAAAATAAAAAATTCACAATAAATTCTTCAAGAAATGAAAAAGTTAATTGGTTTCTCGCAAGTATCTAATACAACAATATCATACTGAAGTTACGGATTCGACGAACTACCAGAATGACAGATAGAGAAACAGTTAAATAATCAGAACTCCAGCGTTAGGCCTAAAACGTGACGTGATGTTCCACAGTGGCACTGCTTTACTGTAAATCCGTATGTGTCACGATAAGGATTAAATACATCGTTCCTGCCTTTATAGTCCAGTGTAATAAAAGATTTTACTTATACCACGGTACTATCACTTCCTTCCACGATTTTTTAGACGATGTGGAAGCTACTTCAGCTTACAAAACAGGACAGAGTACAACTGAAAGAAGAAGTGTAAACGTTGTTTACAATTTTTCTTTTTCTAATCGAAATTTTCCTGTTCGTGTTTAATCTTCTTGCTGATGTATTTACACCAAGAGATCTCATGTTCCAATCACCACACAAAAATGAAGTTGAAATCCGGGGATAACTCCTTGAGAAATAAGGGTGTTTTTAGAATTAAGTGTTAGATAATGTTATGTTGACTTAGTAATTATCTGCAAATAACTAATAATGACAAGCACTTCACATATGAAATTAGATTCTATTTTTTGTGATTGTCGATAGTATTAAGTCACTTGTTTTGTACCTACGTGGAACTGTTATTTAGTTTACTTTCAGCAGAGGTGGTATGTACTGAGTGACATAAATATTGTTGCTTTGAATTTGCGCGTATGCACAAACAAAACGTCAAGTGCATTGCTTTAACTTAATATAGTACATTTACAGACTTCACTCGATTCCAGCTTCAATATGCCCCCTATTTTTATTCACCAAGGTTTCCTAATTTATCTGCACCATAAGATCAGAGTAATTACTAATTTGAAAATTAATTTGTGAAATGAAGCGCTTATATCCACGACAGGTTTATTGGCTAGAATTAAGTTCTGACCTCTTACAGACAGTGAAACAGAGTAATTTCTCATACATACAAACTCTTTTTGGATATCAATTGAAGACAGTAGACTATTTAAAAACAAAACGTAACACCAATGGGCGTAGTTCGAGAACATCAACGAACTGACCTATGGACCACTTCAGTGTTAGATGACAGAATTTGTTGAAGGTCTGCTGGAAGGATGCATCCTGAGTTGGTGCAGTACCAGAGACGTACAGTTTTGTGTCAGGAGCTGGTGTAGTGTATTACGTTGCCTACTTTCATAAACAAACTGTAGCGAAGTTATGTTACATATAGATTAGATCGCAGTAAGCCAGTATTTTATTTTTCATTGTTTCTCAGTCTATGCTCCGTTTTAATGTGAAATGATAATGTACTTCAATGGTCTTTCTCATTTCACAGCAGACCCTTTAGTTTTGGTCTTCGAAAGACATCGCTGATTTTGTATTGATAATTACTGCACCATGATGGTTGAAGGTTAGGTCTATGTATGAAGTTAATACACGCTTTTAACGAATTACCTGCACAAAGAAACTGATACCTTTAAAGAATTTATGAACTATCATCTACAGCCCTTTTTAAGATATAAAGTGATTCGCAACTCAAAGGCTGCTCGGAACTTTAGAGTGTCTTATAAACAAGCGATCTACTGCACTTAGCCTTCCTCGAATCTGCGAACATGTACACCCGTCCACTTACGAGATGAACCCTTTCTTTCCATTACACTTACTGTCGGTATAAGACGAACCGCCAAATTTCTCATGATGGATCGTTTTAGGCCTTTTAGCCGCCATGTCTGTCCGCCAAGCTTGGAGGAGCCAAAGATGACCAGAAACATCTTGACTGCGATGTGGAGGCGGGCCATTTCTTTTACTCTTTAACTTGTTGACGCAGCTTTCTATTTACATAAAATAACTGTTTTGTTAAATGGAAATATACATAAATTGTTTGATAATTTAGAAACTAAAAATCTAAAAGATAGTATAGTTGATACACGATAGAGCCGCCGCCTTGATGTCTGCAGGTGATTATCTCGGTATTTGTCACCCACAGTTGACTGCAATTTGACACCAGAACTCGAATTTTTTTATGTACACGTTTTGGGAGACGAAAGAGACAGTAACAGACATAAAAAAATCTGCAGTTGATCAGAGATCGATTCCAAACTCTTACGTGATTTAGTACGGTAGAGCAGCAGATAGCTCTCCACAGTAGTCAAGTGTATTTCTGAATGAACGGAGAGAACTGGCCAGATAACACCAACTGCCGGAGACGAAGAGTCCTCTGAGCTTCAGTTGACGCAAGCAGTGAATGATGGTCCCGAGCTGGCCGTATTTCCGAGCTGCCTGCTGACTTTATCGCCACAGCTGTGGGCCACGATGTCCTTGGTTCTCCATTGAGGAGGCTGGTGTCGCGTGGTGCTCTGTCCCCGATCCCCGATCCCGGCTCAGACGGGGCGCGGGTGCCGGCGGCGCTCGTAAAAAGCGGCCGGCGCCATCCCGTCCCATCCCAGCCCTGATTGCGTCACCTTCATTACGGACCGGCCGCCAGGTACCGCGGCCGATCCCAACCGCCCCCACCCCTAATTGATGTGTCGTCTTTGTTTTGGTTAATTCTAACATGGTTCCCCCATTAAAGTGTCCCCGGGCCGTATCGCCGGCCCGATCTCGGATAAATGATGACACGCCGCCTGCCAAGACAAATGACGGGCCGCGGGTTGACAGGGTACAAGGTATTGTCCGGGCCGCCGCGGGCGGTCGGCGGGGCACAGGCCAACTCTTCCTGCTGCGGCGGCGGGGGCGGCGGGGGTGGAGGCGGAGGCGGAGGCGGAGGACCGCATGCCTGGACGGCGGTCAGCGGCGCCGCCCGGCCCCGGCGCCCGCTCTCTGGATGCCATGCCGCGTCCGCCACGGCCTAACACAACGTGCCAGATTCCTCCAGAGAGCCGAAAATACTTCTCTGTATACCCGCTGTCCTAGACCATTGGGGTCAACATCACAGTGATGGCATTAATTCCGGACACTTTGTAAAGATTCGTTGTGTGTTACATTCAGGAGTTTATTTCAGTTGTAATATACAATGAAATTCACTACAGTTTTTCAGAAATGGTAATTTCCACTATTTGAAAATTGAAGTTCAAATAAAAAAATTTAAATAAAATTTTACGAAATCGAACAAAATAGTCGCAAGCCTCTAGTTTCACAATGTTACAAATTATTTGGCACGAAAGTGATTGCAACATTTCTTAGTATGTTATGAGATATCCTTTTGATTTAATCGGTGTCTAGACTTTGCAAGGCATCGAGTCGGCCAAATGTCGAAGATCTACTGGTTTGATCATTCTGAACCCTCTGAACCACTAACTGGCGATTGCCTCTAAAAGCTCCGTCATGCTTTTGGGATTCCGTCGTGAAACTATGATTTTAAGCGTTTACCACTAGTTTTCAACTGGGTTGGGATCGAGATTGTTCCCGGGCCAAGACAGCACCCCAACATGATGGCAGTCGAACCATTTCTTACTGATTTTCGGGTATGATAAGACGCACTGTCTCGCTGAAAGATGCACTGATGGTTGTTACCTCCAAACAAATCGCGGATGGAGGGCAGCCATTTCAGCACTAAGACTTCGTCTTGGTATTTTCATGCGGTAATGTTACCCTGTAACAGTGCGAGACATCCAATGCCATGACTTGCCATACAGCCCCACACCATGACACTGATGGGATGCTTCATAGTGGTGATGGTGCACTAGGGCAATAAGTCTTCGCCTGTTGACGACGAACAAACTTAAGTCCATCACTTACACAGATGCTGACAGTCTTGTGACTCCAAATGTCTTTAGCCCAGTCTGCTCGCGTCCATTCCAAGTTTGCTAATGTCCACTGCTCACGTTTCTGTCTCTGCATTTTGTTCAGATAAACCGTCCTCCTTGCAGTCATCACTGGTAAACCTTTTTCATAAAGTTTCTGTCTGACGTTTCGATCAGAAACTTCAAACCCTTATGTCTTCAGATAGCATTTTTGTCTTTTGTGGTACGCCGACGATGTTGCAGAGAAAGGCGACAGCTGGTACGACAGTCCTGATTAGTCAGTATTGGTTTTCTGTTGGTTCTCGGAACAGTTTTGATTGTCCCAGTTTCTTCATACCGCAGGCAAACATTCCTCACATCCGAATTTGCGGCGTCTCCGCCGAAACTTTTTGCTGTTTCTGCGTACGTATATTCCTCTTCACTGAATATTACTGCCGTTTGCTTGATGACAAATAAGCACGCTTCAGTGCAGGAGACCTTGTTTTCAACCCGTCATCCATCTCAACTCAGCTAACACTAAAGAAACCTTACATTTCAACAACTACGAGTTACAACAATGATCGGAGCGCCTTTTCTCACTGGATAAAGCAACTAATTACAAGCTTCTATTGACTGATTTGTCGGAAAAGAACAAATTACAAACAGCTACACAAGTACGTAAAACAGTTAACTTTTTAAGCACTGTCAGTTAAGTGTATTTATTCATTTTTGATATAAAATATAACATCACATACTCTAAAAATGAGAAATATTCAGTAGCACATATCATAAACAAAAACTAAAACTTACATCTTCTTATATTGAAACGAATGAACATTTCAACAAAGTGTCCAGACTTAATGCCGCTGGTGTGTGTGGAATGTAGGAACTAACCATTTGAAGTGAAAATCTAATTTCTTATCGACACATACAATATAAATCTTATGGCTATCGTTTAAACTCAAAGCAATATGGGGTACCATCGAAAAGTTCCCTAAATAGAGGGTGTTTCAAAATGGAAATACTGGTTTTAGGGCTTTGTAGCATTTATAACATTCAACTTAAAATTACAAATGACGCATAAAATGAAAGAGTAACTCAAGTAGTTTTTCTTACGAGTGCTCAACGTAAGCACCATTTGTCACATATTGGAGTCGATAGGTGAGTCCTTCCCAGACATTGGTCAATGTATCTGGAGTAATTGTTACAATAACGCTGTTTCTGAAGTCGGATAGATCAGCAATGGTAACGGAGGCATATGCACATAATCCCGTAGTAAAATCGCATGGTGGCAGATTGTGTGTGAAAGTAAAGGTCAATGAAAAGAAGCTGCGCCACTGACTCTGCGACCAACCCAAGATATGAAGCACCAGTTACAGATGCTTAACCGAAAAAAAAGGCCCATAAACTTTCCGCCGGGATATGGCACGAAAAGTATTGAGTTTAGGCGATTCTCGTTGTAATTATACCATCTCATTGGGATTTGCTGACCCCAAGATGCGCGCATTAAGTGTATTCCCATTTCCACGTAGGCGAAATGTCAATTCATCACTGAAGACGACACGATCCAGAGAACGTCAACGTCATGTAACAGTATTTCATTTCCAAAGTTCGTACGTAAACCGTAGTCTGTAGGCTTCAGAGCCTGTAACAACTATAAACTTCTTTACGTAGTTGTGAGCCTTTCGTTAATAGTCTCCAAAAAGACGTCACTGGAACTGTTAATTAACGACTAACGTTACAAACAGATTTCTTGGGGCTATGCGTGAAAGACTTTCACTCGTTCAAGACGTTCTCCAGTCACTCTTGATCATTCCGTAGTCTTCACTTTCGCACATAAATACAAACAAAACTGTTTGAGTTGATCTTTCATTTAATGTGTTATTAATAATTACAACTGAATGTCCTTCAAACCGTGTATATCAACTGAAATTTTTACGCTTTACCAACATCTCTTTGATGCTTTTCCATGGGTCAGGAAAACTTGTGACCATACGAGGTGCACCTCTTTATATACTTTCAATACTCCAAGGGAATCCTATATGGAAAGGGTCCTACACATTTGAACAATATTCTAAGATGGATTGCACGAGTATTTCGTAAGTAATTACCGTAGTAGACTCATTCCATTGGCCCAGGATTCTACTATATGCCTCAATGTAGTCCCCTCAGGAGTAACTAGGCTGTTCGTAACTTTTCTGCCACTTTCGAAATGTGACCTGTTGTTGAGGTATTTAGTTCCCTTCGCGATACCGATTGAATCTCCGTCACTGTATCAAATCTTTGCTCTTTTAGCTGTATGTTCGTCTTGAGAAATAAGTCATACGGAGCTACGTGTGGTGAGTGAGGCGGAAGGAGAACAGTTTGCTTCTTGCTTTTAGTCAAAAATGCCGGAGTAATGTAGACCATAGGCAGTTGTGCATTTGTCTAGGTGAAGCACTCAGGCATTCGTACGTCGCTTCTGTGGACGTTTTCTGCTCATATCCTCCCTCGAACGTCGTCGAACACAGAGAAAAAACTCATTTTCAATCGTCTGACCAGGAGGAACGAAGTTTCGAGTATATTTCCACGGGATGATGCTTTTGTCCTTTAGTGGTTAGTCGTGCTCCAAACTTCACCTTCACGTGTTCAGTTCTGACAGAAGGCGTTCACATGCGCCATAACTTACTTCCAAGTGGTTTAGAGATCTTGATTGTATACGAATCTGCAGAATCAGATCACACACTTTCTGAACATTTTCTCACGTGATACAGGCGCATTTTTGAAACGCTTCTACAAGTTGTAATTCTGTGTCTGACCTAAAGCGTTGTCTTCAAAAGCCTGCTTTTAGTGCACTTCTGCAACAATTTTCCCAAGTTTGAAACATGATCCTATATAAAGACCCTGTTCTTTCTCGTCAGGCACCGCAAAACCCCAAACTCACGGAACACAACAATGGATACATACTCACCAACAACTAACAAACTCAGCTAGAAGCCATTTGATACTGTCATTCATGGAAGCATTCCAGTAAAACGCTCAACGACTCACGCAAAATTCAAATTTCGGGAACATTTATTTGCTATTTCGTGTACGGAAATGATAGACATGTTCCTCAGTGCATGAACTACAACGATATATATATAATGCAGTCTCTCAGATATCCCTGTTGTCTGTTACACAATGGCAAAGACAACTAAAATCCTGACGAAAAGTTACCTTTTACTTCTTGCCGGGAATACGTAAAGCAATTGCTTCCTTCAACCCCATAGGCAAAATACACCTTGGTTTGAGATATGGCTGTAGTGCTGTTCATCCAGTGCAGTACTGAAGTAGGATGGTAAACGGTCATGCAGAATCCACATCCCTGACAGACGATTAAAGATGCTGTCATCAACACCTGTCACAGCCCGTCTCGAAGTGTGTCGGGACCGGTGCTGTTCATATCGTATGTCAATGATCCGGCACATAATACTGATACTGCCGTTTTTTATATTAAATATTCGCTGTCAAAGTCTATACAAGCATTCAGTCAACTCTTCCTAACTACTAAAACGGTTGGAAAGATTAGAAACTTGTTGAGGAATCTAAGGCTATTCACAATGCAGTGTCACACACTTCCCAAAGACAAAGAAATTACGGCATAAATGAGTCACAAATGAATTCGGCCACTTTTTGTGAACACCTGGATGTAATAAATGGGAGATATACGAAATGCAACTATTGCGAAGTCTCAGTCCTAGGTAAAGAAGGTGGCAGATGTGGTCCACCGTTAGGATATTGAGACAATGGAAAGAGTCTACTGCCGGCCGGAGTGGCCGAGCGGTTCTAGGCGCTACAGTCTGGAGCCGTGCGACCGCTACGGTCGCAGGTTCGAATCCTGCCTTGGGCATGGATGTGTGTGATGTCCTTAGGTTAGTTAGGTTTAAGTAGTTCTAAGTTTTAGGGGACTGATGACCTCGGAAGTTAAGTCACATAGTGCTCAGAGCCATTTATTTGAAAGAGTCTACTTTGCTGATTTCCTACAGAATACTCGCGCTACCCACCTTAGAATACTGTACAGGTGTGTAGAACGCTTACCACATAGGACAGTCAGAGAATACTGAAAGTATACAAAGAAGTGCTGTTCGTATGGCCAGAGGTGTGTCTGATCCCTGGAAGAGCGTCACAGAGATCCTGAAGAACCTCTACTGGCAAACACTTGAAGACAGACGCAAACCATCATCATAAAGCCTACTTAAAAAGTTCCAAGAACAAGCTTTAAATAAAGAATCTGAGAATATACTACATGCCGGGATAAATTTCCCTTGTAAGTACCGCGAACACAAGGTCAATGACAGCTCGTACAGAGGCACTGAAGCGATCATTCTTCACTTGCGTCGTATGAGAATGGTATGGGGAGAAGCTCTAATAAATGACACAGTGGGAAGTACCGCCTACCATGGTGTGCACAGTATAGATATAAATGTAAAGACGCAAATGTCACGAATGAGTAACAAACGTAGTGACAGCAAGTAAGTTCCTATTAGTTGACCTTGTCCAATACCTGACGATATGTCAATGGAGAACCGTTGTAGATGATCTGAGACAAACGCTGCGTGTGAATCCTCATCTGTCCAGATACGTTACTGCGGCAGGTGCCAACGCCACCGCGGGGCTGAACAACACCAACTGTGGTATGTTCGCCAGTGCAGTGCTGCGCTGAATAATCCATACACACAGCTGAGTTTTCGTAAGAGACTGCCGACTGTTTGGCAACATAAACATAGTATTTTGAGATAAGAATTTTTCGAACTGTAACAGCAACAAGTAATTTGTTTGTAAACTAGTGTTCCGCAACAAATAACTGACTGCCATATCGATGGTGGCGTTGCTGCCTTAAACGCAATACACAATGATCTCTGATGAATCGACAGCAGAATCAACTATTGTTTACAATTAATGACCTCTTGACCAGGACAGAACTTTACTCTTTATGCTAATTAACGGTCATGCGTTTCAGGCATGATGCGTCAAGTTATAGTTACGGAAAATCACACGAATATTCATTTCGTGAACTACACTCTTGTTAGAGTGTAGCTTGTTAGAGTGTAGCTCACGAAATGAATATTCGTGCGATTTTCCGTAACTATAACCTGATGCACCATGCCTGAAACGCATGACCGTTAATTAGCATAAAGAGTAAAGTTCTCTCGTGGTCGAGAGATCATTAATTGTAAACAACAGTTGATTCTGCTGTCGATTCATCATAGATCACTGTGTATTTCGTTTAAGGCAGCAACACTGCCATCGATATGGCAGTCAGTTAGTTGTTGTGGATCATTAGTTTACATGTGCATTGCTCGCTGCTGTTTCAGTACGAAAAATTCTTATCTCAAAATACTATGTTTATATTGCTCTACAGTCTGCAGCGTAATTATAACTTAATGTCTGGGTCGCCCTTATTGTAGCTATGTTTGTCTATATACCAGTAAGTACAAATTCATGTGAAAATGAGGCATAATAGGACTGACTGGTAGAATTGAGAGAAACAACAGTTTATATACGAAAGAAATTTCTTACAAAACGGTAGTGTAAGTGTCATTTAGTACTAAGTGATATACAGCTAAAGGAAGATACAGTTTCCTGTGACTGGCAGGAGACTACTACAGAAACGATGCAATATCTAAACAGAAAGGACATTAAATAAAGCTGCCTAATGCGTCGCACAAACAAAGTTAAACGTTGAATCACCGATTTTCAGCGTGAAATTTCAGTCTGTTACACACTGATTTTGTAGAAAACTTGAAAATAACGCAGGCAGACGCTGCCGTGGAAGCATGTAAGCAGTCGTTTCTTCTATGTTCGTTCCATGAATTTCATTATGTTGAAAAATGAAAGGCACGATCTCTCACGCGTTTTATGGTGACTGCCGTAGTATAGATTTATCTACACATGTGGATGTCAGAGCCATTTTTTTCGTGATTTCTCTATCGATGAGTCAGTGTCTTCAGTCGATTCCTACCTACTTCGTATGAAAACAGAAACTATTTTTATATAATGCACTAAACAGTAATATACTAAAGAGAACCCAAAAGATTCTCAAACATGTATGGACCACGTAAATTAAGCCATCAGGACAAATTTTTATACCAGATATGGAGTGAAAGAAACATCGTTAAAGGGTACTATTAATTTAAAAATCTCGGAACTACGTGAAATAAAAAGCTAGCGTTTGAAAGTGGTTTGAATTACTGGATTAACTGGAAATTTTGGAAATGAACGTTCGTACAACACATAAATTGTATTTGATATAAAGTATCAAGAAGAAAATTCGTCGTGAAAATATTTACAAGCTTTGTCTGCTAGCATATCCTCAGATATATCCGGAAATATTTGAAGATATCGAAACAAGAAATTCGAAAAACACCGATATTCAGTGAGACGAGTATTTTTATGTATGGTTTCTACCTACGTTGTTACTGAGGAACTTACATCTTACTAAATAATATTATATTCGTTTCTGTAAGTCCTTTAAAATAGGAAAGTAAACGTTTCTTTTGGGTCACAATGAATCATTACAAACAGTTGAATCAGCACAGAGCATGTTCATACTGTCACCCAATACTAGTGTTAAAGCAGATGAAACTGAAGGAAGCCTGCCACTGTGGCCGAGTGGTTCTAGGCGATTCAGTCTGGAACAGACTGAGATTCGTTGGAAGAATCCTAAGGAAATGTAATCCGAAAACAAAGGAAGTAGGTTACAGTACGCTTGTTCGCCCACTGCTTGAATGCTGCTCAGCAGTGTGGAATCCGTACCAGATAGGGTTGATAGAAAAGATAGAGAAGATCCAACGGAGAGCAGCGCGCTTCGTTACAGGATCATTTAGTAATCGCGAAAGCGTTACGGAGATGATAGATAAACTCCAGTGGAAGACTCTGCAGGAGAGACGCTCAGTAGCTCGTTACGGGCTTTTGTTAAAGTTTCGAGAACATACCTTCACCGTAGAGTCAAGCAGTATATTGCTCCATCCTACGTATATCTCGCGAAGAGACCACGAGGATAAAATCAGAGAGATTAGAGCCCACACAGAAGCATACCGACAATCCCTCGTTCCACGAACAATACGAGACTGGAATAGAAGGGAGAACCGATAGAGATACTCAAGGTACCCTCCGCCACACACCGTCAGGTGGCTTGTGGAGTGTGGATGTAGATGTAGATGTAGATGTAGAGCGCTACGGTCGCGGGTTCTAATCCGGCCTATGGCATGGATGTGTGTGATGTCCTTAGGTTAGTTAGGTTTAAGTAGTTCTAAGTTCTAGGGGACTGATGACCTCAGATGTTAAGTCTCATAGTGCTCAGAGCCATTTTTCGAAACTGAAGGAAATTTTGGGCTCCACATTCGCACTTGTCAGTTTTCTCTGCATAACAATGCTCACATCTGTTTACTACTCTTTTCAGTTACTCTCAGTTTCAATTAAAGTAGTACATATTTGTGTCAGTGCCTAGGTGGACAAAAATATTACGCAGATTTGCCACAAAGCTAAATACTCGCCTCATTACACATCGTCACTTTCCTTTCTTTGTTGCCTACTGTTTTCAACAGAATGAGGTTAGCATTTTATGGTCTTGTATTATTATTGAAGTAATGTAATTTATAAAGTGTGGACAATTAGTAACAAAAGGAGAAGGAACTAGAGTGCTCTAGGTGGTTGTGATGAGAGATTTCACTTTTCAAATTTGAAACACATTAGCAAATGTGGTCTTAAATAGTCACTGCGATACGCAGCATCACAGACAGACAGCAAGAAACTGATACCAGATACGTGAGAAAGATTTGTAAGAGAATGGGATTAAAACACGAAGTTGGATGCCCCTGGTATAAAATAAAAAGTGTGTTGTGAGTACGAGCAGCACAAGAAATCACGAACAACAGGCTGTTGACGAAGAACAATAAACACCCAGTACAACGTACGTTAACAATCGGAATTTTAGGCACGGACTTATCTCAAAGGACTTCATTCTGGGGTAAGACATTCTTCTCCCAGTAACTGACCAAGTGTAGAAATACTGCCTTCAAAGAAGGTTCATGCTTTGAACTGAAGATTTCCCTGTCAGAAAGCAACGACGACGACTAAAATGGTTGAAGTGAGAGAGATCTGAAGCACGCCCTACCATCGACACGAAAGTATTAATGATATTGATACTGCAGTGCCGGAGTGTGTAAGCAGCCATGGTTTTGACTTAATTGAAGTGTTAGGTTTAGTAACAGGAACTATTTGCATCATCCGCTACCGTGAATGCTACAGCTTCCACACTGATTCGGTTGTGGCGTACCACGTACATTTCTGTAAATACATCAGTATGACGTGGAGACTGCTTGTTGACGAATGCAAGTTTCAAGAGAGAAAATCGTAACTACAGGTTTTCTGTTTTCACTGCTGTAATATCCAGATGGGTTTCTCAATGTCGAGACCGGTACATCTTGATTGAAAATGGTAAATATGCGCGCCTCAATTCATACGGTGCAAGCGTATGCTGTTGTCGCGATTAACATAGATGCGCGTGACGTGTATCATTAATTGTTCCAATACCGAAACACGACTTTCTTCACCTATTTTTTCATTTAGAGAAACGTGTAGGGACATTTAATCTCTATTTTTCACTATGGCTAAATCTTGCAGCAACATTTTTGTACATCGAAATCGTGATGACGCAATTTTTTATGTAGAACGATGCAATGTTTTAAGTTGTCTGGAATACTTGTTTCAAGAAATTATTGACATCTTCATTGGTTCCATTTTGGTAATGTTTCCGTACAGCTTTTTCGCTGTTTTTTTTAATCAAACAGTGAAAAACTGATAACAAAAAGTAGTTGCTATGAGCAACATTCGTTCTCCTCCTGACATCACTACCGTGCGAGAATTGTACTGTTTTGAAATAAGAGCGGAGAAAGACAATGTTGCAGATACTGTTCGTTGAGGTCATGCAAAATAAATTTTCCATTGTTATTGTAATTATCAGAAAAGTAATGAATAATGTTGTTCCGATATTAATCTTACAGTTATTACTCTGACACGTCTTCTTATTGTCCACTGTCTGTCGTCATACCGTTTTTCCACCCTCCATCCCTTTACTTGTGCACTGGGACAACCCTTTTTATTCTCCCCTCCCATTTGTTCCCCCAGATCCATTGCTAATACGGCCCAGAGACTAGCTGTCTATCAGTAATTTACGTTATTCTTGTACTTTTCACAAATCAGTGTGACCAGTCTGCCTTTTTCTGTGCTGTAGCTTCTGTTGTTTTCACTAGTTACGTCACACTACATGTAAGACACAAAATGAATGTAATGTAGAATATGAACACCTGGTGGCATGTAAGAGAGGGCCTTATGGCTCCAATAATGCCACGATAAATAAATACATAAATATAAATGAAAACTAAATAATGTTGATTTTAGCACTTCACACTTGAAATTAAGTTTGGTAGATCAAAATCTTTTCGTCACAGTAGTTTGATCCTTTCCTTTAAGATGTCGCGTCCGAATAATATGATGATGAGATGCTCTGCTACTGTGACGCTTTCAAATTTAAACATGTTTCGGTTGGTAAACACATTTGACTTGGTCCACGTTAAGCGTTTGGAAACACACGATACACTGAACTTTAAGTGATTACTTGTTCAAATGCAGTTCTATGTACTCGCAGTCTCCAGACGTACAGGCTTCACTTGACGCTTACGGCAGTCTCTAAATTACGTCCTGTCGACATTAGAAGAACTTGAAATACTTTTTCAGGAGTCAAAGTTTTACGAAAGCATTATAAATGAACAAATCAATTTAAACAGCCAGAGCTTTTTCAGTATTTTTACGTGCGTATTTAGTGAAAGAAGGAACAGGTATGTGTAACAATTATAGCCATTTGCGGCATACATCTCAGCTCTGAACTCTGCGCAAGCAAACATGTTTATTGTAGTCACGTGTGTGAACAAAAAAGTGAAATATCTTTAGATATACATTTATTCTTTGTCATTTTTATGTTGCTGCAACGTTCGAAGAAACTGAAAATAGCTGCTAAAGGCAAACCGAACGTAATATGCATATTTACTTTTGTACAATTTGAGCTATGTGTGTTGTAAGTTCGGAAAATTACGAAGAGAAGACATCAGCTATTTTTAATAAATGTTTTATTTAAGTAGCATTTGTTTCGTTATGTATTAATTTAAAACGACGAGTGGGAATTGTATATTAGAATAACGATAGAATAATGCAAATGAAACAGTTTCTGCGTCACTCACTTGTTTTATATTGTTACAACGCATTTAGATGGTTCACACCATCGTCTTCAGGTGGAGAATTATTTATTTACATGGCTGGTGTTAGTGAAGACTACAGACATCTTTCCACAGTCGCATACCAAGGACGGTGTAGGTTACTTTGCGTCTTTTTCTATCGATAAATTTTTTTTAGTTAGAAAAGACGTTTCAGAGGTTAAAAAAACACGAATTTCTTACAGCGAATTGTACTCATAGGGACGGTAGAGTTGTGATAGGTCTGCACACTGTTGCCTAATGTATGTACTCTCCACTACACATTACATTTACACTGTCACTTCAGAGATGTTGTACATGTTACAGATATGTTTGTCTAGAGTGAAAAAAGAGATGAAATATTAAATGGTTTCCACGTAAATTGTTTTTCATTTTTAAAAACATAAATCGGGCGCACCCGAATATAGACAAGTGCACAACTCAGTTATTTTATTAGTTACTTATCTATACATTTTTCTTTTACTTTTTGTAAATATGAACGTGCTGCAACATTGGATGCAAAAATAATGATTGAATGCTTATGTATATAAATATGTTTTCCTTTTTCTGAATGAAATGTGAATCGGCTGCACTTGAATAGATATCTGCACACTTCCATAATTATATTAATTGCTTATATGTAATAAAATTACAACAGACCACGCACATGTATTGTAGGTTGAACTTATTGAGGAATGAATGGGACTGGTTACATTAATTTCTGTCCATTGAAACTGTAAATTATGAGAATGCTTTAAGTACTTTGTCCAAGCTTTTGGAAAAGTTGGTTGAGCCTGTTTCACTACTGTCGTTGAGTAGATTTTCCCCAGATTTCTTTCTATGAGTACAGATTTTTAGTTCTTCATATAGAGACATTCTGTGTACTTTGTTCAGTTTATGTAGTATTCCACAAATGCTTTCTGCATTGTCAAATAGATGTCGTCTATGTTATGTATGGGAAGCTATTGCAGATTTGTGTGGTGTGTTGTATCGGAAGCCGTTGATGTGTCCCTTGAATCTGGTGTAGAAGTTCCGGCCTGTTTGACCTATCTACTGCGCTGGGCATTGATAATAAATGATTTTGTATATGCCAGAGGATGAAAATTTATCTTGACTGCTTGCTGAATTATGGAGAAGCCTTTGGCTAATTTTATTTTTTGTTTGGAATGCAATTCTTATTTTATGTTGCTTGCACCTGAAGAACGGCCTTTTGTCGTCGAAATGCATCGTGCTTTAAATGAAAATCAAGATTGTGACTCAATACTGATGTTCTTTCCTTCAAATCTTTCTTTTTTTTTCAGGAAGATTAATTTTGTTTTATATTCTTCAAGTACTCGTTGTCATTGCATTTCGTAATATTTAAAATATAAAAAAACGAGGCAAAATGGTGGCTGTGATCAGCTAACCAATAACGGAAGGCAGTTTGGTACTTCGTACGCAGAAAGCACCACTCACGCACCATCACCATCTTTACTTCTGATGAGCTCTGCGCACTCACTGATTGACGATCCTCATCGCGCTTTGGAGCGTTGTTCTGCGCAAGACAGCCGATAGCCCGAGAAAGCAGACTTAGAGCCAAAACAACAATAGCCTCCTTTACTGAGAAACTTGAATTTACAGGGTTCATCTGTGATGAGACGCCAATGGCAAAGGGAGCCTTTACGGTACTTAATGCTTTTGTTATTATTCTAAACATGCTGAGAAATGTGCCCTTTTTACGCAGTGAGTTAGGCAACTTCTGTTAATTCACTGCTTTAGTATCTTTAGAATTATGCAAATTTTCGGATTCTGAACTAAGAAACTTAACACATTCATGCCATACATTTGTACCAGGATTGCAAAGTGATATCTTTGGTATAGAAAATCTGGGGTGAAGTTGTTACTGCATACGGCTTAGATACAGAGGTTTCGTTACCAAATTTTTCTGCAATCCTGGATATGACGTAAGACATTTTTGTCATCCCTTCGAAGCGAGTAAGATTTAATTTTCTTTCCAGTTCATAAAATAACTTCAATTTAAAAAAGTAACTTCAATCCAAAACTGTAACGTTGTCTAGTCTTTGTGCTATTAACTTTAGAGCACCTCACCGCTTTATGTCCGTCGTTTCTGATGTGAGACTAAGGTAACTGCTTATTATTATTACACTGAAGTAAATAAATTTTTCGGGTGTTATGTCAATGTCAGAGCACAAATGCAAGATTATTTTCGTAACATCGTTGCCAGCAATGATATACTAGTAAGATCAAATACTACAGCTCTCGTCGTTATGTATGCAGTTTGTGTCTCCACAGAGCACAATTTCAAATGACTGGAGGAGCAACGGCGGAACATAAAACAAGAAAATCGTTGAGAGATCTAAAATGTATTTACCTAATACCATTCTATTGCAGACTTGCTGAAACCAGCATCAAAGTTAGATGCAAATATAAACAGTGATCAACAGGGGAGTTCTGATTTTTCGTTCCTTTACGTTTAACGGAAGGACTCAGCAGGAAATTCATGTCAGGAATTGGTAATTCTCGATATGATAATAAGTTTCAGTTTAACCGCCGAAAGGTAGAGCGGAACGCGTATATCTTACAGATATTTGAGAGGTATGTGTACAGAGCCTACTCATCGACCAGAAGTATCACAGTAAGTGGAAAGAGTGTAATGGCCAACAGTGAACTCCACTTTACTTCTGAGACTTGATTTTCCAGTCGAGTCAGAATGTCATCGAGCTACTCCACCTGTGAGCGTACTCGCATTAGCACTTGCCAAGCGTCGCATACGAGGTCAGTTTACGTCAGGGAAAATGCACATTCGATAAGACAAGTCTCATTTTTCTTGGGTCTACTGTGCGCTTATGTAGCATTTGCAACAATCTACTGTTCAAGCTTTTAAGCTTTACTTCCGGCTTCTTCCACAATAAAATGTTCAGTTTCGATGCTGGTGATACAGACAGTTTGTTTGTGTTCGAAATACGTATTTCCCAGTAACTGAGACTAATCCGGTTTTATGGTTTTCCTGGAGTTCTTGTAGAACTGTATTTCTTCTAGACGCTAAACGAAGCGTGTTACACTTCAGCAAAGAGATGGCAGGCCTGGTGGCAGTAACATACTGTTTTTATAAGTGCTCTTGTGAAGATAAGTGATTGATCTTCTAATACCACTTTATTAAATGAATATTGGTTAGGAGGTGGGTATATTAATGCGTATTCTAATGCATTTGTAGAAGGTACCGCTCGTTTATAAATATTACGACAAAATACCTACCGAGATAGGGGGCACAGTGGTTAGCATACTGGACTAGTATTCAGGAGGCCAACAATTCAATCCCGCGTCCGGCCAACCTGATTTAGGCTTTCCGTGATTTCCCTAAATCACTTCACTTCAGGCAAATGCCGGGATGGTTCCTTTGAAAGGGCATGCCCGATTTCCTTCCCTAATACGATGACACCGATGACCTCGCTGTCTGGTCCATTCCTCCGAATCATCCAACCAACTAAAATATCTAAAGGTTCGTAAAGGCGAGAATTCGAGTACTTTTGACGTCTATTTGTTTTTGTTTCGTTGTTCAAAAATGGCTCTGAGCACTATCGGGCTTAACAGCTGAGGTCATTAGCCCCTAGAACTTAGAACTACTTAAACCTAACTAACCTAAGGACGTCACACACATCCATGCCCGAGGCAGGATTCGAACCTGCGACCGTAGCGTGTTTCGTTGTAGTTGCAGGGACGGGATCAGTGTTTTTTGATTATTTTCGTTTAAAATAAGTTCATAATGTAATGACTTCATTATCTAACATAAATTAATGGGAAAAATTGCAAATTTAAATTTCTTGATTCGGCTAAGTTTCATAGTAATTCGTGCTTTTAAGCCTAATTTTGTGAAGAGTATTTTCCAGTTCATTTATGCTGCGTTAATTTATTCTAGTTCCGTTTGTGTAGTTTACCATGAGTGAGAAGGGCTTGACTTGTCATGCGACTGTTAGCTCCTGGTTGTGGTATGATGGTTGCTGTAACGTCTTCCGTTGACGCGACTATTGCGTAGCGCGAAATGAGGAATGAACCTCACCCTACAATAGTATTGCAGGACATGCAGTAGAGATCAAGACAACACAGGAAAAGACCTGGTTAGGAAAAAAAAGAGAGAAAAATAAAAAGAAGTGGATACAAGAAATAGCGGAAACAGACGTAGGACTTTCTCAGATAGTAGAAAATGGATTTGACATTTTGCCCCAATTGTTTTTTGCCTCGTGTATTTTGATTCCGACTATATTAGGCATGACCTTCATCTCATCACGGAAGGGAGGAAAAAACTGTCAATATCTACATCTACATTCATAAACCGCAAACAACGGTGAAGTGCGGGTTCAGCGTACGTCTCATTGTACCAGTTATTAGGGCTCCCTCCCGTTCCATTCGCGTGTGAGCTTGGATGGAATGTTTAAAATCCTATGCGCTGACCGTAGCTAACGTAATCTTATCGTCACGATCCCCAATGGAGCGGTATGTAGATGTTTGTGGTATACTTCTACAGTTATCATTTAAAGCAGGTTTTTAGAACGTTTTAAGTCGGCTTTCTCGTGATATTAGTTCTCCTTGGCTGGATGATTCCGCAACTTATGTTCAATTAATGAAAAGTCGCTACAGCTGCTTTCTTTTAGAACTTTATGAAGTTCACATGACCTGTTTCAGTTTTTATACACTCCTGGAAATTGAAATAAGAACACCGTGAATTCATTGTCCCAGGAAGGGGAAACTTTATTGACACATTCCTGGGGTCAGATACATCACATGATCACACTGACAGAACCACAGGCACATAGACACAGGCAACAGAGCATGCACAATGTCGGCACTAGTACAGTGTATATCCACCTTTCGCAGCAATGCAGGCTGCTATTCTCCCATGGAGACGATCGTAGAGATGCTGGATGTAGTCCTGTGGAATGGCTTGCCATGCCATTTCCACCTGGCGCCTCAGTTGGACCAGCGTTCGTGCTGGACGTGCAGACCGCGTGAGACGACGCTTCATCCAGTCCCAATCATGCTCAATGGGGGACAGATCCGGAGATCTTGCTGGCCAGGGTAGTTGACTTACACCTTCTAGAGCACGTTGGGTGGCACGGGATACATGCGGACGTGCATTGTCCTGTTGGAACAGCAAGTTCCCTTGCCGGTCTAGGAATGGTAGAACGATGGGTTCGATGACGGTTTGGATGTACCGTGCACTATTCAGTGTCCCCTCGACGATCACCAGTGGTGTACGGCCAGTGTAGGAGATCGCTCCCCACACCATGATGCCGGGTGTTGGCCCTGTGTGCCTCGGTCGTATGCAGTCCTGATTGTGGCGCTCACCTGCACGGCGCCAAACACGCATACGACCATCATTGGCACCAAGGCAGAAGCGACTCTCATCGCTGAAGACGACACGTCTCCATTCGTCCCTCCATTCACGCCTGTCGCGACACCACTGGAGGCGGGCTGCACGATGTTGGGGCGTGAGCGGAAGACGGCCTAACGGTGTGCGGGACCGTAGCCCAGCTTCATGGAGACGGTTGCGAATGGTCCTCGCCGATACCCCAGGAGCAACAGTGTCCCTAATTTGCTGGGAAGTGGCGGTGCGGTCCCCTACGGCACTGCGTAGGATCCTACGGTCTTGGCGTGCATCCGTGCGTCGCTGCGGTCCGGTCCCAGGTCGACGGGCACGTGCACCTTCCGCCGACCACTGGCGACAACATCGATGTACTGTGGAGACCTCACGCCCCACGTGTTGAGCAATTCGGCGGTACGTCCACCCGGCCTCCCGCATGCCCACTATACGCCCTCGTTCAAAGTCCGTCAACTGCACATACGGTTCACGTCCACGCCGTCGCGGCATGCTACCAGTGTTAAAGACTGCGATGGAGCTCCGTATGCCACGGCAAACTGGCTGACACTGACGGCGGCGGTGCACAAATGCTGCGCAGCTAGCGCCATTCGACGGCCAACACCGCGGTTCCTGGTGTGTCCGCTGTGCCGTGCGTGTGATCATTGCTTGTACAGCCCTCTCGCACTGTCCGGAGCAAGTATGGTGGGTCTGACACACCGGTGTCAATGTGTTCTTTTTTCCATTTCCAGGAGTGTATTAGGCCAGTATCAAGTGCACCTGACAAGTTATGTTATAGTGAAGCAACGTCAGATTTCTTTCGACTTTGCTTCTCTACTGCATAAATTTCAGATGCACCTGATAATGGCCTAATATAAACGCCGAACCGGTTTTGTGAACCTAACAAAATTCTGACAAAGGGGCAACTGGAGCGGCTTTGGATTAATTACTCGAGATTGTTTCCGTCTGTCTTACTGCGTCTGCCAGGTCGGTTCTTTGAACATCTCTGTGACACTCTCAAGCGGGTCAAGTCAACCTGTGATGATTCGTGCTGCCCTTGTCTGTAAGCGTTCAGTATTCCCTATTAGTCTTATCTGGTACGGGTCACACACACACTTGAGCTTTACTCTAAGATGAGTCGAACGAGTGATTCATAAGCAACCCCCTTTGTAGAGTGATTGCATCCCCCAGTTTTCTACCAATAAACCGAAGTATGCTACCTGCGTTACGTACGACTGAGTCATGTGATCACTCCATTTCATGTCCTTTCCGCCATGTGAGTTGAGCAGCTTTACATTTCTGATCATTTAAAGCAAGCTGCCAACCTTAGAACCGCTTTGAATTCCTGCAGACCGAGCGAGGTGCCGCAGTGGTTAACACACTGGACTCGCATTCGGGGGGACGACGGTTCAAACCCGCGTCCGGCCATCCTGATTTAGGTTTTCCGTGATTTCCCTAAATCGCTCCAGGAAAATGCCGGGATGGTTCCTTCGAAAGGGCACGGCCGACTTCCTTCCCCATCCTTACCGAGACCGATGACCTCGCTGTTTGGTCTCCTCCCACAAACAACCCAACCCCCCCCCCCCCCAAAAATGTATATTCCTGCAAAATATTGTGAAATATCTGCGAAGAATCGGCTGAACATTTATGCAGCTTTTTTCAGACTGTCCCACTTTATAGATAACTGCATCATCTACAAAAATTCAAGGTTACCACCAATGCTGTTCGAAAGGTCATTACCCCACAACATAAACAGTAAGGGACCCGGCACCCTTTCCTGGGGCACATACGAAGTTACTTCTACATATATCGACGAATCTCCATCCAAGATAATCTGCTGAGTCCTCCCTATCACAAAATATTGAAACCAATAAATATTTTCAGCTAATACCTCATACAATCATACTTTTAATAATGATAATAGGTTTGATATTACGTCAAATATTTTTATAAAGTCGAGACATACTGAACCTGCCTAACTACCTATGTCTACGGTTTTTAATATGCTATGTCACGTGAGAAAAGTGCGAGCTGGATTTCACATGATCAATGTTTTCGGAATGGAAGAGGTTATTCTGCTCGAGATACGTCATTACATTTGAGCTCAGAGAAGGTTGTGTGATTCTACAATAAATGGCTGTCAGTTATATTCGATGGTAGTTCCATGGATCACTTCTGCTACCATTCTTGTAGACGGTTGTGCTTTCTTCGAACTACTGGTTATTGTTCCAGGGATCTACGATAGATTATAGTGAAGAGAGGCGGTATCTCAGCCCCAAATTCAGTATAGAAACTGATAGGTATTCTATAAGACCGAGGGGGTTTCTTCAGTTTTAACACTTTCAGCTATTTCTCTACGCCACTCGCATTACTGTCTACTTCACTCATCTTTTCAGTTGTATGAGAATTTAATTGGAGTAATACTCCTGGGTTTTTCTTTATAAAGCTACATATGAAAACAGAGGTAGTAAGCATTTCTGCTTCGCTGTTCTCAATTTCCGTTTCTTTCTGGTCCGTGAGACACTGGACATTAACTTTGGTGCCACTAACATCATTTACATACGACCACAATTTCTTTGGGTTATGTGAAAGATCATTTGACAACATTCTCCTACGGTAGTGACTCAAGGTTTCGCACATTGCTCTCTTGACAGCCACACGCATTTCCTTCAATATACACTCCTGGAAATTGAAATAAGAACACCGTGAATTCATTGTCCCAGGAAGGGGAAACTTAATTGACACATTCCTGGGGTCAGATACATCACATGATCACACTGACAGAACCACAGGCACATAGACACAGGCAACAGAGCATGCACAATGTCGGCACTAGTACAGTGTATATCCACCTTTCGCAGCAATGCAGGCTGCTGTTCTCCCATGGAGACGATCGTAGAGATGCTGGATGTAGTCCTGTGGAACGGCTTGCCATGCCATTTCCACCTGGCGCCTCAGTTGGACCAGCGTTCGTGCTGGACGTGCAGACCGCGTGAGACGACGCTTCATCCAGTCCCAAACATGCTCAATGGGGGACAGATCCGGAGATCTTGCTGGCCAGGGTAGTTGACTTACACCTTCTAGAGCACGTTGGGTGGCACGGGATACATGCGGACGTGCATTGTCCTGTTGGAACAGCAAGTTCCCTTGCCGGTCTAGGAATGGTAGAACGATGGGTTCGATGACGGTTTGGATGTACCGTGCACTATTCAGTGTCCCCTCGACGATCACCAGTGGTGTACGGCCAGTGTAGGAGATCGCTCCCCACACCATGATGCCGGGTGTTGGCCCTGTGTGCCTCGGTCGTATGCAGTCCTGATTGTGGCGCTCACCTGCACGGCGCCAAACACGCCTACGACCATCATTGGCACCAAGGCAGAAGCGACTCTCATCGCTGAAGACGACACGTCTCCATTCGTCCCTTCATTCACACCTGTCGCGACACCACTGGAGGCGGGCTGCACGATGTTGGGGCGTGAGCGGAAGACGGCCTAACGGTGTGCGGGACCGTAGCCCAGCTTCATGGAGACGGTTGCGAATGGCCCTCGCCGATACCCCAGGAGCAACAGTGTCCCTAATTTGCTGGGAAGTGGCGGTGCGGTCCCCTACGGCACTGCGTAGGATCCTACGGTCTTGGCGTGCATCCGTGCATCGCTGCGGTCCGGTCCCAGGTCGACGGGCACGTGCACCTTCCGCCGACCACTGGCGACAACATCGATGTACTGTGGAGACCTCACGCCCCACGTGTTGAGCAATACGTCGGTACGTCCACCCGGCCTCCCGCATGCCCACTGTACGCCCTCGCTCAAAGTCCGTCAACTGCACATGCGGTTCACGTCCACGCTGTCGCGGCATGCTACCAGTGTTAAAGACTGCGATGGAGCTCCGTATGCCACGGCAAACTGGCTGACACTGACGGCGGCGGTGCACAAATGCTGCGCAGCTAGCGCCATTCGACGGCCAACACCGTGGTTCCTGGTGTGTCCGCTGTGCCGTGCGTGTGATCATTGCTTGTACAGCCCTCTCGCAGTGTCCGGAGCAAGTATGGTGGGTCTGACACACCGGTGTCAATGTGTTCTTTTTTCCATTTCCAGGAGTGTATCTCTACCTATAGCCCTATGCTTTGTTTTACACCAGTTAAACAGTAGTCTTGTTTCCTTAGAAGTTTCTTTGTAGGTACTGTGTACGATGGAGTGTTCCTTCTATCATGAACTACTCTACTGGGTACATATTTATGTAGTGAATGATCAATTGCTCTTTTAAACTTGGGCCATAGTTCCTCTACACCCCGTATCCTGAGCTAAAAGTCTCAAGTTCCACGTTGAGATATGACACTACTGATTCTTTGTCTAGTTTAATGAATATTTATATCTTTCTACTTGTTTCAGTTGCCCTCTTTATAATTTAGTATTCATTGTTGTTATAACTGCATGATGTTGACTTATACCAGTTTCGATGTGAACCTACTAGCAGAGGTCTATTTGATGCCGTTAGACGTAATATATTTCTTTCATCAGTGGACTGTCTGTACTAATAGCATATGACTAATAAGGTTACGTGCAACTAAAATGAAATCTGTATGGTAGATAAGATATATAATAAACAGAAAATGGTTAGAACTATAGGGGTGTGCAAAATGTCTTACGCTGAGAATCGCGTGTGGTGTGAATTCTCAGCGCGCTGCAATGTGAACCACTACCTGTCACGGAATGGTACAGAAGAGAGACTGCGTGTGTCTCTGAGGAGGTTCTCTTCACGCAATTTAGATGTGAATTCACAAAGGTTCAACTAAGATTGTTAGAAGAACGTATCGCAAAAGCTGGCAACCAACCATATACACTCCTGGAAATTGAAATAAGAACACAGTGAATTCATTGTCCCAGGAAGGGGAAACTTTATTGACACATTCCTGGGGTCAGATACATCACAAGATCACACTGACAGAACCACAGGCACATAGACACAGGCAACAACGCATGCACAATGTCGGCACTAGTACAGTGTATATCCACCTTTCGCAGCAATGCAGGCTGCTATTCTCCCATGGAGACGATCGTAGAGATGCTGGATGTAGTCCTGTGGAACGGCTTGCCATGCCATTTCCACCTGGCGCCTCAGTTGGACCAGCGTTCGTGCTGGACGTGCAGACCGCGTGAGACGACGCTTCATCCAGTCCCAAACATGCTCAATGGGGGACAGATCCGGAGATCTTGCTGGCCAGGGTAGTTGACTTACACCTTCTAGAGCACGTTGGGTGGCACGGGATACATGCGGACGTGCATTGTCCTGTTGGAACAGCAAGTTCCCTTGCCGGTCTAGGAATGGTAGAACGATGGGTTCGATGACGGTTTGGATGTACCGTGCACTATTCAGTGTCCCCTCGACGATCACCAGTGGTGTACGGCCAGTGTAGGAGATCGCTCCCCACACCATGATGCCGGGTGTTGGCCCTGTGTGCCTCGGACGTATGCAGTCCTGATTGTGGCGCTCACCTGCACGGCACCAAACACGCATACGACCATCATTGGCACTAAGGCAGAAGCGACTCTCTTGGCTGAAGACGACACGTCTCCATTCGTCCCTCCATTCACGCCTGTCGCGACACCACTGGAGGCGGGCTGCACGATGTTGGGGCGTGAGCGGAAGACGGCCTAACGGTGTGCAGGACCGTAGCCCAGCTCCATGGAGACGGTTGCGAATGGTCCTCGCCGATACCCCAGGAGCAACAGTGTTCCTAATTTGCTGGGAAGTGGCGGTGCGGTCCCCTACGGCACTGCGTAGGATCCTACGGTCTTGGCGTGCATCCGTGCGTCGCTGCGGTCCGGTCCCAGGTCGACGGGCACGTGCACCTTCCGCCGACCACTGGCGACAACATCGATGTACTGTGGAGACCTCACGCCCCACGTGTTGAACAATTCGGCGGTACGTCCACCCGGCCTCCCGCATGCCCACTATACGCCCTCGTTCAAAGTCCGTCAACTGCACATACGGTTCACGTCCACGCTGTCGCGGCATGCTACCAGTGTTAAAGACTGCGATGGAGCTCCGTATGCCACGGCAAACTGGCTGACACTGACGGCGGCGGTGCACAAATGCTGCGCAGCTAGCGCCATTCGACGGCCAACACCGCGGTTCCTGGTGTGTCCGCTGTGCCGTGCGTGTGATCATTGCTTGTACAGCCCTCTCGCAGTGTCCGGAGCAAGTATGGTGGGTCTGACACACCGGTGTCAATGTGTTCTTTTTTCCATTTCCAGGAGTGTACAAAATGCGTTCAATGAGCAACGTGTCAGGTGCTCGAGCACGCCAGCGAAACAGTTGTACCCGTCCTTTCTCAAAGTAGGCCAGTGTATTCCCAGCACTCGTGACGAGTCGTAGAATATGGCAACCAATCGATGTCCATGCCAGTGGCCACGGGTATCCCAGAGCCAGAATGTGGTCCACAAACTGCTGCTCATAGACATTAAACACTCTCCTGCTTCGATGGGATCGAGCTCCGTCTTGCATGAACCACACCTTGTCGACATTAGGTTTATTTTGGGTAATGGGAATGAAACCATCTTCCAAAACCTTCACGTACCGATCGGTAGTCACTGTGCCATCAAGGAATATCGCAGCGATTATTCCGTGACTGGACATTGCACACCACACAGTCACACGCTGAGAGTGAAGAGACTTCTCGATCGTGGAATGCGGAGTTTCAGTCTACCAAATGCGCCAATTTTGCTATTTGACGAATTCTTCCAAATGAACGTGGGCTTCGTCGCTAAGCCAAACCCTATTCACATACTGACTTCCGCCATGCCCAGCAGCCAACCGTGCAGTTTGAACGTCCTAATGCAAATTTTTCAAAAGTTAGGACGATTTTATTTCATGTAGTCACCCTGTACATATAACGCATGTTTACCTGTATTACCTGAGATGTTGGGGAATCACGAAACAGTGTACAGAAAACAAAATCAGCCTGCGCCGTTCGCTGTAACCGGGATGCAGACATTGTGCTCTGAGACCATGTCAAGGCATAAAGTATTTGTCTTTACTTTCCCACTTCTTTGTACGGCTCCTGATGTACCAAGTCTGTCGCATTGTCTTTTCCTATCATGCAGCGGATTGCGTCGTTGACGATACACATGTCAGCTCCCTGGAACCTTATGTTTCTACACCGGTAGTCTGTCAACAACTATGAAGCACATGGCAGAGAATTTCTCCCATTTCACCACACATTATCCACATTTGAATATAAAACGCAGTTCAGTATTTCGCTTATTTTCCGTGTTTGGATAGTGCATATCTTGTCTGCGTGTTGCAATGTACAATTAAAATCGACTTCTTCGGTGACAAATACTACTGTGTAAATAGTAGCTTTCGTATTATATTAGATATGAAGGAATGATCTTCAACAACCAACTACCAATAAAATATACAATTTCCATGTTTAACACTTCAACTTCGTCACATCAAACAGTAAATTTTCCGTTATCATATTTACCAGTGGTTAGATGTCTTCATGAAGGCCGAAATGGGACACGTTACCCAGAAATGTGAGAGCAATTCCTGAACAAATCAGGACACAAAATTGATCAAATCACTTCGTCTATATAAACGTGCCCAACCACGTATTTAGTAAAGTTGTAACACCTAAGATGCACATCTCTTAGAAATTTAACAAAATCACAAAACTGTATTCCACGATGATGAATCAGTTGATACTGGATATGGTTGTCTCTAACTGCCACAAAGTGCGTAAAGGGCTCTAGCGGCAGCCGGTTCCACTTCCAGCAATGTCCTGGGCGGAAGCCTAGAAATGATCTTTGCTGACTTCGTCCTCAAGTGCATCCGACACATATCTGTAGAGGCTAATGCATGAGTAACACATCCTATGCTCTCTTAAGGCACGCCTATATATCATATCACTGTAGCAGTTTAGTAATTTAAAATTTGTTTCACTTCAAAAGCAAACTGCGATAACAATAGTAGTTCGCGCTGCAAGTCACCAGTCTGCGGAAACATAACGTGTAACAGTCTTTGACTTTAATGGGAAAAAGAAGGGAAGTGTATCGTATCCAAACAAAACATTTAAAAGTAACTTAATTTCGCTGTGCATCAATCTACACTTCATATGTATTAGAATGAAAGACTTCCGATTATAGTACTATTATCGCTGAAAGACATAACAAAGTGTTTGCATCTAAGCGGACTCACAACCCTCATGTTGTTCTTCCGCAGAGGCGGACCATCTAGGAAAATATCTAACGTGTATGTTTGTTAACAATAATTCAGATTAATGCAAAACACACGCCTCTTTCTTGTCCAATAACATTCTTTTTGTAAACAGTAAAAATAATAAATTGTACGTCAAAAAAAGTCTAAAGTGAATCACAGATAATTTTAATGTAAAGCACTTGACAATTCGTGACACCTTCCCCACCCGGATCTACCAGATGTATAAATATCTGGACAGACCTGGTGGCTTCTCATCTATTAGCAGTGGTGAAGTTCTTCTCGACTCTCTCCGTTCCACATTTCCAGAGCTGGGCAGAATTTGTAACTCATTTCGTCATTGACGGGCTGGTTTGCTTCAGAAGGGACTTGAGCTCATAATAAGTAACAATAACGGTATTATGGTCTTCATCTCCAACAGCAAAGTCATTAATGTGTGTACTTAAATCTATAATACCAGCACTTTTCCGGACCTGTGAGCAATAAATGTCTCCCCACACCTTCAGCGTGTCAGAAAGTCCAAAAGAAAGTCACTGAAATCGATAACTGTCATTTATCAGAGGTATGGGGTGTTCAAAAAGTCTGTCCACAGTGCCGTACGATTTTTAGCCGCGCGTGCCGTATGCCGCAGTGAATATACCGAAATGAAACTCAGTGAAATACAATTTATTAATTTACTGAATATTCATTTTTACTTACAAATTCTCACATTAAATGTTGAAAGTGTACCCCCTACTGTTGAATACATAATTCAGTTCGTCTAATCATGTTTCCAAACACAAGCTGTAACATTCCTTCTGTAACAGAAGCAGTGAAAGTGGATATTGCAGTTTTCAATTCATCGATGGATTCTGGACGGTTTTTGTAGACAGTTACTTTCGCTGCACCCCAGAAGAAAAAGTCAGATAGTGTTAGGTCAGGCGACCGTGGAGGCCAAAGTCCCTGTGGAATTATGCGATCACCAAAAACATCAGCAAGCAGTGACATTGAAACGCGAGCTGTATGCGCGGTTGTACCATCTTGTTAAAAATATCCGTTCAGTATTTCACTTAACACAAGTTCTCCTATGAATGGGTACAGAATATCACTGCAGTATAGTTGTGCATTTATTGTTTCGTTGAAAAATATGGGAACCACAGGCCGACGTCTAGAAATTGCAATCCAAACTCCTATTTTCACAGAATGAAGTGGTTCCTCATGATTACACAATGGATTTGCAGTACTCCATATACGAGAATTTTGCGAGTTCATGTACCCGGATAAAGGAAACCATGCCTCATCAGGGAAACACGTTTCATTAAGAATATCCCTTCCATTTTGTTGAACGAAACTTTTGAACCATTGACCCATTGACAATACTGCGGTCTGTTGCCATGATCAGTATTTTTCAGTTCTTGCACGACTGTCACTTTGTATGGGAAAAGTTCTAATTTTTTCCTTACAGCTGTGTGGGCTGTTTCGACACTAACATCAATTTTCTGGTCGAGTTTTCTTACTGACTTGTTCGAACTCATGGACATTTTATAGGAGATATCGAGTAGTTTAGCCTCAGAAAAAACGCTAGGACGACCACTTCTCGATGCACCTGTCACTGAACCCGTACTTCAAAATTTGTCAATCAAAACTCGCACAGTATCGCGATGTGGGAGTATTGTCTCCGCGATAACTGAATTAAATGTTTGAGGAACTGAAACTGTGTGTTTACCACCAGCTTTGAACACTTGCTCGACTAAAAACACACGTTCTTAAATGGTTCCCATTTTAACAGTGACAAAAACGAAACAAACGAATAAAGGAACTAAACTTAAACGTTCACGTCAACACGTAACGACACACACCAACGATACTAATGACATTGGCTGAGATAAAGAAAACAGTGGAATGTTAGGAGAGTCCACTTGAAGCGAAGTGACCCAGGCAGGCGAACAATCATACAGCACGCCCGGCTAACAATCATACGGCACTGCGGAGAGACTTTTTGTACACCCCGTAGGTTCTTCCGTTACATTACGTATGATGCTATAACAGAAAAATTTTGTCAAGTCTCTATAACCTGACGCCGCAAGGACGTACACGAGGTCTCAAAAGTACTCTGGAAACTTCAGGTAAGTGCTTGGGGCCATTCTAAATTTGCTGACTCAATGAAAGATCGATATTTTCGTCCGAAGTTCTGTCGAACATGAATCGCCATTTAATAGTTCACCATATGTCCTTTCTTACACAGTAATGTGACGAGTAAGACATACATTTCGCTTCCCTAGCTCGGAATATTTCTTCATGAATTGTCGTGGTTCTCCCAATAATACGAACAAAAGACGTTTGTATTCTTTCCACTGTTCTTACGCGCCTTGTTGGCGGTTTGAGACACTGGAAACAGCGATTATTCGATTTAAGTACTGCGATATGGTCATTGGTACTTATCTTCTCACAGCCTTCTATACAGTCATTGGCTGCTCGCAAAACCCGAACAGGCTATTACTCTTCTGGATTTGCGCTGTGCGAGTGCTGATTTGGGAATGTGAAACGTAGCAGTAGAAGGGACGAAACCGATGGAACTACATTTCTCTTTGATCACCTGCGCTGTGCACAGATGTTCTAAAGCAAGGATGCTGGTGGCGTTGTGGGCACGTGATTCGGTAACGAGAGTATATAAGCAGAACTGGGAAGACTGGATATTCCCTGTAGCAACGATACGGGCGAAAAGTCGGGAATACCTTGACATAAGAGACTTTGACAAGGGGTAGATTATTTTACCCAACACCTGGGAGAGAGCATCTGGGAAAAGGCAGGGCCATTACACTGTTATCGTACTACTGTCGTAAGGATCAATGTCAAGTGAGTGACGGACAGTGAAATCGCGAATAGATGACAGGGTTGGACATCAAAGCCTCATCACAGAACGTGGAGCCGGCCGTGGTGGCCGAGCGGTTCTAGGCGCTTCAGTCTGAAACCGTGCTGCTGCTATGGCCGCAGGTTCGAATCCTGCCTCGGGCATGCATGTGTGTGATGTCCTTAGGTTAGTTAGGTTTAAGTAGTTCTAAGTCTACGACGCTGATGACCTAACATGTTAAGTCCCATAGTGCTTAGAGCTATTTGAAACATTTGCGCCGTGTGATTGGTGAAAGTGAACGTCGGCAGCTCGCTGTTGTGCGGCGTCTCCTGTTTACCGCATAGCTGCAGTTGATCCTCGAGCAGTTCTGCTTGCTCGACGAGCTGTGCTGCCGATTCTTCGGAGAGCTGCAGGTCGTTCTCTCTGCTTTGGCTGTAAATGCTGCCTTCTTTTCTTGTGCCTTGGCGCTAGTCACACTTGTGGCTATTGGCGTCGCTGCCGTTGCCGCTGGGGCGATGGGTGTCTTCCAGTCTCCCTTCTCCCGCGGCACTGCTAGGCCTTTGCAGGGGTAGGCGCATATGCTTATCGGCAATGCTCTTTTGCCTGGGTGCAGGAGTGATAGCCGGGGTTTGCACCCCCTGCCGCTGGTCGTAAGCCTTGCACGCAGTTGACTCAAGGCCTCTTCCTTCTCCACAGCCAGGACGCCCACGAAGGCGGCCCTTTCTGCCACTATCAGTGCATTAAGAGCCGCTGTTGCTTCCTCCACGACCCACGACGACGAGAAGATTGCCGCCGCTACTCTCCTCGGGGGAGCTGCGACCCGACAGTCCGCCTTTGAACGGTTGTCCCCGCCGTTGGCGGAGAGAGATACCTCCGTGCTGTCCCACTGCTGCACTTGGCTGATCTTAGCTTGCCGTCATCGTCGTCGCCGTCGTCGTCTTCTCCTCCGCCGCTTCGGTGGGGCCGCGATCACCGGCCCGACTTTGGCTTAAGAAAGCCGGACAGCCACGCCAGCTGGGAACGTGTGGAACGCCGCACCGGGAACAGATTGGCAGAACTTCTCTGCCGTGGTCGCAGGTACGGCTGTCGTGTTCGCCTGAGCATTTAACGCACCGCGCTGCATAGCGGCAGTGCTTCGCTACATGGCCCAAGCCCTGGTACTTGAAGCACCAGGGCTGAAGGTCCATGCCGGACAGGAGAGCTTCTGCCATTACAGGGAAGCCAAGCGATTTCCTTACTGAGAAGACGTCGCTAGCGCCGTCGGTCGTTTGGCCTGCGATGGCAAACACCGACGGTTTCCTCTTATTGGTTCGGTTAAGCAACCGTTTAGCAAAATTACCGCACACTGCGCGCAGCAGCCCTTCTCCAGCTGCTGTCTCATCACAGCACCAAGGCAACTCTCTCAGGAACACTTTGGAAGTCTTCACACTTCTTGCCGCAGTGGTCTTCTCTCGCGACAGCAGCGCATCGGCAATATGGGCGGCCACACCGCTCTTCTTCGCCCTGTGGTCGGCCACGTTCGCTGCCTGCACGCAGATCACAGATCATCGTCTGAATCCACAGATTCGTAGACACCCTCGTGACTTGTGCAGCTCTTCATCAAGTCGAACAGAGCTGTCCACCGGCCTCTACCCTTCACGTACAAGGGGGGGGGGGGGGGGGGGACAGGCTGTGACTCCTCTTCCTAGATTCTCCTAGATTCTTCTTGGCCTGGTCGGTAGACTCAGCGAGCAGCACAATAGCTCCTTCGTGGTGGCAGGTTCTTCCCGGCGGCTTTCTTCTCCGCGCTGTGGCGCGGAGAGCACGACAATTTGCTTTCGTTGTTAAACAACGTCCGACAAATCGCTTTTCGCATCAGCCACAGCACAGAACTTCTTCACGAGCTCTCTGCGTCCAATTTGGCGCAGCGCACGAGGTCCACACCACATCCAGGCGAACATTAGCTCGAAACTTACACCACGCCGTAAATGAACGACGATGGATACAGTATTACATTATGGGGAAGGGCACCATGAAAGAAGAGTGCTACTTGAACATCACTGTAGACCACTTGCATCCCCTAATTCTTGATGTCTTCCCCGGCAACGATGACATCTTCCTGCAAGGAAGCTGCAAGTGTCGTAAGGCCAGAATCATCCTACAGTAGTTTGAGGAGCAAGGTAGAGGATTCACGTAGATGTCTTGGCCATCGCCAACAGCTTTGCCACCTTGGTGACACCGGTTCCCGTCAGATCACCGAAGTTAAGCGCTGTTGGGTTTGGCTAGCATTTGTATGGGTCACCATCCAGGTCTGCCGAGTGTTGTTGGCAAGCGGGGTGCACTCATCCCTAGTGGCACCAATTGAGGAACTACTCGACTGACAAGTAATGACGCTGGACACGAAAACCGACAACGGCTGGGAGAGCAGTGTGCTGACCAGGTACCCCTCCATATCGGCATCCAGTGATCCCTACGGGCTGAGGATGACACGGTAGTCGGTCGATACCGTTGGTCCTTCATGGCCTATTCGGACAGTGTTTCTTATTTATTTATTTATTTTTATCTACCAGTTTCACATTATCAGACACCAATGCAACAAATCTTCGACACTGTCGTGCAACAGTCCATGCCCACAAATCACCAACCCGTGATTTGTGGGAATATTGTGACCTGTGTGTAGACATCTGATGCCAATACCACCGGAAATCCGCTAGGAAATTTCGAATCCAGGTACGCAAAATCGCTTCTTTATTGCGTTCTGATGACTGACCAGTGTGCTCGTAAGTAGGTGGTTATAATGTTTCAAATGTGTTGTACACACTTCTATTATCTTCAGAATTTAGTCTTCTGACAATTGTTCCCAGTTTCCGTCATTTTCATTTACACATGTCATCAGAAGATATGCTTAGTTTCTTGAGAATGCGTGCATAAGTCCAAAGAGCAAGTTTACAGTGGGTGTTGTCACTGAAGATGGCTTATAGTATTTCCGGCGAGACGATTCGAATAAATCTTATATCAGCAAGAAAGTCGAGGCAAGCTATGAGTATCCGATGTCATTGCACGCTGAGCGTTTACTTACATGATATGTATTCGCAGTTGCGAATATGGACAACCATTAGCTGTATAATGGAATGACAACAATGAAAATTTTTGACGTACCGGCACTTGAACCTGGATTCTAGATTATCGAGAACGGTCGCCTTACCATTTTTTTTATCGGTACTTCTTCGTACTATCATGACACTTCATTAGACCATAGCCAAATCATGTAATCTAAGCTACAAACAGGAGAAAACATTAATTATAGCAAGAGAACAATAAATAAAAGGAGAAAGGAAAAAAAACGAGAACGTAGCCGAGAAACCACCACCAAGCTCACATAATATGGATCAACAATTATTGTTATATGGTTTTTTAGTAATTTTTTAATTTTTACAATTTTGTGTTTTTAATATATTTTTATAGTTTGTAATAGAATATAAAAGTAGAAGGAAACGAAAACCATGTTACATTCGAAATAGCGAACTAACAAAAATTCCAATGTGATTGCAAGAATTGTATCTGTACTTCATCTACACACATTTTACAATAGAACTGGTGCGATGCTGTGTCAAAACGAAACGGGGAAACCAGGAGAGGACAACCCGAAGCAAATTAGATGGATACATACATAACAAAGAAAAACACTTATCATCAGAAAAATTAAATTAACCAACACCTTGAGCCGGCCGCGGTGGCCGTGCGGTTCTGGCGCTGCAGTCCGGAACCGCGGGACTGCTACGGTCGCAGGTTCGAATCCTGCCTCGGGCATGGGTGATGTCCTTAGGTTAGTTAGGTTTAAGTAGTTCTAAGTTCTAGGGGACTTATGACCTAAGATTTTGAGTCCCACAGTGCTCAGAGCGATTTGAACCATTTTGAACCAACACCTTGCCGACGGAAAACAAGATTCAATATGGCGAAGAGCTCTCGATATCAAGACATTCGCAAGCATGTCCAATAGGCAGTGATCATATACTGCCCGAAGTTCATGCGATCTTTCCCCTCGCCTTCTACAACATGATGAACGAAGTGTTCCAGCAACCACATGATGCTATGGGTTACCATCGAAAGAAGGAAGAATCTGGGCACAATATGATGTCCATAGTGCATGCAGTCTCAGAAGATCGAGTAAGGAAGGTCAATTGTGTCCTGATCTAAGACCAGTTTGCCATACAATCTCCACAAGTAAAGCGATGTCGTATCGTATAGGAGACGTACAACGACCACATAAATCAGTGTCACTAAGCCCAATACGAAAAGTCGCTCTTTCGTTGGAATCATGTTATTGACTATCTTATACCACGAGGACGCTAAGCGCATCGGCAAAATCGGAAGACTGATATTGAACCAAACTGTCATCCAGGTTGTTTGCGGCGATTCGCTTTCAACGAGGTTCGGGCAAGGGACTGCCTCTCAACGAGTCTTTAGCAATTTCTTGGTGAGGACAGGTCTCCACAAGATGTCAGCTCCTAAATAGCTCATCGCAAGACAGAAGTCACGAATGTGTTTTAACTTATAATTTATGCGATCAACATCAATAGTGCTTCAAGACTAGCAGGACGGACACAGAGAAATAAATGAGCGTGGATGTGTTTCTTCAGTCATCGTCAAAACAGTACGACGCACATATAACATTTGCGTCTTCCTTCGTATATCTGTCAGGTCCAGCCCCTCCAAAGGAACGAGGCTTCGTGATCACCTCATACCGTAATCGAAATATACATATATCTTCTCCATAAGAATCGACCAGACAACTGTTGTAGTTTCTTCTTCATCATCGAGGGAAGCGGATGATCTTGGGCCACTTAATTAGCTTTCCGTAAGACGTAAGTATCAAGTATTCGGACTTTCTGCAGCAGGGTAAGAGAACGCCTTTCATGTTCCGGTATCGCTCGCTGAATTTTTTCCGCAACAGACTTCCAGTTGAGCGCAGCCATTTTGAGTGGACAACGATCAATGATGATACCGAGAGACGTATGCCGATCGCCCGCCGTAGCCCATGGAACAACCACGTCATCAAAACCTCGCAAGGGTAGAAGCTTGCATTACCTTCATCAAGTTTTGCACATGATCGCCGACAAAAATCATCGATTACAGTCTTCAGTGGAGGTCTCTGAGCAGGATTGCTAAGTAGAACCATCACGTCATTCGTGTATGCATGAACAGCTATAGTCTCGCCGGGAAGCGTCCAACACCGTGTGTCAACAGTGAAACCAACTGCCCCCAGAATCCGAAGCAGAAAGTCGTGATTAACACGATCAAACGCCTTATCGAAGTCTAGAAGAGCAAGGGCACAAGGGACTGACGTTACAGCAGCAACCGAAACAACGTCACGACATTGGACTACAGGGGTAAGAATGGTACGTGGTGCGACCAGGTACGCAGATTTGATGTTTTGCAACAATCGTATCCATTAGAGCCGACATCCTATTATTATCTGCCCTCGCCACAGTCTTATAATCAAAGTTTAACAAAGTAAGTGGGTGAAAGCTGTCAGGGGCAGCCGGTCCAGTGCGTTTCGGGATTAAAACAATTTTTCCCACTTGGAACAAGGGCGGCATTACTTTACCCTGTAACACTTCATTCAAAAGTGATGTAAAGGTAGCACCCAACGACGGCCAAAAGCGCACGTAAAATTCCTTTGGAAGTCCATCTAGATCCGGGGACTTTTGAGAAGGTGATTCAACAATAATTTTGTAAACTTCCTCATGCTGAAAGGCAGCTAAGAGCGTTGCATTATGTTCAGGTACAATTGTTGCATCCAAGATGCTGACAAGTGGGTCGTAAATGGTTTCACCGGACTCATCGATATCGTAGATGTCTACATAGTACTGGTGTAATCAGTTCTTCCGTCACCAATGAACGCGGCTTCGATCGGTCTTTCAAACTTTCCATTTGTATTTTCTGCAAGGTCAATAATTTTGCCTTTACACGCTTAACATCCGCAATTCGCAGAGGGGAGTAATCCGAAACAGCATAAAGTTCACGCAGGAAGGAATAGTAATATTCAAAAAGTTCTCTGAAAGTCTCGCGCTTTGGCAGCACAGAAAAGTATGAAAATTTTCCAGAGCCTCGGTTTTGATAGCTGTGTCCACCAGTCAAGGTGGAAGAGTATTTTCCAGTGGACCATAGAGTACGCTCCCACACTACTCTCATCACGTCATTGAGAGAGTGTTCAGCTAGGTGAGTGACGTTTACCATCCACGGAGGAAGAAATAATTTGCCGTCCAAGGTTGAGAGTTGTGACCACAGCACAGTGATCCGTAACGGAAGGTGGGATGACTTCAACATTAAGAATACTATCGCTCAGGCAGTCTGATAAGTAAAATCTATCTAACATGCTACTAGAGGTCGCAGTAAAGTGGGTAAATTTAACTAACGTCGGGTGTTTACATATCCAGACGTCTTTTAGGCATGAGGAGCGGACCAGTTCATGTAATTCACGATATTAATTAAAATTTGGAGATTGATCTGCACAACGCAATAAACAGATAAAATCACCACCCAACAGAATATCCGGAGGACTCTTAGATAATAGATAAAAACGCGAACGATCCAACACGCAACCAGTACCAGAAGGGGCATAAAAAGAACCAAGGTAAGATTAAAAAGCTGACAGCCTATGCTTCTGCCAGAATCCAACATTTCCACCTCAGCAACAGAAATGCCTTCGCGAAAGAATAAGGCGGTCCTCGTAGAATATTCGGGTGCTACATTAAAGATGATACGGAAACCAGGTAAGGAGAAATTAATAAATAACAGCTCCTGTAAGAAGACTATGTGCGCACATAAATCACAAACGAATTGACAGTGAAGCCAACCACAATTCTGATTCCTCACGATTAACATTTAATTTTTGGCTTGGATCATTGATCACAGCTGTACAGGGACGTACGGAACGTATTGAGCAGAATTAGAGTAGACAGCTGAGCGTCAATGTCAACTGCGCAGTCCACAGATGAATAAAACATCAGAGGACCAGAACCCCCATCATCACAACCCTTTTTCTCAGATTTCTTACATGACACAGCACGGTCAGGTTGTATACGCTGTTTCTGTCGGCTATGTTGTATGACGGCATCTGCAGACGGAGGTGCGGGAAGGGTCATAGGCACAGTCTCCTGCCCCTCGGAACGAGGGTCATGTACTGGAGGTCCAGTCACTAAGGTGTAAGCATTATATGGAATTACTAATACAACAGATGATACTTGTTTGCTAATTTTATTCTCCTCGGGAGTTGCTGTGTGCGGCGAATTCGGCAAATTCGTCGGCGTATGAAGAAGAAGGAAATAAGGAGCGGGAGGACATTGCGTTGTCTCATACTGCAACAGAGGCCACAAAGACGAAGGGGGGGGGGGGGGGGGGGGGGACAGGACTCCCTCTCCACACACAGGCAGCTAAGGAGGAGTCACTTCGCGAACAGGAGGGACGCTGGAGATAACTGCTTCGCCACTCACCGTACCACGGATGGGAGGTATCGTAGCATCGAGAGGAACAGGGGACACAACCGATGCGGAGGAGGTTGGGGCAGAAGGCACAGCCAAATCCTCACCCTCACCATCTTGAGTGCGACGTCGCTTGTTTGTCACTGTCACGGGTTCTATCCTGGGGCCAATAGAATTCTGAACCTGTCGCGGAGGTAAAGGCGCAAATTCAGTTACACGATTATCAGGGCTGACTTTTAGTTGATTATGATCTGAAGCAGAAGTGGGGTCTGAGGTCGGGAGTGGAAGAAACAAGATCAGAAACCGTCAATTTGCGACGCTGCGTTAATGATGGCTTTAATACAAAAACCCTCCCCGGGCACTTAGACCGAACGTGTCCACTTTCGTTGCATAGGAAGCAGTTTCCCTCTTGACCAGTATATATGACACGAACGCTATAAGCATGCACTAGTAAATGTGATGGAATATTGCGATTGAGATGCAGTTCCACGGAACGAATTCCACTATAACACTGTAATCTGTATTGAGTAGACCAACGTTCACTACGAACTTTTTTCACATTACCATAAGGAGACAATATGTCCTTCGGAAAGTTGTAATCAACCTCCGGCGGGAGGTAGAACACTCGAACATTGGTATACTCAATTTCAGCTTCAGCGAGTGACACCATACTAACGGAATCGCGATCCTTGAACGGAACTTGAGAACCATGTCGCGACAGTAATCTTTCAACGTGAAAGGGATCCATAAATTTCACGTAAAACACACGTCAAAATAAGTGGTGTGCACCTGATCAGAGTTCATATGAATTGTATCGACAAGTCAGTCGTGGATTTCTAGAGACCCGGGCTGCACATGTCGCGTTGTTTTACCGAAAGTGAAGCTCACAGTACCTTTTCGTGGAATACACGTGGAAACCATGGTAGCCATAGCGGAGCGGCCGACGCCGCTGCAAGTAGACGAACGCAGACAGACAGTAAGGCTGAGCGGAGGCGCCGCGACTCACTCGGCGGACAGAACAACGCTAACGAGGAAAACTTCACACAAGCGACGCTGCGGCAAATGAAATAAACAAGAACCTTCCCACTCGAAGCGGAACTGTACATTTGGCTATCCGAGCACGATCACTGCGAGCGCCAAATTTCCGTATACCGTCAGCCATATGTCTACAATCTGCACTCGTACACCCATTATCTATAATCCCTTACAGAGGAGACATTTTACTTGAAAGTCGCTTGCCCGATCTCGGAAGACAAATACGATATTGCAGTGCCTGTGTTATTCCGAACTACGATGCAACGTTCCTTCGGACATGCCTGCATATCCGAAGGAATCTAGCCCCATAATTCGGAATAACATAGGCGCTGCAATATCGTATCATGGCTATACGGTTGGCACCCCTGCTTCAGGCAATACTAACATGTTTTATAATCTCGTAAAGATAAGTTAAGTAGCTTGTAATAATCGTTAGTTTAGCGTAAATTATATACTGAATGTCAATGAGTTTATTAATATATGCCACCTATTAAAGGTTTCACTTTTCCTTACGTATTATTTAAAAAAATTTTAAAATTTTCTATGGTACGATTGTAATCGTATTTTTCTTTACGATTTGACGCAGTGAATAGAGACCGTCACATCTGAGTGTTTTTTTTTAAATTATTTTCAGCGTAAAAGAGCTTCTCCTTTCATTATTTATTTGAAATTACCGGAAGATGGTGTAAATATTCCTTCGTTCGGTTCAGTGAATTTGGACAAGTGCATCTAGTACCTGCAGGAAATTGTAATCTGGTCAGAAATTACCTTATAGCTCCACTGGCTAATTTAACTCTGAAAAACGCATAAATAGTTTTTTTGTGATTAAAATTTAGTGTTTCTCATAACCTCGTCCAGCGAGAAATTATTGCAGTCAACAAAATTCTCATTCAATTTAATTCCTTCCATTAACTTCGCAACTACGGTAACTAATTACTAAAAAATAGCCGTTGATATAATCTTCGTAGAGATGGTATAATGAACAAAATTATATTACAAAACCAATAGCCAATGGCCTCTCAAATCATGACGCAGTTCATTACGTAAATTGTTAATATTGTTCAGTACTACAAAATTTATTGAATCTGAATTCAAGAGGGGACGCAGCAATACAAAAATTGATTACCTGAGGAAACATCTCAAAGGCATGAACTCATGAGATGTGTACAGTTCTAATGTTGACTGAATAGATCATCACAAGGCATACTGCAAGGTACTGTAGATAACACATACACCCAAGCAAATTAATTAAGGCCGCGCGAAGTGGCCGCGCGGTTTAGGGCGTCACGTCACAGACTCTGCGGCCCCTCCCGCCGGACGTTCGTGTCCTACAACGGACATGGCTGTATGTGTTGTTCTTAGCATAAGTTAAATTTAAGTAGTGTGTAAGTCTAGGGACTCATGACCTAAGCAGGCCGGCCATGGTGGCCGAGCGGTTCTAGGCGCTTCAGTCTGGAACCGCGAGACTGCTACGGTCACAGGTTCGAATCCTACCTCGGGCATGGATGTGTTTGATGTCCTTAGGTTAGTTAGGTGTAAGTAGTTATAGGGGACTGATGACCTCAGCTGTTAAGTCCCATAGTGCTCAGAGCCATTTGAGGGATATAGTCAACGAAAATACTGTTATAACCAGAAACGAGAAGAAGCAGATACCCTTAGGAGTAAACACTGGTAACAGATGTTTGTAGTATTGCAAAACTTTTTAACATGCACTTCGTAACTGTAACAAACGATAGCATTGTCACATTCAATAGAAATTGCCACAGAAATCTCAGACTAGCCAGTACAGATAATATCAGTAATATGAATATAACTACCCTCCGTGTAGTAAAGGAATTAAAGAAAATAAATTCCACCAAACTTCCTTCGAATTTGACATTTGCTAATTTTTCTCGAGCATTCCGAAAATATAATACCTGAGATGGAAAGTAAAAAGGAACCGTTTGTCGAAAATTTTGGATTTTGAGTTATTATAATTCTTACGTTCACCATTAAATTATGAACAATTTGTAAAAGAAAACACATATGTATCTTTGAATCTGAGTAAATTGTGACACTTTGAATATTTGTTGTGGAAAAGAAGCGCTTTCGTGTTAATGCATTTCAAAGTTATTACTATCGTTGTTTGAGTGGACATATCTAAGAAACCAATTCTGCATATATCTTTCCTTTACAGAGTTTTTTAACTTGACATTATTTATCAGGTGGTGAACCCCTTCAGACCTACAGCACATGCAATGAGCACATATTCAAAACCAAGTACATATTAAAATGGACCACTTGCTTGTTTGGCATTATTGTAATCACAAAATGTTCTTCTTTTGTACAAAACTACACTGAGCTCCTTAAAATTCCTCTAAAATTTAGGAGACGCTGTTGTGTGAAGCACTGCATACACAGCTGCGAGATTTCTAAAAGGGGCTTTTTGTCAGACCAATGTTACTTCTTCATGACGACGAAGGTCCGTTTTCAAAAAAATTACATCGAGTGCCTTTAATAATATTATTCACCCTTGTTGGGTTCAAACCACTTTCAAATCGATGTGGGCATGTACAGAATAAAGTAAACTATTGTAATACAAAAGAAAAAGGCAAATGGAACTTTTACACAATAGAAATTTTTTGCTTGTACTGAAAATTTTACTTCTATGGCAAGAAGTCCCCATTCTCTTTCCGTTTCACATATATAACTTACATCTTCATCGTCTGACTTCAAATAATATATTCATTATGTTAGAGTTTGGATTCTTAAAGGAATATGATACTGAGAAGACTGTATACATACACAGCTAGTAGGATGTACTTAATTACTTAGACAATAAATTACAGACTACTGGTATATTCTGAAATCTTTCACAAACATTTCATTGTTCATATCAAGATATCTTTTTAAGTAAACTGGAATATTATGATGTAAGAGGAAATGCCGCAAAATGGTTCACATCATCGTTCTCTGACGTGAAACAAAGTCTGTCTTTAAGTAGAACCGATTTCTGAGTTAAGGTGTCACTCATGATCCCAGTGAGAATAAATAACATTTGGTCTGACAAGGTTTCATCTTACCGCCCTTACTATTTCTTGTGTGTATTCATTAGCGACATTACCATATGTCAGTTCTTTCAGGTCATACAAACATTTCAATAATATCATGTCAAGTAGCTTAAGAAAGAGCATTTACTGAAATTTTCACTGTTCCTAGGCAAATTTTTGCCAGTGAACTTCGAAATGACACGATATATGCAGCGCAGGACTTGTTAGGGATTTCCCCTACTACAGTGGTTCCCAAGCTGGTGGTAAGTACACCTTGAGAGGTTAATTAAAAGTTTCTGAGGGCTAAAAACTAAACACGAAACTAAATTATTGTTAATAGATTATTACTGGTATCACTGTTTGGTAAGACTGATTGCATAAGTTACCAATAATTTTTTTCGGATATAAGAATTAACGAGTGATAGAATATGGTGGAGGCTAAAGCTTGCGAAATAAGTGTATGAACGTCTTCCTCGCATAATCCATCCACTACACACATACTTTGTACTTTGGTACATGCATTTATGACAATGTAACTGAGACGTATATGTCACATATGCTAAAGTATCTTATGAAAATGCCTTCTTTGAGCTGTAGGCAGTTCCTCCAGTGTACCAAAAACTGCTTCCTTGTTCGCTTCGCAACAATAAACGAACTAAGTGACAACATAGTAGTAGCTATGTAATGGCTACTACACTGTTGTAGGACCTATCCAGTGTTATTATTATTAATGGCAGTGGTCAGATTCAAAGTACTGGTAGCCTAAACATCTTCCAATTGCTGCGACTTCAGTTGTAAGGAGTTTAGCAGTCAAGTGATTACAGACAGCAAGCATAGTGCACATATTTTAACTTGGCAGATTTTAAATGGCGGTGCAGCTTCCTTTTCTGAGAAGGGGCTGCAGGTAGCACTCATGGTATGATGAAACTATTGCTTCGTCTCTGGAAAAAAAAGCTGCTAGAAATAAGCAATACCATTTGTCTTATTGAGTCATTAGTCCATGGCTCAATAAAACACCTAAAACAACTAAATACCATTCATCTTTCGTAGTTTTAAAAACAAAAGTGTTTAAGGAATTTTTTTCTTTCTGAAGTATTGTTAGGGATTAATGTTAATGATGGTGGGTGCAGGAAGGTAAAACCTCATACGTGATTGCACTGAGGGCTAATTGTCTCAGAAAGGTCGGGAACTACTGCTCTAGTATATGGTTGAAATATGACGACAGTCAAATAGCAGTTTATTCGCAATGCGAATGTTATCAGGCATAGGAAACATAAGGAAAGTAGACTAGCATGTTTTGCTTTTTTTTTAGCTTAGCAAGTCAAGCTAAAATCTTAGGAGTTTAAAAACGTGTAACGCCAATTATTTATGGTGTCAACTCAAGAACGTGACGCAGAGGCTGTTCAAGGAATAGCGAATACTAATAGTTATTTCCCAATATATTTATTACTAAATAAAGTTTGTCATTAAAACTATATTACTTTTTCAAATGTTCGCGGCTCGTGGTCTTGCGGTAGAGTTCTCGCTTGTCGCGCACGGGGTTCCGGGTTCGATTCCCGGCGGGATTTTCTCTGCCTCGAGATGACTGGTGTTGTGTGTCTTTCATCATCATTCCATCCTCATTCACTCGCAAGACGCCGTAGTGGCGTTACAGAACTTGTGGAGCGGCGGCCGAAACGACCCGCGAGGGGTGTCCTGGTCACCAATGCCATACGTTTATCATCATCATCATCATCACTTTTTCAAATCACCACCTCAGTACCTGGTATCAGTACAGGAAATAAGAATAATCTACATCGAGATTTAATGTCATTTTTTTTTGGTCCAGGAAAGCCTTTATCATTCAGGCGCTCACATTATAATAACTTGCTGACAGCCGTAAAAGGAATTTATCTGTGGCAGACTCCTTCTTCATGACGAATTTCTTAGTAAATCTTAAACTGCTATTTGGTATTATCATGCTTTTGAAGAGAATTCCAGTTTAAGAACTGACTGTTTTACGGAATTAGTGCATTGTGCCACAAAACGATGCGTGTTCTGCACGCTTTATTGTGGAACGGACGCAGTGAGATAGCCTCAGTTCCTTCCACCACCTTCATAATAGCAAACTTCACACTGCCTGTGCACACTTTGCGCTTGACGAAAGTTCGTAAGTGGTGTTATCTTCACACAAAAAAACGCTTGTTAACGCATTCTCCGCCATCCTTCATTATTAAACTCATTAATCATAGTTCATAGTTGTAAATGGCTTGATATTCGGTTTCTCCAGTACTTTCTTTCTTTTAAGGTTCTGCAGCGTCCTATCGACTGCGTTTTTTTTTGGGAGGGGGGATATTTTACACTTTGTAAACACCAGTGGCGATAGAGTTATAAACAGTCAACACTGCAGCACATCTTTGAAACCACTACAAACGATGCGATCGCAATAAATTTGTCCACAAACTTTAAAACCTTACTCGTAGCCAGTTCGGAAATGTATTGATAAGCGTGGGTCAACGAGCGTAGTTCCGTAACTGACTTGATGTACTCGTACTTCCCGTATCCGGCTTGAGTCTCTTGCTATATCTCTCTCCATCACTTCTAAGGGCATAAACCGTTACTCCTCTCATACCGCGAACACGTACGTCCTTCAAAACATGAGATTTCCGGATATCACCTGCAGACTGTCGTAAATACTACTAATTAATGAGCAATACGTGACACTGACCACAACTTTATTTCCAAACCGTAAACAAAATTAATTGTATTATGAAGAATACAACTTGAATCACATAAAACGTTAAACACACAAAAATCTGCGACAAAAAAGATGTGTTACAGAATTGGATCCGGACAAATTATTGGCCAGTCGATGCGGTGCATGTTCGTTTCCGCGAGTACTCGTTCACCAAAGCAAGTCTATTCCTTCGCACATTATCGTTCAAAAAGTGTAAATCTTCACTTTTACTTTTCTGCGTTTTCGAACATTTGTATTTCGTGTGAAGATAACCTCCGTATAGAATCAACTCCCGTTTAGCATACACTGCAATAGAACCATGTATGCAAACAAATGAAGAATCTGAAACTATTACATTTGTACATAAGCGGTTTTAGTTAACAGGCATCTGAATACACTTTTAAATTTGACTTTGTCACATAGTTGCTTTCGTTTTGTTAGGTTTTGTCAACGTTATTCATGCTCTGAGGTAGCTATAATATATTTTCATTGCTGATCAAATGTTGACATAGTCAAGCTGGCTGGCAATACGTCAGATTCCTAAATAAGACAATGCTATTTTTGTTTAAACAAAGCTGTGCCTTGCTAGCAGTGAACAAATTTGAAATGTTACATATTTGCCTTTCTACAACATTTTCTCTGGTTTATTTGTCCAGTTAGCTATATCGGACGCTACTAGACTTCGGTGTAACATTGTGTTTTCCATTTATAAGGTGTAAAAAAGTACATAATCAACATTTTGGAGTGTTCAGAGGGGATAAAAAGATATACTTTTTTATGAGATAAAAATGTCATTGGTGCAGCGTTTCCCCGTCAGGGTGCATGAAGGTTTTGAGGCTAGTGACGTTCAGAGACGGTGTTCAATCTGTCATGTGATGAATATTGTTGCCGAAAACGTTGTCCATTTACATTAATGCACAACTAGCATCTGATGCTGATGATTGCCTGATACGCTGAGAACAACTAGGTTTTTCACGAATAATGGATGCAGCTACAGGCCAACGATCGCAACTCTACGCAAGCCACGACGTCTATCTGTTTCCTGTCGGTCTGGTCTGTTACCCAGTTTCATGAAGACGACCATCGAGTCTTGTCTTTGAAATGCGACGTGATTTGGTAACCTCCTCCCTGGAAACCGTTCTACATACAGACGTCATGCTGCTCCATGTTGCATGGTGGCCATAGATGAGATGCATGTCAACTTAACATGATTAGAGTGTAATAAACCACCAAGATCTTGTAAACATTAGAAGAAACTTTCTTGTGACCGCAACACAACACAAACAGTAATAATTTAATTGTTAATCCAGGGACGTGGACACAACTACCAGTAATGGAAGCTCACCCTTCGTAGCAGGAAGATATGATTGTGATGCAAATCAGATTCCAGTGTCAACGTGCTGCATACGAAACAATCAAAACAACAATCCAGCGTCAAACCAGTGTCAACGCCTTCAAGGACCCCTAGCAGCGTGACGATGCACCTGTACCAACTGTGTAACATAAAAGAAGTACATCTCTTTATTTCCTCTAATAACACTACAGATTTACACTGAAGCGCCAAGGCAACTGGTTTATGCATGCGTATTGAAATACAGAGATACGTAAACAGGCAGAATACAGCGCTGCGGTCGGAACGCCTGTATGGAACAAGTGTCTGGCGCACTTGTTAGATCGGTTACTGCTGCTACAATGGCAGGTTATCAAGATCTTAGTAAGTTTTATAGTTGTGTTATAGTCGGCGCATGAGGGATGGGATGCAGCATCTCCGAGGTAGCGATAAAGTGGGGATTTTTCCGTATGACCATTTCACGAGTATACCGTGAATACCACGAATCTGGAAAACACTAAATCTCCGAAATCTCTGCAGCTGGAGAATTATCCTGAAAGAAAGAGACCAACGACCACTGAAGAGAATAGTGCAAAGAGACAGAAGTGCAACCCTTCCGCAAATTGCTGCAGATTTCAAAGCTAGGCTATCAACAAGTGTGAGCGTACGAACCATTCGACGAAACATCATCGATATGGGCTTTCAGAGTCGAGGACCCACTCGTGTACGCTTGATGACTGCACTATACAAGCTCGCGTGGACCCGTCAACACCGACATTGGACTATTGATGACTGCAAACTTGTTGCCTGGTCGGACGACTCTCGCTTCAAATTGTATCGAGCGGATGGATGTGTACATATATGGAGACAACCTCATGAATCCTTGGGTCCTGCATGTCAGCAAGGGACTGTTCAAACTGGTAGAGGCTCTGTAATGGTGTAGAGTTGGAGTGATATGTGACCCCTGATACGTCTAGATACGACTCTGACAGGTGACACGTACGTAAGCATCCTGTCTGACCACCTGCATCCATTCATGTCTATTGCGCATTCCGACGGACTTGGGCAATTCCAGCAGGACAATGAGACTCCCCACGTCCATAATTGCTAAAGAGTGGCTCCAGAAACACTCTTCTGAGTTTAAACACTTCCGCTGGCCACCAAACTCCCCAGACATGAACATCATTGAGCCTATTTGGGATGTCTTGCAACGTGCTGTTAAGAAGAGATCTTCACCCCCTCCCACTGTTACGGATTTACGGACAGCCTTGCAGGATTCACGGTGTCAGTTCCCTCCACCACTACTTCAGACATTAATCAAGTCCTCTCCACGTCGTGTTGCGGCAATTCTGCGTGCTCACGGGGGCTATACGCGATATTAGTTAGGTGTACCAGTTTCTTTGGCTCTTCAGTGTATATAGGCATACTCAGTTCAAAATGGTTCAAATGGCTCTGAGCACTATGGGACTCAACATCAGAGGTCATCAGTCCCCTAGAACTTAGAACTACTTAAACCTAACTAACCTAAGCACATCACACACATCCATGCCTGAGGCAGGATTCGAACCTGCGACCGTAGCGGTCACGCGGTTCCAGACTGAAGCGCCTAGAACCGCACGGCCACACCGGCCGGCGCATACTCAGTTTTGGACACGATGCATATAAATACTTCACCGAAAAATATCGTAAAAAAATTGAGTGTGACTCCTAATCCTTTGGAAAGAAGTCCCATCGACATCAAGATCATGAGAGATGGCCTAGTTCTTTGTGTTAGAAGGTTGACACTTACCCATACCGACCGCATCTTTCTTAACGGCTGTTACAGTGCTCACTTTCTTCAAGCTGTGTGCCTTCACTAAACACATTGAAACTCCTGAAAGATTAAAACTATGTGCTGCACTGAGACTTGAACAAATTGCCTTTTACAGGCAATGATCTGCTGACTTTTTTTCCATTTTGTGATACAGCATAACATGTAATACTCCTCTTCATTGCAATATAACAGCAGTGATTCCTCTACAATATATCAAACAAGACTACTTTTAAAACCTCTAATTACGTACTCTCCTAAAACAAACGAGACACCTCTTGCAAAGCAAATACAACTTCTCTTCTAAAGCAAACAAGACAGCTCCACTAAAATAAACAAGATGCTTCTTCCAAAACAAACAACACACTTCTAAAACAAATACGATTCCTCTTAGAAAATAAAACAAGCTTCTCATCTAAAACAAAGAATTCTCTCTATCTGAAGCAAAGAAATCATTTGTCTTACATAAGACAAAGCCTCTTTTTAAATCAGGACCACTCTTCACAAGGTAAACAAGGGTTCTCTTCCAAAATCACAGAGACTACTCTTTTGAAAAAATGACGATCCTCTTTCAGAAACGAAAGCAAAACAAGTGTAATCGAGTCAGGTGTGCGGGCACCGACTAATTTCCAGAATCATTGTCTTTAACCTATGATGGTGAGTATAGGATGACGTGTTGCGTAGCACTAGCTATGCGGGAGTCAAGGAAACGGTAGTGGTCAAGTGACAAATACATTCTTTATTCAGTAAGATTCTCATGTAGTGGTAGGTGGTGTCGACACTGTGGTGTGCCTTTACCCTGCCTCAGCATTGCACAAGGCATCGTGTCTGGCCACGGCGGCGCCATCTCACGAGACAAGAGAAGTGCCTCAGCAAAAAGCCTCCTGTAGTGAGTAGCCATGTAGACGTAGGCTTGACGTCAGGCACCAGCAGGCAGCAGGCGAGTGTGTGCTGGTTTAGTGGCTGCTCCAGCAGGTGGTCAGGTGCGTGGAATGCTGAACCCAATATCTCTTGGAGACGCCACGATACTAGATGGAGATGTTACCCTGGAAGCAGTCCTTCTGGCCCGAGCTCTAGAATCATAAAGACTGGCAGCGGCTGGTAGACCATCAGGTATCTGATGAAGTGGCTAAACGTAGATGAATCTGCTTGGCCTTCTTGTGACTGTCAGGTGAAGTGGAGTACGTCTCAGCGTCAACAGTAGTCGGTGACAAGGTATCGTACTTCTAAGGTATAAGCGGTGATCACTTTTAATTGCTCTGTCTGGCTTCGTTATGACTGGGCTCCAACTTTGATCACGTAGACGATTAAAGCAGGGCAATGTCACGCCTTGGTATGAGGTAATCTAACTCACTACTGCAGTGGACTGTGATCTTGCACCATGCTGCTTCAGTAAGATTCCATCCTTGAGAGCCGGATTCCACAGGCAGGTAGCTTGTTCCCTTGCAATGGGCTGTGAAGATTGTCTGGGAGCTAGGGAGGGCAGACGATTCTCTACTGTAGACACAGGCTACAAAAATGACGACCATGATTAAGATTCTACCTTAAGATGGAATTCCTGGTTACTATGACCTTATGCTGGAATTTGCTACGATGGTGCTGAATATGTTGGAACAACTGTCCCATGCTAAAATCCACATTTGTTGCGGCTATAAGCTCGTCCAGAGAATTGAATAGGATGGGATCCAATGTATTATTCATGAATGTCGGGTAAAACTCCTGAAGAATTATTGAGCACATATAGAAATGGATACTCTAGGCTTACAACCAAAGGTCCTGTTACTGTTGCTGGAAGCCAAAAAGTCCAGCCTGATATGTCACACGATGAACCGTTCAGTAGCATTCCACTGTCTCATACTTCTAAACACTTGGTTCCCTTTGAATGCCCCTGCTCAATGCAAGTGCGATATCCACATTGGACCATATACTGAGTACATCCAATTAGGACCCGATACGGAAACAAAATTATGTTGCGAAGATGTTCCGTGGGCATAGACCTACAGCCTGTACGTTCATATGACAGCGTGGAATAGCATGGAATGGCAAACTGTAATTTTCTATCTTTGACATTGCTGCAGCTCGGCTACTGACATCAGTGCATAGTTTCTCCTACATGGTAAAAGTAGCAAAATTTCATTTGTCCTATCATGAACAATGTTGTAAAAGCTCCCTCATTTTAGAGGAGAAGGGTGCATCGCATAACAGTCGTACCTGGCATTTGCGTCGGCCAAGAAGGGTGAATCACATAGCAGCCGCACCTTGTATTAGTGTCATACACAAAATAACAACCGCCATCTCCTGTCATCTACCGTTAAATGCAAAGTAAAACGACCCTCCCCCCCCCCCCCAATTTATTACACTAACAGAGATCAAGTTTAAATCAACAAGACACTTATTATACCTTCCTTTCCCCCCCCCCCCCTCTTCCTGTTCTTGTTCTGGTCTTCAGTTTGAAGACTAGTTTGATGAAGTTCTCCATGCTACTCTATCCTGTGCAAGCCTCTTCGTCTGCCAATAACTACTTTAACCTACGTCATTGTGAATCTGCTTGCTGTATTCATCTCTTGGTCTCCCTCTACCATAGTTCCCTCCAGCACTAAACAGGTGAGCCCTTGATGTCTCAGATTATGTCCTATCAACTGATCCCTTCTTTTGGTTAAACTGCGCCACAAATTCCTTGTCTCCTCAATTATGTACAGTACCACCTCATTAGTTATGTGAACAACCAATCTAATCTTCAGCACTGTTATTAGCGCCACATTTCGAAAGCTTCTATTCTCTTTTTCTGTAAACGGTTTACCATCTATTTTTCACATTCACACATGGCTACACTCCAGACAAATACCTTCAGAAAAGACTTCCTAACACTTAAAACTATATTCGATATTAACAAATTTCTCTTCTTAAGAAACACATTTTTTGCCATTGTCAGTCTACATTTTATAGTCTCTCTACTTTGGTCATCAATTGTTTTGCTACCAAATAGCAAAACTCATCTACTACTTTAAGCGTCTCGCTTTCCTAAACTAATTCCCTTAGCATCACCTGGTGTGATTCGACTACACTCCATTATCCTTGTTTTGCTTTTTTTTATTTTTATCTTATTCCTTTCAAGACAATATCCTTTCCGTTCAACTGCTCTTCCAAGTCTTTTGCTGTCTCTGACCGAATTACAGCGTCATCGGCAAATCTCAAAATTTTTATTTCTTTCCTCTGCATATTAATCCCTACTCTAAATTTTTCTTTAGTTTCATTTACTGCTTGTTCAACGAACAGATTGAATAACATAAGGGATAGGCTGCAATCTTGTCTCGCTCCCTTCTCAACCACTGCTTCCCTTTCGTATCCCTCGACTCTTATAGCTGCCGTCTGGTTTCTACATAAACTATAAATAGCCTTTTGCTCCCTGTGTTTTACCCCTGCTAACTTCAGAATTTCAGTGAGAGGATTCCAGTCAATATTGTCTAAAGCTTTCTCTAAGTCTACAAATGCTATAGAATTAGTCTTGCTTTTGCTTAACCTATCTTCTGAGATAAGTCGCAGAGTTAGCATTGCCTCGCGTGTTCCTACATTTCTCCGCTATCTAAACTGACCTTCCACGAGGTCGGCTCCTAACAGTTATTCTTCTGTAAAGAATTTATTTTAATATTTTGAAACCATGACTTATTAAACTGAAACTTCGGTAATTTTCACACCTGTCAGCAACTGCTTTACTTGTAATTGGAGTTACTACATTCTTTTCGAAGTCTGAGGCTACTTAGCCTGTCTCATATATCTTGCTCAAAGATGAAAGAGGTTTATCACAGCTGGCTCTCCCAAGACTATCAGTAGTTCTTTCGGAATAATGTCTACTCTTGGGGGGCTGGTTTCGACTTAGATCTTTCAGATCTCTGTCAAATTCTTCTGCCAGTATCATATTTCCCATCTCATCTTCATTTACGTTTACTTCCCCTTCTAAAATATTGCCTTCAATTTATGTCCCTTGTGTAGAGACCCTATATACTCCTTCCCCCTTTCAGTTTTCCCTTCTTTGCTTAGGACTGGTTTTCCATTTGAGCTCTTGTCCTTCGTACAGCTGCTTCTCTTTTCCCCAAAGGCCTCTTTAATTTTCCTGTAGGCGGTATTTTTCCTTCACTTAGTGAAATATGCTTCTAAATCCCCTCCTCCCCTCACAAGACTGAAATCCATACATTATAATCTCAAAATTACAATTTCCAGTATAAATCTCCAAATTAATATATCCGTAAAATAAGCACAAACAAAAAGTCCTCCGTCGTGTCTACATCATTCCCTCTACATATTTTCAGTACCGTTGTACATGAAACTAGATATAAAAAAAGGACCTAAGAACACTCGAAAGTTTCTAGTGCACTATCTCTACCCATCTACACAAAATAAACCCTAGGTCTTAACACATAAGGAAATGCTCATTGAGACTGCATGGGTGTTGTCAGCTTCACCTCCACCATTGCTTTCCCCTTCCTGCCTCCGCACCCCCTTCCTCCTGTTTGTTTGATGGTGCTGGGAATGGTGGCAGAGAGTGTGATGTGCCATGAAAGGGACGCATGTGTCAAATACGGATGACCATAGAATGTGTAGCAATTTGTAGCTTTATGTGCACTGGTATCGTCATTTTAAACACTTCATTTGGATAGTGACGATGAGAGAAGAATTTCTTTGTATTTCTCTTCAGGGTGTAAGGACTCATTAACACTACATCTTTATCTACGTCAATACACACCAAGCCACCTGGCGGTGTGCGGCGATGCGTACGTCTGGTAAACTAACTGATCCACCCTTCACTGTTTCACTCACCAATAGTATATGGGAAGAATGGCTGTCGGAAAAATTCTGAATTAGCTCCGATATCTTGAATTTTCTCATTTTGTTCATTTCTCAAGATGTACGTGAAAAGAATTGACATGTTGTCCAACTCTTCCTGGAAAGTACCCTCTTGAAGTTTCAATCTTTCCGTGATGAACGATGCCTCTCTTATAGCTTCTGCTACTGGAATTTGTTGAACACCTCTGTGACGTTCGCAAGCCAACTAAATGATCCCGTGACGAAATATGCCGCTCTTCATTAGCTCTCCTCTATTTCTTCGATGAGTTCTACCTTGTAAGTGTCCTAGAACAAAACGCAGGGATCGGTCGAACAAGAACCTAGTAACCACTTACTTTCGTGGATAAGTTTCATTTGCGTAAGATATTTCCTATGAATCTCAGTATGGCATCTGCTTTTCCTAATATCTGTTTTATGGTGTCATTCCCCTCAAGGTTGCTCTGGATAGTTACTCCTAGATAATTTATGGTGGATACTGTTTACAGAAGTGAAACATGGACGATAACTAGTTTAGACAAGAAGAGAATAGAAGCTTTCGAGATGTGGTGCTACAGAGGAATGCTGAAGATTAGATGGGTAGATCATATAACTAATGAGGAGGTATTGAACAGGATTGGGGAGAAAAGAAGTTTGTGGCACAACTTGACTAGAAGAAGGGATCGGTTGGTAGGACATGTTCTGAGGCATCAAGGAATCATCAATTTGGTACTGGAGGGCAACGTGGAGGGTAAAAATCGTAGAGGGAGACCAAGAGATGAATATACTAAGCAGATTCAGAAGGATGTAGGCTGCAGTAGGTACTGGGAGATGAGGAAGCTTGCACTGGATAGAGTAGCATGGAGAGCTGCATCCAACCAGTCTCAGGACTGAAGACCACAACAACAACGACAACAACTATTTACAGCACTTTGTTGTCAATAGTGTAGTTGTATAGCACTAGATATCTTTTCCTATGTATGTGCAGTACGTTACATTCATATACGTTTAGTGTCAACTTCCTAACCTTGCACCATTCATCAATCCTCTGTAGGCCATTCTGCAAATCGATACTGTCTTCTGACATTACCATTTCCTTATAGGCAACTACATCAACTGTGAACAGTCATAAAGAGCTTGAAACTCTTTCTACTAGATTGTTTCTATACATTGCAAACAGTAACAGTCTAATCACACTCCTTGGGGTACTCCTTTACATCTGTAGACTTTGTCCCGTTAAGAGTAACATGTTGAGTTCTGTCGGCAAGGAAGTCTTTAATCTTGCCATAAATCTGGTCCCACACCAAATAATCTTGTGTTTTGTCCCTAAACAACATGCAGGATAGTGTCAAATACCTTCCTAAAGACAAGCGACAAGGCATCGACCTGAGCACCATTGTCTATAGTGCTTTGAATCTCATGGTGGAACAGAGAAAGCTAAGTTTCACATCAATTGTCCTATACTCTCTGTAGATAACTTCGTATTTTGTAGTCCCATCCATTCCTGACATTCGAGGACTTTTGAAGTGGCGTTTATTACTAGCTTCCATACCTCTTGTAAAGTACTTGCAGAGTTACATATTGATTTTCTATTTTTCCCTGTCTTACGTTTGATTATCTTGCATGGTAATATGTAGAATTATATGCTGTGACAACATCTAATAACAGCGAATCCCAGCAGCTATAACGACTGTTTACATAGTGGCTTAATATCATCTCTATTGTCTGATGAACTTATTCTGTTCTCTCATTCGCTTATGGATATAATGTGCTTGTCCTTCGCTTACAAATACACAATAAATGACAAAGCCGTTTCATTAACTCTGACGTGAAATTAGTGCCCGGTAAAAAAAGTAACACACCCAGAACACCAAACTTCAACAACTAATTATTTACCATTGTTTTAACTACAATGATGGCTTGCTAATTTGGGATGGTTGCTATTCCCACATAACGCAAAAAATTATTTGTTAGTCTTAATATGTAGCGATATTCCGTTGGAATTTTGCAATAAGACCTGGGATCTCCATACCTATCATTTCAAATGGTTTATTAGCCACTGGCAATCTCTACAGTGGAATATGCTGGTGCCTCAGTGTAGCCTGCTGTGCACACAGTATCCATTTCTTCATAAATTGCTCCACATCTGTTTACAAGTGCACTACCAGTACTGTTTGGTTACATGACATTCTGTGGTTCTCCAGTCTCTATGGCCTTACACCAAGTGATCATATGCCTGTCTCAATATTTCCTCCTGCATCATGGCCTGAGGTGTAGCTTCTTGTATAACGCCCGATTTTACACAATGAACTGCAGCTGTGTTGCAAGTGGTTTACAGTCCTTGTCTGCTACTTGCACTTTCTGTCACCTCACAGCAGTGTGACTCACTCCATGTAACACACAGACCTTTCCACTAAGGCCATCTGCATTCCTGTGATTTTTATCAAGTCGATTCACTACCTCAAAATCGAATTCCCTAAGCTTCATTGCCTAAAGCATTAACCTACTTGGTGGCTCTTTCAATTCCAGTAACCATTTTAAGGCAGTGTCATCTGTTATTATGCATTATTACCTGAAATTATATACCATATAGGTAACACCAAAAGCATTTTATGCCATGTGTGAGTCTTAGCATTTGCTTCATTGTAGCACAGTAAATCATTTCAATTTGATTCAACTGAAGTGAAGCAATGGTCACAGGATACTCCACTCTGTTTACTAACTGACTTAACACACATACAGGTGCATGATTACTAGCATTACAAGACAACACAAATTCCTCAAAATTTGTTAAAACCAACACTGAGTCAAGTGTAAACAATCTTTTATTTTCTCCTTTAGTTTAGTCTCTGATCTACACTGGCATCCCAAGTTAGTGAGATGTCATGCTATTTCTGCATGTTTTGGGAGAGGTATCCTATACTAATTCACTAAACCCAAGAAACCATAAATCCTTCTCCATGTGAGGTGTTGGAAAATTCTGCCTGGCCTATACTTATTTAGGACGTCTGAACTCCATCACAACTCACCACATGTTCTAAATATCATACTTGCTGCTGCATGAATTTACACTTATCTACACTTAATGTCACATGTGCTGCTCATAACCTTTTAAACATCTCCTTTAATCGTTGCACATATTCTTTTATATCCATTGCGAAGACATCTATGACATTCGAAAATATTCTACAAAGATATTCTACAACACTCTTGCATATCAACCACTATGCCTTATCGAGTTCATCATTCACTTTCAGGGCTCATTACACGTTTACTGGCCAACCAGTTGCTACAATCACCAGTCATAACTTCCCTGTAACCTTGCAGTACTTCACCACTTGGATTAACCCTCAGTGGCCTTGGATGCAGTATAACTGGTTTCCCTTTCATGGTGGAACTAACAACTGTTTTCCCTAGATGGAATGACATCCCATTAAGATCTAATACACTCTACCCAAGGCCATATTCAGCATTATGGTCATATAGAAAATCTTACTCTACGATTTCTAAGTAACCATAGCCTATTTAAGGCCAATACTCCATACATTCCACGAAACATTTACATCACCGATCCCACAGAATGCACTTCACATTACTGCCTACCCCACATAGCTTATACGTAGTTAGTGAGCTCAACCACGTCTTTCCCATAAGGTCCAAAATTGCCACACAAGTGTACATCTTTGAACAGTAAAACATTGTGTATTTTCTCATCCACTAAGCAAAATTATGAAAATTCCGCTTCCGCACACGTTTCAGATGCCTAAAAGTATACTGGGAACACTGTTCGACGGTCCTGAAACCCTGATTTCCATTAATTGCAAATTACCATTCCCGTTCCATGTCTTTCTATCATGTCTTCTATTGTGTCCACAGTACTGTTCCCAGTTCCCTATTTTCCACATTTTCTACAATGTGGCTGACAGCAATCTCACTACATATGGTCCCGTCAGCCGTGGCGGTAATAGTTGAGGTCAGCGAAAACAATCCTCTTTTTGTTGTGAACTCAGGTTACTGCTGTTTCCATTCCTATGGCTCCTGCAAAGTCTTTTGGAAACATTGCCTACACTTTTCATCATACATCAGGTGGTAATCCCCACAAAAATTCGTCTCACACTCTCTGTTCTGCTTTCAGCTGAGGAACTATATTAGTGTCATCACTTTCCATCAGCTCATACGAATTCACATTAAACTTCCTAATTCTGCCCACGAAACTTTGCCTCTGTGCTACACTGTTTAACAGTTCCCTGCAATAACTACAACTAATCTCGATCTTATAAGGCTGTAAGAAGCCTGTCTCCAATACCTGAAATGTCTCAGCATTACTCAACTCTTCATGATGACGTTAACAGTCATACAAAAAATAAGTTTCGAATTAAAATAATTGACAACTATGAAAAAAGGGTGAAGGGTGAGAAAGTCTAAACATAAAAAGCTACATACTAGGAAACTTAGCATTTTTTCGCCAGATGAATAACAAAGAAATATTGATAGATAGGCACATGATTCTCGTTCCCCCCCCCCCCCCCATTTTTGATAAAAATGGTACCATGTGCGTATCTAGCATTATTTCTTTGTTGCCATTTATGGATGACATGCTAAGGTTAGTGTGTATCACTATTTGTGTTTGAACTACGTCCCCCTCTTACCATCTTATTTTTTCATTTAATGCCAGGGCTATCATACTCATGTTCGACATTTTCTTTCCTGACAGTGGGCTCATGTTCTTGCCTATGGCCTTCAGCATACACTGTTTTGTACATGTCTTACTGGAGCTGCCTGTACCTATAACACAATGTCTTGTTGTTTCATAACTATTGCGTCAATGTACATTTAGGTTCATCAGTTTCAGTTTCACATAGTATGTGTGTTATTTTGTCAGTATTACTTTTGGTTGTGCTTCGAAATAGTGGAATTTTCTTTGTGCTTTTGTCACAGCTGCATTGTAAACGACAAAAATTTATGTTTGCCATTTTCATATTGATGGTGCACTGTTCCGTTCCTGTGCCGGTTGTATAATGTGTCCGGAATTATTTCTCTATGTCTGCATTTGTGCTGTACACTGATCAGCCAAAACATTGTGACACTGCCTACCACGACGTTGGATGCCACCTGGTGGCGTTGTGGGACGTGACACGTTCACAAAAAGTATGTAAGTGGAGCAGGCACAGACAGGGTGTCACTCTGGCAACGATATGGGCTGCCAATGGGGAAATTCATTTGGATAAGCGACAGAGCCTGTGAACGAGTACCTCGAAAATGGCGAAGCTGGACGAATGTTCACATGCTACTGTTCTGAGCATCTATAGGAAGAGAGAGGATAGAAACTACCACTAGGTGCTTTGGATGTCCAAAACTCTTCACAGATTCGGAAGCCTGTCTGATTTGTAAAATATGATAGATGGCGATCTGTGACATCTCTGCCGAAAGAGCACGTTGCTGGTACATGCACAAGTGTTTCAGAGCACGCCGTTCATTGTACATTGTTGAATATGAAGCTCTGCACCAGATCACCCCTATGTGTTCACATGCTGCCCCAGTAACATGGTCAATTACGATTGTAATTGGCACAGGACAGTCGGGATTCGACTGTAAATCAATGTAAATATGTCAGCTCTTCAGGTGAATCACATTTTTCTCTACACTAGGTCGATGGGTATCCACAATCGCCGTCCTCTAGGTGAACGGCGGATGGAAACAATCAGCACACTGTGGATGCAGGATGGTGGAGCTGTATCATAATGAGAGACATCCTTCTACGCTTGACTGGGACCTGTGGTAGCAATCGAAGGCACGCTGACAGCTGCAAACCACCTGAATCCCTTCGTGATTGATACTTTCCCCGACGGCGATGTTATCTTTCACAGTATAACTGTCTGCTTCTCAAGAGTCAAAACTGTGCTACAGTGGTTTGAGGTGCATTATAGAGAACTCACGTTGATGTCTCGGTGACCAAATTCGTGATATATATATATATATATATATATATATATATATATATATATATATATATATATATATATATATATATATATATCCCATTGAACGCATCTGGATCGTTACTGAGCGCCATCACCACATACGCATATCAGCAACTCGTTATTTATGTGAATTACATGACCTGTGCGTAGACATCGACTGCCACATATCTGCAAAAAGCTACCAACAAACTATCAGATCCCTAATCATCTTGTAGTGTTGCAGTTCTTCTTCCGTCCGTGCTTGCTATGAAAATAGGACGAGGAATTCCGCCTTATGCAATACAACTTTTCAGTTTCGTTTCACTCAGATATGTTTCAGCACTTTTTGTGCTATCATCAGTGGGTTATTTTATTTTCTTACTGTAAAATTGTTGTTACATATTAACATTTAGAGAAACTTTTGGCGCAAAATATTTACAATTGTGAATGAATAATTGTTGTAAAATATTATACAACACTTGTTTACGGTTCACAGTTGAGGTATGTGTTAGCGACCTGGTGCACTGTATGTTGTTTATTACATTATGTCTAAAGTTCTACTTATAGCTTAACTGGCAAAAGAGTGGATTTATGCGTTAGTTTACATACTTTACACATATACGTTACCTACAAGTCAGATACACATACTGTGCATGTATTATTAGTGTAGTCTGTGTGTAGAATGGGGAACGCAGGCAAACTATCAGAGTTTGCTGAAGAGAAGATTGTGATGGCCCAGAGGTTCAACATGAGCGCTTCGGAAATTGTATGATTTGTCGGGTGTTCAAGAAGTGCAGTGGTGTTTTCAACAGGTAGCGATACCAACATGAAACGACGTTCAGAAGTCATGGGGTTGGGTGGCCACCCCTATTACATATGTCAGGAGTCGTAGCCTGGGTACACTGGTAATACGGGACAGGCACGAACTGTGGTGAAACTAACATAAAACTTTAATGCTGGACAGAGTACAAGCCTGTGAACACACAGAGCACCGAACACTCCTAATGGTGCGCCTCTGCAGCATGTACCTATGTTAACACCACAACTTCAGCAACTATGTCTGGAGCAGGCACATGACCATCAGCACCGGACATTGGCGCCGTAGCAGCGCGTTACATGGTCTGATGAATCTCGACGCCTTCTTCATCATGCCAATAGGAGGGCGCGAATCCACCGTCTTCCAAGGGACCAGCTCCTCGGTACCTGTACTGTGGGATGGACACAAGCTGGTGGCGGTTCCATTACGCTCTGGGGAACATACACTTGGGCATCCATTGGTTCAGTGGAGCTCATGAAAGGCACCATGACGGCCAAGGAGCATCGTACGCTGGTTGCAGACCATGTACGCCGTCTCATCATGATCATGACTGCGACAACAGTGGTAGTTTTCACCACTAGCACGTTATTGATGCGTAAACAGTATGTCACTCTATCACACAGATATGAGACTCTTTATTTTCAACACAGTGTATTTTATTGTAAGTATGAATAGAAAATGCAGCATTATAATAAATGAACCTTTTTTCATCAGTATTTCCTAAATTGTACTTCTTGTTCTTTCCACAACTACGCCCTGATTATGACGTATCGTAACTCATAATGGTGAATGAATTAATTTTTGACCAAGACATTTCCAAAATTGTATCATGTCTGCTAGATTGGTTGAGACCAGGTCCCATATTTGCCAGGTAGGGGACCAAGGCAGCCCAACACTGGGCCACGACATCGGGTAATTTAGCTCACTGCTGTGGTGGACTAAGATCTGCTTCAGCGATACTCTAATTCGGCAGCATGATTTCACAGGCAGCAGGCTTTCCTGTCTTTCCACAGGCTGGATAAAAACATTCCCACAACAGACTGGAATTCATTCAGCAGAAGTACTGACTATTTGCATTAAAAATTTTGTGGAACATAATGTGTCAAGAATGGAATGTTTCAAGCACTCTATTGGGTAATATAATGAATTCCCTCACTAGAGACCACTAATTTTATCAGAAGCCATGACAACATTATTCTTGTTGTTACCATAATAGTTAAGTAATTTTACCTCAGTTGTGAGGACGGAAATCAATAACACACCCCTTTCAGATACATGTATAAATGGTTTTATTCTGTCATATGAAGAGGCCAGTTGGATTTCGCCTTATTCACAGAGAGTAACCAGATTTTCAAAAATAGAAAATATTTTGAGTAGATATATCGACTGTTGTAGGAGCAAACATTCTTTTGGTTCTTTTTTGAATGGATTAAGAGCAATGTAAGGAAACTTATTCAGCATTAAAAAGCTAAAACAAATTGTTGTACCACTCTCTTGCTTTTGTTTGGAAAGATTTGTTGACAGCGAATAAACAAACACATTCAGTTTATATTATATTATATGCGTTTATCATCTACAACACATTCCTCACATGCTATACAGCACTTCGCTCAAGAGGATTGTCAACTTTACTGCACATAAAGTTTACTCAGCAAATTTCACCTTCAATGAAGATATGTCCTGCCAATAAAACAAAATAACCTTTTTTCTCAAATCGTCATGAATAAATTGGATGAGAAAGAAAAACTTGTAGTCCTGTAAAGTGGATGAAAACCATGTTAAGCCTTCTATACAGGTTAAGAGGGAAGCATCATGGATATGCAGAAAATAATGCCCCAATCAGAGCCAAAACAAATTAACACTTAATATGTTGCATTGTCTTTGTTCTTGCGGTGTGACTATTGTTGTTATTGTATCTGATGACAACAGAATTAGTAGGAATATGTTTCCACCCTTGGTAAAAAATTCCAGCAATCTATATTCTTTCCTGTCATGTGGTTCCCCTATTTTTAATGTTTGATGCTATTCATCAATTATTAAGAAATATTAGGAACGAATGATTTAACCAGAGGGACAGTGACAGAACATTCGAATTTCCCCATTTAGATTCAACATCCAGTGATTTAGCTAATGGCAAAATTCCTCCTACTTCAGAAACTGTTGAATATTCTTTCAATAGTGTAGGTGTGCAGTATGTTCTGACAGGAAAACTACAGCCCGCAATTTGGGATCATGATTTAGTAGGTATCTTCAAGTATCTCGTGGAAACTACACTGTCTTCTTTAACCCAGGTATTTCGATCTGAAAATATGATTCTTGTTATGAGTGTTTTGGGAGTAAAGTCTGATAAATATGACCCTGTAAAATCTTGTCCATGCATAATGAAAGATGTGACCATCTGTGATAACTTGTTTCCAGATGTTTGCATGCCTCATAAGCAAAGAAATTGTTGACATTGACCAATCTGTACTTCTGTGTGTATGTGGCTAAATAGCACATGTAAAGATACAACTGCTCAATTGTAAAGCAAACATCGAATTTAGTTGGGGCACAAATGCTACAGATAAATATTTTGAAAATATTGTCTGAAGTGGATTGACTGTACTATCAGATATTGATGTGAAACTTGGCAGTTTTGTTTATCCAGTTATGCCGATCTTAAGATCTGAAGAGCACGAAACAAAATTTCTCACTTGCAAGAATCAAAGCTGCTGCTACCAGATCTAGTTGACCAGTTACCGAAAAGTTCATCGTTGCTAAGAAATGGGAATGAAATATGTGAGGCCAGCATAAAGTCGGTACATTATTGTGAGACATTAGCTTTCAAAATTACTATGTTACTTTTCGGAATCATATCTACAGAAGGAAACTGATTAAAAATTTAGAACAGCTGTAACGTCTTCTGCACTCGGGGAAATTTAAAGTGTAATTTCAGCCTCGCCGGTCCACTGACGAACAAACTACGAAGTTTTCCGTTTACTACACGTTCCACTCAACTGCTGTACCAAGTCGGCTGTCGTCTCTGACAGAATTACAGCATCATCCGCAAATTGCAGGGCTTTTCATTCTTCCTCCTGGACTTTAATTCCCTTTTCAAATTTCTCCTTGGGTTCCTTTACTGCTTACTCAGTGTTCAGAGTAACATTTCTGGGTTTTGTGGCCATGGTTGCTTCACTGTAACCCAAAACATTTTTCATGTTGCAGCAGGCAACCAACGTTACACAAAAGTATTCATCGTTGTTTGCTACCAAAGAAAGTTAGGATGTGTAGGTCTGAACGTGACACTACCTTTCGATTACCTATCGTTTCTGGTTGACGTGGAACCGTTGGAAAAGCTACCCCCCCCCCCCCCCCGATTGTCTAATGGAGTACAGTTTTTACGCGAAAACCTATAACTTTAATTCTGTTTATTAATTAAATGAGATGTGGTATAATAATCTAAGAAAGGAAAACGTCTCTTTTCAATGAGCTCATTATAACACATTTATTAAAATAAAGTAACTATAACATTCGTAAAAGCTATGTTAATAATAAAAGGTAAAACCATTGCGTCAGTCTGTCTGTTTGAACTCGCTTACCTCCAATACTACTACACGAATTTTCATGGGGCTTACACTGGTAACTTGAGCTCAGCCAGGGTGAACGTATGGGCCTTTTTTTCATGAAAATCAGACCATGGAAGAAGGTATGGTGATTTATAGTTTACCTAAAACTGTCGGCTTGGGATGTTTAATCACCACGGCTTAGTCACCCAAAAACCAATAGATGGCGCTGTTAGTTTTGTAGTACACAAAATAACCGGTGGGTAGCGCTATTAGCTATTTATTTTTTAACACAGTCAGAGATGTATTTTCGGAAGTTTAGGTCAGTGATAGGATTAAGCGCCACAATCTTATCTTTACACAAACAGACAGCGAATATACTTGGCTAGGATATACAGATTTACTGATTTCGCTTTGACTATCAAAAACATAATAACATTACTTTGTTTCTTTCGATAAGTTTACAGATATTCTTTGCTAGCAAAAACAAATTTATTAAGTTTTCTTTGGATTTCGGTTCCTACTCATTACATTTTGATTTAATTTTACTTGCGAATAAAAATGCCTAGAAAATAGTTGAGTCTTTCTCAAACAGCTAAGAGATTGAGGGGTAAGTGATCTCATGAAACCAATGAAGATTGTAAGGCGAGACGTACTGTGGCTCAAGACTTTGATTGAGAGCGTCACGCATTATCTCGCTCAGAACGTTTCACTCACCGAGGCTTAAGCATACTTCTCTCCAGCGTAACATCATAGAAGCGGAAATTTTGACAGGAAGTGGCGCAGGCAAGAAAGTTTTTATCCATCGAATCCCACTTATTCCTATCGGTTTACCGTTTCGCTTTAGACGTGAACAGTTCCCAGTAAGCTTATGTTATGCCGCGACCATAAACAAAGCACAAGGCCAGATACTGCTTATTGTGGACATGGACCTTAGTGTCAGTTGCTTTTCACATGGCCAGCTCAACTTGGCTCTCTCCTTAGTTAGTGAAGCAAACAAGTTCTTTATTTATGTCTCTAGTGATGCTACGTTGATGTTGAATACACAGAAGTTTTTAAGTAAAAAATAAGATGTACACATACAGAGTCTTAGGCACAGGTATAAATAAATACCCAAGCAACGCCGGATTTCTCGGATAGTTAGAAAACATATTAGCAGCTGAATTACTGCAGGCGTAGTCGGGTTGTCGCGTACAAAGAAAGCTCCAAAATGCTATCTCTGTTTGCAGTGCGATCTGAGGTGCATGCCTTGTAGGCACCAGTATGGTTGCATGACTAATTAATTACTGGGAAAGTTATTTATTGGTCATTGTGTACGAAACGTATTCTTGCAACAACTGTGGATTATCTTCCGTGTATTTTAGACCGTTGATCAATGCAAGCACACGACCTACTGATTTTGGTATTGTTATTTTCACAGGTCACATCTTCAATAAAATAACTAGTATCCGTTTTAAAACTTCAACTTCGTCAGTAAATAAATAACCTTTCTAATCCTGAATGCTCCCGCTCTGAGGCTGAGTGGCCAGTGCGACTGACTGCCATGTGAGAAGTTCGATTCCCGGCTGGAGTTGAGATTTAATCCATTCCGGTACTGGGTGTTGTGTTGTCCTCATCATCATTGAAGCACAAGTCACCAAAGTGGCGTCTAACAGAAATATTTGCACAAGACAACTAAATAACGTGAAATGGGGTTGAAAATGTGAGTTAGGTAGAGTAGCATCCATTTCAGACAATAGTACTTGGTTAAAAACAAACTGCTTGAAGCCAAGACAACAGGACAATACAGCTGTGATCTTTTCGGGTGCATTAAGATCCAACTACTATCTCCAGACAGACTTCAGTCTCAGTACAAATGAAATCAGTATTGTGGACACAATAGTAACAATTTAAAAAAAAAAAAGAAAGAAAACGACGTACTAACATGTCTTAATAACTTTGGGAAGAGCCCACAACATCGTCTGAGTCTCTCCCCAACAATTGCTTTCCTTTCATGCCACTGAAATCTTATAACTGTAGTCTGGTTTTCGTACCAGTTGAAGGTAACTATTCTCTCATTCTATTTTGCCGTGGTTGCTTTCATAATTGCGAAGCGTATATTCCATTCAGCATCATCAGTAGCATTCTCAAAATCTGCAGCTGCTATAAATGTAAATTTGGCTTTCTTCAGACTGTCTTCTAAGGCAATCCGTATAGTAAGTATGGCCATGCGTGCTCCGACATTTCTCTGGAACCGAAATTGATCAACACTGCATTTGGCTTCTATCATTTTTCCATTATTTTGTAAATGACTCATGTCACCATTAATCAACCATGACTCATGAAATCGATGGTTTGCTCATATTGACACACGTCAGCACCTGCCGTCTTTGAAACAAGAATTGTTACAATTTTCCTTGAAGTCTGACGGTTTCTCGCTTGTTTTATGTATTTTAGTTTATAGGTAGAACTGTTCAGTCATGGTTGGCTCTCCGAAGGGTTTCAATAATTCTGAGGGAATGGCGTCTGCTCCAGAGGACTTGCTTTGACAAGTGATCTGTTAAAAATCTATCATATTCTTCTTAAAGTATATCTCCCATTTCATATTCACTTACTTTCTCTTTTCTTTCTATAAGATCGTGTTCGAGATTGTTTCTATTATGCAGACCCTCTATGTATTCCTTCCACCTTCCACCCTTCTCTTCTTTGTTTAGAATAAGTTTTCCCTCTTATTAATCATACAGACGCTTCTCCTAACTCCAACGGTCTCTCTAATAGTTCTATACGCTGCATATATCTCTCTTGTAGTCAGGTACACTTCTACAGCCTTGCATTTTTCATCTAACTTTTCCTGATTAAATAGTCTGGACTTTTGAAGCTCATATTGTCTTCTGCCTGTTTCATTTGCTGAATTTTTATATACTGCCCTTTCGTCTGTAAGATACAGTATCTCATACATGTCCATGGATTTGTACGGGACTGCGTCTCTTTGTCTATTTGATCATTTGCTGTGTTCACTATTTCAAATCTTAAAGCTAAGTGTTCGTCTCCTATTGTGTTCTGATTTATGTTCTGATTTATGTTTCAATGATTTCTCTAAGTCGCTGATAGCTAATGCCGGGATGATTCATTTGAAAGAACACGGCTATATTCCGTTGTGAGGTTCCGATACAGACGCGCCGGGTTGCTGACGCAACTGCATAGATCAGAAGACGATCCATGCAGATCGAAACTAGTAACACCGTAAAAACAATGCGCAAATTGGACTGAAAAATAAACGATATATTAAAATTGTTTTAAATACCAATATGCTGTTCTTTCAAAAGGAATATTTCGCCTATAGTTAGATGGTATTGTTTATTGTTTGTACTAGTTATTTTCATGTCTTCTTCCATTACGTTGGCTTGTGATTGTGTTCTCTGAGATGCTCTGCAAATGTGCAGTGATTTTTTACTTCATTTCCAGGTGCTGTCGGCCGGCCGCTGTGGCCGAGCAGTTCTAGGCGCTTCAGTTCGAAACCGCGCTGCTGCTACGGTCGCAGGTTTGAATCCTGCCTCGGGCATGGATGTGTGTGATGTCCTTAGGTTAGTTAGGTTTAAGCAGTCCTAAGTCTAGGGGACTGATGACCTCAGATGTTAAGTCCCATAGTGCTTAAAGCCATTTGAACCAGGGGCCGTCTAATGGTCTTTGCATCAGACGTAAAATGATTTGTTTGCCCCGCACACCTCCCTTCGCATGTATTGTATTTATATTTACAGATTGAAGCGACGCATGAATATATGTATCAAGGCCCGGATTGGAACCTGGGTCACCAGCTCACTAGCTAGATGCGCCAACCACGCACAGTAGCTATGCACAAATGCACGGACTACACAAGCATGCCACTCCACTCAATCCAAATTCCCTTTCATGTCCCAGGCCAATAATTGGTATCCCCCCAATCTCAAAAAGCGTCGCATCATGGATGTTTGAGACTGAAATGGTCTCTGGAACCATATAGTTTCATTTGGTTATAGCGTCTATGCCTGGGTTTCAGGCAGGATCCCCCGTTCCGATTGATGACATGCTGTTTCGGTACAGTTGGAGGATCTCTACAACGCTGTTCAAATTTAGGGGGAATAGCAAATGGGCTAAGGGGTGAATGGGAATTTGTCTTGAAGAGGGAGGCGTAGTAAGGTACTCCGTGCAATTGCGCAAAACCACTGTGCCATGATGGCGTATTGGTTAGCGCATGTGCCTAGTGAGCTCATTACGTATTGCTTGGTTTCATTATGTCTGTATCTTTTGTTAGTTTTGGAAAGTATTTTAGAACAAACCTGTTTTCTTCGCTGTTTTTATACCTTACCTTTAACAGATGTGATACTTTGATGGGCAAGTTTTCATTTGTATGTCATTGTCTGCCATATTATGTCTCGTAATCGTTCAATTTATTCTTTCTTTGTTAATGAATATTATTTTGTGATGGTTAATGATGTGTTTTGGTTCGTGGCTTAGTGTACACCTTAATCATTTGTTTTTTTATTTCGTTGTTTTTTTGTCCCTGTTATTTACCACGTCCAATAAGACCGCAACACAATGTAATCGTAACAGCTATTGGTTAATGGTCGAGCGTATGGGCTCATAGAACCAGGAAGGCAAAGACAGCAATGGCTCCTCAATGAGCACAGAGAAGTGTGCTCCTGCGCCAGATAGACACGTATAGAACAACACGACTGGGCACTGCAGGTCATACTAGGTTTTCTACCACGGGACCTAGGATTAAGGAAGAGAGGTGCACAGGATTGACTCGAAACGGGCGAACACGATAATGTAAAGCGGATATTAGGTACAACGACGATACCAAATAAGGAAATAAAGGCATGTATTGACGCGGAACTGCAAGAAATGAGGAACGTGGCAGAGACATCTAGTGGGAACTATTAGTGACTTCCTAGCATAAAAGAGAAATCAAGAATGTTACACTTCCTTCCGAGCTAGGAAGCTATACGTTACTTGTGGAGACATGGCCCAGATTCTAGCTACTTACTGAAAATACGATGTATCAGAGACATACGCGCATGTGCATCAATCGGCACTCTGGACTACATCGTCTAGGAGTGTGCCATTAGTCAAAATGTTACAGAGGAGGATAGAAACATCTTTCATAATAATCCAGTCTGTACCATAATTAGGAATGAGGAACTATGGCACAAGCTGAACTTGCTGACAGCCTGAATATCGGATTACGAAATGCAGACTTACGTGACTGAGAGACAACCTAGAAGAGACCGTACGTCATGACAATGAGACGCACCACGGCAAGACATTCACTTACAACAACCTTCCGGAAGCAGTTACGAGATGAGCCACGAGGTGGACCAAGAAGGTTTTCCTTAGACCCTGACAGCCATCTCCCAACACCTTTACCTTGGATGGTGTGGCATCACAACCACTGTGAATTCTGAGTTGCGTCTCAGCGCGCCAGGGCTAACTATGCGGACAAAATGAGTAAATCTATCTTTGTTCTGATACCAAGTGCAGCATGTCTGAAGGAACATTGTAGAACGTGACTTGTCACCACAGATACTTTAGAATTACCGAATAAGCATTTGTTTTTATTTTTGTTGTGTCTACGTCTGTCTGTCGGCACTTGAGCATAGGCGCTACACGTTGTGCTGATACAGTGCAGAACTGTTGTAGACAAGGATGTATATTCGAGTACAAGAGGTAGTCATAAAATTTTATTCATCCCATCGAGAAAATGAAATTACGCAACTAATTTTTTATTTCCTTGCAAATACATGTCTGTAACCCTAATTCACCTAGAAATCCACGCACAGAGCAATGAAGTATGTCACAAGAGGAGCAAAAATAAAATGGCGCATCCCGTTGATAAAATGGGCACGTTTGTGTTGTGGGTCGTCTAGCGCCGTGGTTCGGTACTGTGCCGTGGGACTTCCTTGTGCACCGAAACTGGCAGTATAATACTACGAGAAGAATGTCACAGGGCACTGAAGGACCTAGGTCGCAACAAGGCTTCTGGAGCAGAAGATATCCCTTCAGAACTGTTATTATTATTGGTAGAGCCCACCATAATAAAACTATTCCACCCAGTGTGCAACATGTCTGACAGGCGAAATACCTTTTGACTTCAGGAACAATGCAATAATTCCAATTATTCCCCTCCCCCCCCCCCCCCAACCCCCCGGAAAAAAAATAAAGAAAGAAAAGGTACTACCCGGTGTGAATATTACAGAACTATCAGTTTAACAAGTCATTGTCGCAAAATACTGGCATCAGTTATTTACAAAATAATGAAAAGTCCGGTAGAAACCAACGTCGGAGAAGATGAATGTGGGTTCCGGAGAGATGTAGGAAAGAACGAAGCAATACTGACCATACTACAGTACTTCCCTAAGAAGATAAGGTTGCACTGAGGTGACAAAAGTCGTAGGATAACCATATGCACGTATACATATGGCAGAAGTATCGCGCACCCAAGGTGTAATAGAACAGTACATTGGCGGAGGTGCTATTTGCACTCAGGTGATACATGTGAAAAGGTTTCCGACGTGATTACGTCCGCATGACGTGAGTTAACAGACCTTGAAATGGATTGGCAATTGCTGCTAGACGCGTGGGATATTCCATTTTGGAATTCGTTAGGGAATTCAGAATTCCGCTATCTACAGTGTCACGAGTGTGCCGACAATACTACACTTCAGGCACGATCTCTCACCACGGGAAAGGTAGTGGCCGACGCTCTTCGGTTAACGACCGAAAGCAGCGGCGTTTGTGTAGACCTGTCAGAGCCGAAAGACAAGCAGCTCTGCGTGAAATAATACCAGAAATCAATGTGGAAGTACGAAGAACGTCTCCGTTAGGACAGTGAGACGAAACTTGGCGTTAATGTGCCGTGGCAGCAGACGACCGACGCGACTGCCTTTGTTAACAGCACGACATTGCCCGCAGCGCCTCTCCTGGGCTCGTGAGCATAACGGTTGGACATTAGACTACTGGAGATCCGTATTCTGATAACACGAGTCCCGATTTTAGGTGGTAGGAGTTCATGGTAGGTTTCGAATGTGCCGTAAACCCCATAAAGCCAAGCACCCAAGTTGTCAACAAACTACTGTGCAAGCTGGTGGTGTCTCCACAATGGTTAGGCCGTGTTAACATGGAATGGACTGGGTCCCATGGTCAAGGTGAATCGATCATTGACTAAATTCGGCTAATTGGAGACCATTTGCAGCCATTCATGGACTTCACCTTCCCAAACAACGATGGAGTTCTTATGGATGACAGTGGGCGATGTCACCGGGCCACAGTTGTTCGCGACTGGTTTGAAGAACTTTCTGGGCAATCCCATAGATTGATTTGGCCACACAGGTCGCCCTATATGAGTCCCATCGAACATTTGTGGGACGTAGTCGAGAGGCGAGTTCGCCCACGAAATCCTGAACTGGCAACATTTTTGCTATTATGGACTGCTATAGAGGCAGGATGGCTCAACGTTTCTACAGGTGACTTCCAGTGACTTGTTGAGTCCACGCCACGTCGAGTTGCTGCACCACGCCGCGCGAAAGGATATCCGACACGATATAAAGAGTTATCACATGACTTTTATCACCTCAGTATGTAGTATTTATGGACCTAAGGAAAGCTTTTGAGTATGTTAATTGGAATAGACTCTTTGAACTACTGTAGGTGGTACGGATAAAGTACAGCGAGCGAAAGGTTATTAGCAAACTGTGCAGGAACCACACAATAGTTATAGAAATCGAGGGGCTTGAAACTGGAGTGCTTGTAAATGGAGTGAAACAGGATTGTAGCCTATCCCCTACGTTACTCAATCTGCAGTAGAGAAAACAAAATATAAACTTAAAGAAGGAATTATTGAAGTTCAGGGAAAATAAAGAAGAAATATATTGTTTCCTGATTATATTTTAATTGTATCTGAGACAGAAAAAGATTTGGAATAGACGTTGAACGGAATGGATAACTCCTTGGAAGGAGGATATAAGGTGTAAGTCAACAAGAGCAAAACAAGGATAATGGAATCTAGTTGAATTACATCAGGAGGAGTTAAGGAAATTAGATTAGGAAATGAAACACGAATGGCAGTAAGCCTCTTTGGGCAACGTAATAATATTGATGACTGCAGTAGAGACGTACAAAATGTAGACTGGCAATAGCAACAAAAACGTTTAGAAGAAGAGAAATTTTTTAACATCGAATATAAATTTAAGTGTTAGGAAGTCTTTTCTGAAGCTATTTGTCTGGAGAGTAGCGTGGTATGGAAGCGAAACATGACGATAAACAGTTCACACAAGAGAGGAATAGAAGCTTTTGAAATGGGGTATTGCAGAAGAATGCAAAAGGTTAGCTTGGTAGACAGCGTAACTAATGGGGAAGTAGCGAATAGAATAGTAGACAAAAGGAATTTGTGCCTCAAATCGGTTGATAGGACACACTGTGAGACATCAAGGAAACATCAATTTAATACTGGAGGGAAATGTGGAAGCTAATACTCGTAATTTACAGGAAGACCGAGAGATGAATACAATAAGCAGATTCAAATGAATGTACTTATTGTATTGTATGCGACCGGGGACCTAGAAACGAAAGAGAGGCTTCGTGCCACCGCAGCCCTCAGTGGTTCACAACCCCACAACAGGACACAGCAGTCCACCCGCCCCACCCCCGCCGCACATCGAACCCAGGGTTATCGTGCGGTTGGGCCCCCGGTGGACCCCTCCGGTAACGTCTCATACCAGAGGAGTGTAACCCCAAACGTTTATATGGTAGAGTAGTAATGGTGTACTCGTACGTGGAGTTTGCGCAGCCATCACCGACATTGTGTAACTGAGGCGGAATAAGGGAAACCAACCCGCAATCCCCGAGGCAGATGGAAAACTGCCTTAAAAACCATCCGCAGGCTGGCCGGCACACAGGACCTCGACACTAATCCGCCGGGCGGATTCGAGCCGGGACCAGCACGCCTTCCCGTTCGGGAAGCAGCGCGTTACACTGCACGGCTAGCCGGGCGAGCTGTATGGATGTCGGTTACATTAGTTATTAGTAGATAAAGAGGCTTGCACTGGGTAGAGTAGCATGGAGAGCTGCATCAAACCAGTCTTCGGGTCAAAGGCAATATCAAGAAGACAACCAGTACTGCAGGTATATACGTGGAAGAACAAAATGTAATTATTTAACTTTCTGTTCTAAAAGTGACGATTAAAACATTTTGATCACTTCCCGAATGTTTTATTGGCACTGTCTGAGATTTGTTTTATTCCCAAATATTTTTCTCACTTTGACTTCGTGTGTTTTAATGTGCACATGTTGTTTTACACCTGAAAGCATTTGCTGTATACTTATCATTTTTGGGGACCACTCGATACTGAATTGAAGGCTGTGGCAGTCTTGTGCTGGACGTTACTAAATTGCTAATTTCGACTATAAATTTGTACCCTCATGGAATCATGGTATTAACGTTCAATAGATTCTTAGTGGATGCGGAATCAATTACAAAGAAAATAATTTGTTGATTTGATGTTTCATTTCTATTGATGTACGGAATCTTGTGTAGTACAAGGCTTAATCTAAACTGTCAAATGGACATTGATCTTGGGTGTTGAAGAAGGAGGCAGCAGTATTACAAGATCTGATTCGCAGAATGCGAATCTAAATTGACTATTTATTGGTGCCATATGAAAATTTATGCCGGATATGAAATGGAACTCTATTTTCCCACTTAACGCAAGCGGTCGCTCTTAACCACGAGTTTTTCTTTATTTTTTAATGTGTGCCGTCTAGGCCCGGCTTCATCACCTTTAAATAAGCCTTTTTTAACATAAAATAAGAAATTTATCTTCTGCTTCAAATGAAAAATATGCCTCTTACCCTGCTATTTAGTCTTTTTTGTGTCTGTTTGTTTTATCAGAAAATACTGCAACTGAACAAAGCGGTTGTTGCGTCAAACTGGGGCTACTCGTATGGAGGGGACTGACAGGAATTAGTATACAGCTGTTTTCACAGCAAAATAGAACGGAGGGGAGTGTGTGAGTAAGGAAGCCAGGAAATAAAATCGAATGTTGGAATCAAATGTATGTGTGAATTCCTAAGGGAGCAAATTGCTGAGGTTATCGGTCCCTAGACTTACACACTACTTAAACTAAAGTAACTTATGCTAAGAACAATACATTCATGCCCGAGGGAGGACTCAAACCTCTGGTGGGAGGGGCCGCGCAGTCCGTGACATGGCGCCTTAAACCACGCGCCCATTCTGCGCGGTGAATGGTGGAATCCATACCACCTGTAACCGGTACTGCATTGTGCTCTGGACTGGAAAGAAAAACAGCAGAGGACCTCAGAGCCTTTCTGGCTTGATATTTATCTTATAAGTGACATGCCAATTTGAATATTTAATTTGTGATGAAGGCACTCTTAGAAGTGTTGAAACGTGGTCAAAAGAATAAAAACTTGTGACCGAGGGCTTATTTATATGGATATGGTGTATGTTCTTTCGGACATGTCCGAAAGAACAGACACCATTGATGACCTGCAGCCGTCTAGAACGAAATTAGAATTATATTAATACCTTCAGCTGCTGACGGGCGTGTCAGATAGAACAGACACAATATCCATACAAGTATATCGTTCTGGCAATACAGACCATGACCTTCTTCTTCTGTGCGGATGTACACATATTCCCCGAACTCTTACGGGACTTGGTAAGAATGTCTTCCACGAGTAATGAGTGTGTTGGGGTGGGACACTTCGAATGTAGGTGCGGACATACAAGGTGATAATGTGGGTCTCGCGGGAGGCGTGCGCGAGATACTCCCTGCAGTCACATTGCACTCTGTGCCCTGGTGGCTCAGATGGATAGAGCGTCTGCCATGTAAGCATGAGATCCTGGGTTCGAGTCCCGGTCTGGGTACACATTGTCACCGTTGATATATAACAACGCCCATTAGCAGCTGAAAGAATAAATGTAATTCTAATTTGAAGGGCCTATTTAGTTTAACTTTACAGCAGAGGATACTTTCTCAGTTACGACGAAAAATAAAAAGAGGGTTCATACCGCATGATGACAAAACTCTCCCACAGTTTAACCATCCAGGTATGACTTCTCTTATTGACTAAGGTGTATCCCACATTCAATCGTGGATTGTTCTGTCATCGTCTTTTAATTCTAGCTGCTGCTACACGTGATGCTCCAGCTGTGGTGAGGCTCCTTAAGCGCACTAGATAAATTATTGGAGATATTGTCTGTATTTGGGGTTACGGATGGTCTCGTAATGTCGTTCCTGTAAATAGTTCCAGATGTCCGAAGTGTCCATAGAATTCTCTTCGGCTATTGAACACGCCTCCAAGAACAACTCAAATCTTCATACGTCACATTTGTCTCATCTCCTAATGCTCGCGCGCGCGCACACACACACACACACACACACACACACACACACACAGGATGTGATTCCGGCTAGAGAACAACATTCGATTTGTTCGTCGTTTTAACCTGTCGAGGCATGTAACATGTATCGCAGCACATGCATGCATGTCTGCAGGAACATTGTATAACGAGAACTGTCAGCACAGACACTGTACGACCACAAAAGAAGCCTGCGGTGTTCCCGCGCAGTGCTCTGTCGTGTGGGCGCAGACTGCGGTTTCCGCAGCGGCACCGGAGTCGCCGTCGCCAGGGGCGGCCATAAAGGCCCACAGCTTGGCGCCGACAGGGACCCGTGGACCTACGCCGGGGCTTTTAGTGCGCACCGCGTCCGTGGCGGGGCGGGCGTGTAGCTTTTCATTGCGGCCCGCTGTAAATGTGTTATGAACGCGTTTAGGCCCCGAGCCGGGCGCCAGCGCCGACTGTAAACCGCGGCCCGGCCTAACAAGGAACTTTATCGGCCAGTAAAAACAAAGGACCCCGTCTGCGGAGGGGAGAGGGGGAGCGCCACCCACCCCGACGGTTGTAAATCGCTTGCATTTTTGGCTGGACCGACCGGCTTGGCGGCGCCTCATTAATCTACGGGGACGCTGGTTGCGGGAACGCCTGACCCCGCGCCAGGGGGACGCCGGCAGCCAGGGGACAAAACGGAGAGTCGAGACTGTCGTTACTCGTTTCGATTGTCCTCGCCGCGTACACTGTACCAGCCGCCACGGCGCCTTGTATTCATTCGGAGGAAGACTAAGCGTGGGTGTTGTCCGCCCAGTATAAATTGTCTGACGAATCGTTGCCGGCGGTAGCTACTAGAACTAAATCGTGTGACCTGTTAAAGGGAAAGGGAGAGGTAGTTATGTGTCCAGTACCGTAGGTATAGTCTGTATACAGGGTTATTCAGCTGCCCCTACCTAAGTGTTTTATGCAACGCGCGACGCCTTCCAAAACCACGCGCAAGATTTTCATATTATCTAGCTTGTTACGCGCGTAGTATTAGTCCTACAAAAAAATAAGACAAGTGGCTTTCTGTGTGAAATTTAATGTAGTTAAATTTTCGGGTGTAGAAAAATATCCGCTACCAGTCACAATAAAAGGTTATTTATTTGTCACACGACCGGTTTAGGGCTTGCGCCAATCCTCAGGTGTTTATACATTCATTTACATGTTTATACTGTTTGAGATCACTGTATAAATACAAAAAATTATTTGCTGGTGACTACACAGATACAAGGGGGAGAATTGTTAGTGGTAAGACAGCATTTGACGAAAATATATCTGTACTTACATAAAGATGAAGCACCATTATTACAGTATGCTGTGGTGACAGTTTTGCCACTTAGTTACACACTTATTGTCATTTTCACGTGCATATTTCAGTTTTAACAAGTATATCTTCATATTTCACTATCATGAGGTGCACTCGTGAAACACACTATGTTTACGTACAAACATGTGGACTGTGGTGAAAGAACTTAAATGTAGCAGATGTAAAGAAGTTGCTCATACAGAAACTTGTAGGTTATGGTCAGAGCACTTAGCCACAGGAAGTGCAAGGGTGTTGCATATATAGAAATTTAAATAGCTATTATAGACTGCGACGTTTTTTGAAGTGCAAAGGTGTTGCATATATAGAAATTTAAATAGCTATTATAGACTGCGACGTTTTTTGATACACATTTTGAAATTTATTGATTCACATTTTTGTCAGAGAACTTAGATCCAGGAAGTACAATGATGTTATATAGATGAAATTACTCAAAGCTATTACAAATTAAAAAATGACAGCTAGAACTGTTTTGAGCCACACTGTTGTCAGAGAACTTAGATCTAGGAGGTACAATAATGTTACATATGAAATTTTGAAAGCTATTACACATTATACAATGACAGTTACAGCTTGTGTTTACAATATGACTATTACAAATTACGATAATGACACTTGGACTGTTGTATTGTTTGTAAGCTCCATTTGTTCGTTGAGAATAAGGTATGGTGAGTTAGAGCTATGGATATAAATTTCTAGCTCTTCAACCACATTCACATTCTTTCCTTTGTTCACATTGTGTAGTATTTGTAGGTTTTCTGTAATGGCTGTGGCTAAGTGACCATGGTCTTTTAGGTGCACTGCAAAGGCCGATTTATCAAAATTATTTAGCCGGAAGACATTCATATGCTCACACATCTTACAGTGAAACTCGAAGGAGTTTGGACTATGTAGAATGTGGGCAATTGTCATATAAAAGTTTGTAAATACCTAATCTGTGGTGTCATTTGCTGTTTGTCTTACTATTGTGGAGGATTTGCTGTTGTAGCTTGTTGTTAGCGCTGAAAGAAATTTCAATTTAGTTAAATTTGAATTTAGTTAAATTTTGTACTGAGATACGTTTTCGGTGAAGGCTACGGTTTTCGAATTATTCAAGAAAAACTTGCTTTAAGGTCGGTTTTGTACGTTTTTCTTGAGTAATTCGGAAACTAAGGCCTCTAGTGACAGTGTAGCCTGATACTAAATTTATCTACATTAAATTTCCTACCGAGAGGTCCTGTTTATTTCTCCAATAGCACTAACAGATTGCACGTGATATCTTGAGGTGCTGCAGCTTGCATAAAAACCTGTAGGTAGGGGCAGCTGTATCACTCTGCATATTATGAAACGTCCCCTTTGAAAATTAAGACTGACTGTGCTGGTAAACTTCTACGTTATTTGATACAGAGACAGCTGAGTAAAACTGAACGTACTCAGACAGTTCTCTCTATATTTATTCTGATCATCACCAAACTGACACACAATATTTTTTAGCGCAACGCAATCTGACTTCAATAATCCCTACAAAAGAATGGCCCTGACTAACAATAACCTACACCTTTCATGAATCACTTACTCACAAAAATCTTCATTACTCGAACTACTGCAACACAGCGAGCGCCAATACTGCCAGCTAAATAAAATATTCTACCTACTGAAGGCATTAGCTACTGATAGGCACAGTTAGCAAATTAAAGATTTTGATACAGAACAAACAATGTATTTACCTTAATAGCGTTCAAAAGTCATTATATATATATATATATATATATATATATATATATATATATATATATATATATATATATCATTTAGTGACATCCAATTAAACAAATTTCCTTTACCTGACGGACACACATCCAGATCTACATCTACATCTACATCCATACTCAGCAAGCCACCTGACGGTGTGTGGCGGAGGGTACCCTGAGTACCTCTATCGGTTCTCCCTTCTATTCCAGTCTCGTATTGTTCGTGGAAAGAAGGGTTGTCGGTATACTTCTGTGTGGGCTCTAATCTCTCTGATTTTATCCTCATCGTCTCTTTGCGAGATATACGTAGGAGGGAGCAATATACTGCTTGACTCTTCGGTGAAGGTATGTTCTCGAAACTTTAACAAAAGCCCGTACCGAGCTACTGAGCGTCTCTCCTGCAGAGTCTTCCACTGAAGTTTATCTATCATTTCCGTAACGCTTTAGCGATTGCTAAATGATCCTGTAACGAAGGGCGCTGCTCTCCGTTGGATCTTCTATATCTCTTTTATCAACCCTATCTGGAACGGATCCCACACTGTTGAGCAGTATTCAAGCAGTGGGCGAACAAGCGTACTGTAACCTACTTCCTTTGTTTTCGGATTGCATTTCCTCAGAATTCTTCCAATGAATCTCAGTCTGGCATCTGCTTTACCGACGATCACCTTTATATGATCATTCCATCTTAAATCACTCCTAATGCGTACTCCCAGATAATTTATGGAATTAACTGCTTCCAGCTGCTGACCTGCTATTTTGTAGCTAAATGATAAGGGAACTATCTTTCTATGTATTCGCAGCATATTACACTTGTCTACTTGAGATTCAATTGCCATTCCCTGCACCATGCGTCAATTCGCTGCAGATCCTCCTGCACTTCAGTACAATTTTACATTGTTATAACCTCTCGATACACCACAGCATCATCTGCAAAAAGCCTCAGTGAAATTCCGATGTCATCCACAAGGTCATTTATGTATAATGTGAATAGCAACGGTCCTATGACACTCCCCTGCGGCACACCTGAAATCACTCTTACTTCGGAAGACTTCTCTCCATTGAGAATGACATGCTGCGTTCTGTTATCTAGGAACTCTTCAATCCAATCACACAATTGGTCTGATAGTCCATATGCTCTTACTTTGTTCATTAAACCACTGTGGGGAACTGTATTGAACACCTTGCGGAAGGCAAGAAACACGGCATCTACCTGGGAACCAGTGTCTATGGCTCTCTGAGTCTCGTGGACGAATAGCGCGAGCTGGGTTTCACACGACCGTCTTTTTCGAAACCCATGCTGATTCCTACAGAGTAGATTTATAGTCTCCAGAAAAGTCATTATACTCGAACATAGTACGTGTTCCAAAATTCTACAACTGATCGACGTTAGAGATATAGGTCTATAGTTCTGCACATCTGTTCGACGTCCCCTCTTGAAAACGGGGATGACCTGTGCCCTTTTCCAATCCTTTGGAACGCTACGCTCTTCTAGAGACCTACGGTACACCGCTGCAAAAACGGGGGCAAGTTCCTTCGCGTACTCTGTGTAAAATCGAACTGGTATCCCATCAGGTCCAGCGGCCTTTCCTCTTTTGAGCGATTTTAATTGTTTCTCTATCCCTCTGTCGTCTATTTCGATATCTACCATTTTGTCATCTGTGCGACAATCTAGAGAAGGAACTACAGTGCAGTCTTCCTCTGTGAAACAGCTTTGGAAAAAGACATTTAGTATCTCGGCCTTTAGTCTGCCATCCTCTGTTTCAGCACCATTTTGGTCACAGAGTGTCTGGACATTTTGTCTTGATCCACCTACCGCTTTGACATAAGACCAAAATTTCTTAGGATTTTCTGCCAAGTCAGTACATAGAACTTTACTTTCGAATTCATTGAACGCCTTTCGCATAGCCCTCCTCACACCACGTTTCGCTTCGCGTAATTTTTGTTTGTTTGCAAGGCTTTGACTATGTTTATGTTTGCTGTGAAGTTCCCTTTCCTTCCGCAGCAGTTTCCTAACTCGGTTGTTGTACCACGGTGGCTCTTTTCCATCTCTTACGATCTTGCTTGGCACATACTCATCTAACGCATATTGTACGATGGTTTTGAACTTTGTCCACTGAACCTCAACCCTATCTGTAGTTGAGACAAAACTTTTATGTTGAGCCGTCAGGTACTCTGTAATCTGCTTTTTGTCACTTTTGCTAAACAGAAAAATCTTCCTACCTTTTTTAATATTTCTATTTACGGCTGAACTCATCGATGCAGTAACCGCTTTATGATCGCTGATTCCCTGTTCTGCGTTAACTGTTTCAAATAGTTCGAGTCTGTTTGTCACCAGAGGGTCTAATATGTTATCGCCACGAGTCAGTTCTCTGTTTAACTGCTCAAGGTAGTTTTCAGATAAAGCACTTAAAAAAATTTCACTGGATTCTTTGTCCCTGCCACCCGTCATGAACGTTTGAGTCTCCCAGTCTATATCCGGCAAAATAAAATCTCCATCCAGAACTATAACATGGTGGGGAAATCTACTCGAAATATTATCCAAATTATCCTTCAGATGCTCAGCCACAACAGCTGCTGAGCCAGGGGCCTATAGAGACATCCAATTACCATGTCCGCTAAAAAGTCTGGTATCTCTTTCCCCACATCCACGACTGCTGGCGGCTCACCTCTAACTGCCCAATGCTACGCGCTGTTCACATCCAAGTGCCCAACACTACACTAGCGAATATTCCAACAATGAGTCCAACACAGCGCGGTCAGCGATTTTCATACACAGCACTACATGGTATTACCAACATAAAAACCTAAACAGCCTAGTTACAATTATACAGCTTAGTTCAAATGGTTCAAATGGCTCTGAGCACTATGGGACTTAACTACTGAGGTCATCAGTCCCCTAGAACTTAGAACTACTTAAACCTAACTAACCTAAGGACATCACACTCATCCATGCCCGAGGCAGGATTCGAACCTGCGATCGTAGCGGTCACGCGGTTCCAAACATCAGTCCCCGAGAACTTAGAACTACTTAAACCTAACTAACCTAAGGACATCACACTCATCCATGCCCGAGGCAGGATTCGAACCTGCGATTGTAGCGGTCACGCGGTTCCAAACTGACGCGCTTGGAACCGCACGGTCACACCGGAAGGCGACAGCTCAGTGCAACTACTTTTTACAACATAGCTCCTGTTAGTGGTTCAACTGAGGCCTGTGTACGTTGTCCATTTACAGAGCTGATATTTCAGATGATGTCAATTAAACCAGCAGACCCCACTTATCAACGATCGCACTGCACTGTTTCGATGTCGTCAAACACCATCAACTCAAACGAATCATGCACTATTTTCTCTGTGTTCCTCTCAAGCCATTGACACTCTGTTTTTTTCCTAAATAGATTAAGATGAAAGCAAAGACCGTTCATTCAAATATAAAAACGTTAAAATTTATTGTGTGGTGTTGCAGATCCTCCGCAACTTGACTGTGTGAACCCACCTCATAACCGGCTGACTCTACCTTCCTTACTTCTGCATTCACTGTTCACCAGTTCGTATTGGTCTGTGAAACCTACCCCTCCATACTCTTAACTCTCTGTCTACATCACTGACTCCCACACTTACATCCACTCCTTCACCCCGCACGATATTCACATAATTAAACAAATAAAATGAAAGAGTGCACAAACAGCAAACAGAGGTCAAAATAAAATCTGGATTTATCAATTACAAGTTCTTAGGCTTCCACAGCCAGTATCATTGCTAGCAAAATTATTTTAGGTATTAGGCCACATCATTATGAACACTAAAGCAACTAATTGCTGCTACATTCATCGGAATTTGGCGACACTTCACATAAAATACAGACACATACCTTTAGTCAGAGTAACGTAACCAAACATCACAGATGCAATTTGAAGTCAATGTGGCACTAAGGAAAAACCACAAGTGTCAGATGCAGGAATGCCTGGAAATGTGTCTGCAAACTGCACTTCCGTATGTAGTCAAAATTAGGCGTAAGTAAAAGTAACACTAAAATATCTTATGAAACGAACTTTTTTACCTAACCAAAATTAAAATTTAAATATGTTTCATTTCAGACTAGTATCGATGTTTTAAGTAAATAAAACGGGTCACATATGGTAAAATAAATACGCACCTTTGCAAAGAGCGATTTGAGATACGAGGGTCGTCCAGAAAGTAAGGTTCAAATGGCTCTGAGCACTGTGGGACTTAACTCCTGAGGTCATCAGTCCCCTAGAATTTAGAACTACCTAAACCTAACTAACCTAAGGACATCACACACATCCATGCCCGAGGCAGGATGAGAACCTGCGACCGTAGCGGTCGCGCGGTTCCAGATTGTAGCGCCTAGAACCGCTCGGCTACTCCGGCCGACCAGAAAGTAAGTTCCGATCGGTCAAGAAATGGACACCACTGTGAAAACCCAATGAAGCTTTGCACAGATGTGTTAGGTAGTGTCTCTAATGTGACCGTCGATCGCATCAAGACGCTGTTTTCAGTTGTGAGCGCACTGTGAGCGAGTAAAGGTGCCTTGAACAACGATGTCTCGCACCAAGTACTCCTACCCGCTGAGAGGCTTCGCCTTAATGAATGCAGCCCACCTAACACAACTGCCACGCACTTCCTTCTTCATGACAATACTCAGCCGCACTTTGCAGGGGCAGTGAAGACGCTCCTGCACCCTTTCCGATCGGAAGTGTTCGATTACCCACAGCACAACCCTAAATGACTCGTCCTATCATCTCTGTCCACATGGAATGCTGGATATGAAGACAGCACATGGGCGCAGGCTACGCGCTTTAGGCCATCGCAGAGAATTATCGGAAAGCACCGGAGGCTGCCTTCTATGACGATGGTGTTGGAAATTTGGTATAACGCTTCGACAGATGTCTAAGTCGGAGCGGCGACTATGTAGAGAAGTATCTGGAAAGTGTAGCTAACTCATGCAAATAATATGTTTCTGATTTCACTGTGGTTTCCATTTAGCGACCGATCAGAACTTTATTTCTGGACAACCCTCGTACCTTAAGTAATTATACAGCAACTACGGACACCACGAGAACAAAGATGAAGATTTTAGTTTGTTGTCACTTGCGCAATCAACGAGTTTTTTTCATTTCATTCTTACACTTTTAACTAAACATATATTATAATAGAAAATGACAATGATGACCTCTCTCTTTAGCGTCTACAATCAAACCCATCCACTTATAGAAAAGCGCTACCGTCGTTCATCTGCCTCATCCTAGTTCATTCCGAGCCTGTGCTTCTTCACAAATGTGATCGTTGTCGATGGGACGCCAAACAGTGATCTTTCTTCCCTTGTTACTACAACAGCGTCAGTTACGTACATAGAATTACAGCACATCTATTATATACGACAGCAGTATATCTAGTTGTCACACACTCCTCTTCAAGTCAATGCAGCAAGCCTCCCTAACGGAAGTTGTAAAGCCGCTGCAGAGCGCTGTGTGTGAGCAGGAGGAAGGTAACAAAGAACATGGTGGTGCTGTAGTGAAGTAGAATTTATCACCATTATCTCAAGTGAAGAAAAAGTTTTGGCATAAAGCCTCTGTTCAGCAAATTGCACCGTGATTGGATCATTTCCCTGCGAAGTCTCGTGAAAGGAGGTCATGTGTCAATGTTGATCGTAACCAGCCCGCTTGTTAGGACATTACTATGTGAGACCGGTGTTCACCTTCCCCCTTCGCTTCACTCAACATGCCTTACACTACACTGTAGGCTCCTTCCCTCAATCACCGACTGAAGACACATAAGTCTGACTGGCGGTTTTGGAGTCTTTTTCGGAACAGTACGAGGCTCACGAGCAAAAATAAATAAATAAATAAAAAATAAAAATAAATAAATAAATAAATCTGGGTATTTCGCTTACGATTTCTAATAAATCATACTCGATTTCAAAGTAAAGTTGCTCTTACGGAAAATTTGATAAAAATTTATCATACGACGTTCCTATTTTTAATGACGTTCCTCCATATATCTTTCAACATGACCTCTAGTGGTGAAATGTTTGTAACTGTATTCATCCTTGTGTCCAACAAAATGGGTCTGTGTGGCGGATTTGGTTCGCTTCAGAATGTAGCGCTTATGGCTATCCACACTGTCGCTTCTTCAGGTAGTCGTTAATTTGGCACTTTTCAGTTAGTTGGTGTACCTTTAGCGAGGATCATACCTATAAAAATTATGTTTGCTGGCTACTTATAGGATTGTATCCCTATCCAATCTGATAGCCACGCCCTTTAACATGCCGCTTCCTAGATTCGGGGAGTCGCGACGGCACCTGAGCGATTCCGCCCATTGGATTAACGACTAGGACAGGAATGCTGGCCAGCTTGGATGTGGTTTTTAGGCTGTTTCCAATGCCTGATTTGGTGAATACCGGACTGGTACCCATGTCCCGCCTCAGCTAAATTTTGAAAATAACCACACGCTTTCACTTTGGATATCACTTGACGCACACAGTTGGTGTAAACAAATTCCGTCCAGAGGTAGGGGGGTAGCAACAGAAAGGGATCCACCCACCTTCTACCACTAACATTGCCAAATATGTAAATTAACATATAGATCTAGTGTAGATACGTGATAATGACCATCAAAAATAAGAAGACTTGTAGAATTCTATTCCACATCTCCGAATTACCTACGGGGTGAGGTGGTGCTGGGGCCACATAGTGCGAGGCGCAAATTCTCGTCCAGTCATTCTGAGCTAAGTTTCTGTGATTTCCCTAAATGAACTGAGACTAATGCTGTGATTATATTGCAGTGCACACCGGGAGGTCTCTTAAGCAGATTGTCTTAAAGGCAGAACCGAACCGTTCCGAAAACGTTTGGATTGAACTAGAGTAGAACACAAAGGTGGAACTAATAGCACGTCCCAGTACTGCGTCTGAATCGCTATTGCAGAAAAGCTGGTTGCAGCGTGGAAAGCTTCTATATGACTGTCATAATAGCCAAAAAAGGCCTTTTGCTCCAACGACTAGATGCGATGACGCACTTTGTCTCACCGCATATTCGTACACATACATACTAGATAGTTGCGTCAGCTCGATAAACTGCAATAGACGATAGTCTTCTTTCACACAGATATAACCAAAGTAGTCGAAAATTTAAAATTCAGAATTTAAAAAAGTTAAAAAAAGAATGAGTGTATGAGTAAACTAAATTTACTCCACAAACTACCTCTCAGAATCCATCCGTGACAGATTGAAATATTCCCTATAACCGTGTATTATCGACGAATTTACTCACGATGTTTTCCGGGCTTTCTCTGAAACAACTTTGATACTTGATGTATATGGAGGATAATAGTATCGGATTACTGTGTTAGTCGGGTCTTCCACTCAGATTATCTCCCACCCTGACGTATTTATCTCATTCGACATTACCACAATAAATATAGCACATCCATTAGCCTGCAATTTCGGTATATATCCATTCAGAGTTTAATATTACGCTGTTATTTATTTCTGGTTTCAACCAACTTCCTGTTCCAATTATTACATGTTTTCTGTTACTATTAATGAAAGGTACCCTGCAAACTTTTGCATTTACGTAACGTTTAAATTTTCTTTTTTCCACCTATAATGATCTTTATCCTTCTTCATAACCACAGTTCTCCCGTGTATGTCTTCTTATTATCTTGTATTTATGTGCTCTTTATACGAAATAATTTTTACTGTTCGAGTCACATTCATTATCAGGTGCATTGAGGCTCGTTTTCTGGGTCTACACCCGAGGTTAGTACCATAATTTAACTTTGTACAGAGAGATTCATTTATTTCTGTGTACCCCCTAACTGAGTTGTATGTTTAAATATTTTCGTTGATGTCTTTAATTACATTTTTGTTGTAAATTTGTCTGTTACACAGTGCACAGTAACAAACAAAACACCTTCACTTAACACTTTCACACGTTATTAATGTATACATAGGGGTCTCTCTAACATATAAACACCTCATACATATGTCATATACACTACGTTGGCCGAGTTGCTTCTTTCGCAGTATACTCGTAGTGTATACCTATTAACGGGGCTCACAGTTTCTCACGTGACAGTGTAGTTCAAGAAATCTATAACAAGGATAGTAGCAGGTTGGTCTGAGCCTCTTGTTTAAGCCTTCAACCTATCTCCCAAACTAGAGTGCCACAGTAAGTCATTTAAACGGTACTGCATATCAGCAGCTGTTCTTTCATCCTGGGAGTAAGGCTAGTCGCTACAACCATTTGGCCTGTCGCAGACAGGAAGCAAGCATTTCCTGTGAACCCAAGCGACAGCCTTCGTTAAATTCGACATGAGCCACGACTTCCAGCTGGCTGTCTACCCTGGGTTCAACATCTGCCACTTTTCTGACAAGACCTTCTAGTAAACATAGTTACTCTACTATGGACTTCCTCACCCAACCTGTGTTTTCCAGAGGGGCCCCATCGCCTACTTCTTATTTGAACTGCTAATAACGAGAAATTCTTTCCTCTGTGAAAGTCTGAACCTTGTAGAACCTTATACGGCGGTCGGCTTCAGTCCTAACAGATTAGCGGTCCTCTCTGGTACAGTCACAATTTCAGCAATGGACAAACGTCTTATCTGCTGTTAATACGACTGGGTAAAGCCGTCTGGCCAAAGGCCGTGTAAATCTTCCTTCTTCAGATCCACATCTCCACCACCAATGACCTCATCAAGCACACTCAAAAGTGCAACGGCAACGCTGGTTGTACAAGAGTAGTCACAGCTGATGTCCCGCAGCCACATCACAGCCGGAGTCTTGGACAGTAACCTGGAGCTTGTTGACCACGCCCAACACTGGCTGTAGCTGTTTACGGAGAGTGACCAAGTCTCCATGTATCCGCACACAAAAAGGCGCAGTCCCTAGGTAGCCGCGCATGATTAGCCGAGCGGTCTGAGGCGCTGCAGTCATGGACTGTGCCGCTGATCCCGGCGGAGGTTCGAGTCCTCCATCGGGCATGTGTGTGTGTGTTTGTCCTTAGAATAATTTAGGTTAAGTAGTATGTAAGCTTAGGGACTGATGACCTTAGCGGTTAAGTCCCATAAGATTTCACACACATTTGAACTGTCCCTAAGCATATTTGGCTTTAATGAAATATAATGAAGTACATGATGTATTAAAATGGTGTGGTAGTCCAAAGAACTAAGACCACAATCATTGGTAAAATTAATGAACAACTTAACTGCACAGGAAGCAATATGGGCTCAAAGCTAATCCGCCAACAGGGTGGTTACAGACCAGGAAAATCTTGCACCATCCATAGCCAGGGTGACATCCTGCCCCCCCCCCCCCATCCTGCCCCCCCTCCCCCTGCTATTCATCCGCTGCCCAACTAACACATGATTACACGAACTACTTACCGTACGACATCTGGCCATCACAGCTCAACGAGAGAGCTTGGAGAAGATAGAACAAAATTCTCTTTAACAAAATCTCTCAAAGACAAAAGTAAGCGCCATCCATCTTCACTTGAAACAATCAAGTCGAAAGCTCACTGTAGCCTTCAATGGCATTATCCTGCAATACTCCGATATACCTTGATCCTTGGATGTCGTACTGGACCAGTCATCGACATACAAACATCGTCGCAAGAAGACTCGTCATAAAGCAGCTGCTAGAATTAACATGTTGCGAAAAGTAGTGTTGTAGTGGTCTTCAATACTAAGACTGGTTTGATGCAGCTCTCCATGTTACTCAATCGTGGTTAACCGTCTTCTTCTCCGAATAACTACTGCAAGCTACATTCTTTTTAAACTGCTTACCGTATTGATCTCTTGGTCTCCCTCTACAACTTTTGCCCTCTACACTTCCCTCTGATACCCGCTCGAGGTCTGGGATCGATGACCTTTGCAGTCTGGTCCCTTCAACCCCACAAATCAACCAACCAACCAACCAACCTTGAGGTCTCACAATATGTTATATCAAGCGATCCCATCTTTTAGTCAAGTTGTGTCACTAAATACTTGTCTCCTCAGTTCTGTTCAGTTCTTCTCATTAGTTATATGATCTACCCATCAATTCAAGCATTCTTTTGCAGTACTGCATTTGAAAAGTTCTATTCTCTTCTTGTCCAAACGGCATATCGTCAAAGTTGTACTCCCATACAAGACTACACTGCAGACAAAAACCTTCAGAAAAGTCTTCCTAACATTTAAATCCGTATTATATTAGAAACAGAAATGGTTTTCTTCCTATCACCAGTCTACATTTTATATCCTCTCTGCTTCGGCATTCATCAGTCATTTGACTATCCAAGGAGCAAAACTCGTCTACTACTTTTAGTGTCTCATTTCCTTATCTAATTCCCTCAGCATCGCCTAGTTTAATTTTACTACTTTCCATTACCGTTGTTTTTCTTACCTTGCTGTTCATGTTATGTACTCCTTTCAAGAGACTGTCCATTACGTTAAACATATATTCCGAGGCCTTTGCTGTCTCACACACAATTACAATGTCATATTCATATCTCAATTGTTTGTTTCTTTTCCCTCAACTTCAATTTCTTCACCAAATATTTCCTGCACTGCTTGATCATTGTAAAGATTAAAGATTGAATCGCAGCTGGAATAGGATACAGCCCTTTTTCACTTCCTTCTTAATCACTGCATCCTTTTATACCCATCGACTTTCAAAACTGCAATCTGGTTTCTTTACCAGTTGCATGTAGACCTTCGCTATCCGTATTTTACTCCTACTACCTTCAGAATTCCAAAGAGCGTATTTCAGTCAACATTGTCAAATGCTTTCTCTAAATCTGGAAAACTATAAACGTAGGTTTGCCTTTCTTGAACCTATCTTCAGTATTAAGTCTTAGGTTCAGTATTGCCCGGTGTTCCTAGTAAAGCGTGCTGAAAAGTAGCGCCTCCGATTTTTTTTATATGAAAACTCTTAAAGAGTGTTAAATAAAACAAACGTTATTAACATTTTGCATATTTATTCTTCATATCTACATACTTATTCCTCAACATAATCATCGTGATGACGAACACATTTCTCCCAAAGAGAGACCATTTTGTAGATACCGTCACTCTACAGTGAGCGAGTTTCAACGGCGCCACGACCTCACTTCTGGTTGCACCACTTCATCACTGTCCAAGTGAAGTCGTCAAATGTGTCCTTTCAGTTGTGGAAATAGATGAAAATCGGGACTGTATGGAGGATTAACGGTTACCGTGAAACCAAGGTGTCGGATTCTTGCAGATGTCGCAGCACTCGTGTGCGGTCTGGCATTGTCATGCTAAAGGAGAGGGTTCTGTATGTGTGATCAAACTTTTTGTGTTCAAAACTCTATCACGACACGCTGTTTCTCACGCACCGGCTTAGTTTCGTTACACATCGCCATGTTAGACGCTACAGTTCTCAGCCCTCTAGCGGTGGAGGTCATAAAGAATAAAGCTGTAGAATGTTAGTAACGTTTGTTTTATTTAAAAAGTTTTAATAGCTATAAAATAAAAAATTCGAAGGCATTACTTTTCGGCACGCCCTCGTACAGTTCTCCGAAACCTAAAGATAGCTTCCCAGAGGTCGACTTCTACCATTTTCTCCCTTATTCCTTAAATAATTCGTATTAGTATTTTGCAACCGTGACTTATTAAACTGAGGGTTCGTTAATATCCACACCTGTCAAACGGTTCAAATGGCTCTGAGCACTATGGGACTTAACATCTGAGGTCATCAGTCCCCTAGAACTTAGAATTACGTAAACCTAACTAACCTAAGGACGTCACACACATCCATGCCCGAGGTAGGATTCGAGTCTGCGACTGTAGTGGTCGCGCGGTTCCAGACTGAAGCTCGGCCACACCGGTCACCACACCTGTCACCACCTGCTTTCTTTGGGGCTGGGATTACTACATTTTCCTTTAAGTCTGAGGGCATTTCTCCTGTCTCGTACATTATGTGCATCGAGTGGAATAGTTACGTCATGTCTGGGTCTTCCAAGGATATCAGTAGTTCTCACGAAAAGTTGTTTACCCCAGGCGGCTTATTTCGACTTACTTCTTTCAGTACTCTTTCAGATTCTTCTCGCTTTATCGTATCTCCCGTCTAATCTCCATCTACGTCATCTTGTCTTTGTATAATAATTGTCGTCAAGTTCATTTCTCTTATGTGTCCCATCTATATACTTATTCCACCTTGAAGCTTTCCCTTCTTTCCTTTGTACTGGTTTCCCATCTGAGCAGTCGATATTCATACAGCTGCTTCTCTTTTCTCATCGGCCTGTTTAATTTTCTTTAGAGCGGTATCTACACTCCTGGAAATTGAAATAAGAACACCGTGAATTCATTGTCCCAGGAAGGGGAAACTTAATTGACACATTCCTGGGGTCAGATACATCACATGATCACACTGACAGAACCACAGACACATAGACACAGGCAACAGAGCATGCACAATGTCGGCACTAGTACAGTGTATATCCACCTTTCGCAGCAATGCAGGCTGCTATTCTCCCATGGAGACGATCGTAGAGATGCTGGATGTAGTCCTGTGGAACGGCTTGCCATGCCATTTCCACCTGGCGCCTCAGGTGGACCAGCGTTCGTGCTGGACGTGCAGACCGCGTGAGACGACGCTTCGTCCAGTCCCAAACATGCTCAATGGGGGGCAGATCCGGAGATCTTGCTGGCCAGGGTAGTTGACTTACACCTTCTAGAGCACGTTGGGTGGCACGGGATACATGCGGACGTGCATTGTCCTGTTGGAACAGCAAGTTCCCTTGCCGGTCTAGGAATGGTAGAACGATGGGTTCGATGACGGTTTGGATGTACCGTGCACTATTCAGTGTCCCCTCGACGATCACCAGTGGTGTACGGCCAGTGTAGGAGATCGCTCCCCACACCACGATGCCGGGTGTTGGCCCTGTGTGCCTCGGTCGTATGCAGTCCTGATTGTGGCGCTCACCTGCACGGCGCCAAACACGCATACGACCATCATTGGCACCAAGGCAGAAGCGACTCTCATCGCTGAAGACGACACGTCTCCATTCGTCCCTCCATTCACGCCTGTCGCGACACCACTGGAGGCGGGCTGCACGATGTTGGGCGTGAGCGGAAGACGGCCTAACGGTGTGCGGGACCGTAGCCCAACTTCATGGAGACGGTTGCAAATGGTCCTCGCCGATACCCCAGGAGCAACAGTGTCCCTAATTTGCTGGGAAGTGGCGGTGCGGTCCCCTGCGGCACTGCGTAGGATCCTACGGTCTTGGCGTGCATCCGTGCGTCGCTGCGGTCCGGTCCCAGGTCGACGGGCACGTGCACCTTCCGCCGACCACTGGCGACAACATCGATGAACTGTGGAGACCTCACGCCCCACGTGTTGAGCAATTCGGCGGTACGTCCACCCGGCCTCCCGCATGCCCACTATACGCCCTCGCTCAAAGTCCGTCAACTGCACATACGGTTCACGTCCACGCTGTCGCGGCATGCTGCCAGTGTTAAAGACTGCGATGGAGCTCCGTATGCCACGGCAAACTGGCTGACACTGACGGCGGCGGTGCACAAATGCTGCGCAGCTAGCGCCATTCGACGGCCAACACCGCGGTTCCTGGTGTGTCCGCTGTGCCGTGCGTGTGATCATTGCTTGTACAGCCCTCTCGCAGTGTCCGGAGCAAGTATGGTGGGTCTGACACACCGGTGTCAATGTGTTCTATTTTCCATTTCCAGGAGTGTATCTCTCCCGTAATTATATATGCTCCTATAGTCTTCCATCTGTACTCTAACGATTCCTGTTCAGCCATGTTATATTTCCCGTAAATTTCATTCTTAGAAGGATTTGTGGATCCCAGCTACGAGCACACAGAGGAGCCATGAACGCCACCCTTGATGTCGATCTTCCCGTGGACCTGGAAGACTTCAATCCCGCAACAGATTTCTGAAGAAGGAACTCATCGAGCCGCCAAAGATTATCCTCCATTACAACAGATACCCAGCGGCGATGACTTCATATGGAAGATTTGGAGCAGTCTGAACCGTAGCAGGACGGCCTAGCACCTGTGAAGGCAAACGTGATGACGTGGTGCCTTACAGATAAATATCAGGACTTACGTGATTTTTGTGAATATGATAACGTGGAACATCTCGTGACCTGTCCTAACTGACGGAGTAAATGTACCCTTGATGAATTATGGCAGTGAAGCAAGAAAGCAACGGACGTATCCTCATTTTGCGCTTTAAACCTTTGACCCTCTTACAAAAAAATCTTAGTAAAATTGGCTCGCTATTAGAATCATCCGACACTACTGCTAATGAAATTCGCAACAATTACAAAACTTAGGAAATACTACGAACCACAGCAAAGTGAAGAGTTATTGATCACCTGTACATCGGAAGCACCCAATAAAATGACACAACGCAGCACACAAAGTAGGCACTACTGCTGCTGCTATTTACTGCTCGTTGGTCTATGATGGAACCATTAAGGAAAGACCGCACAACCCGCAAATCATTTACAGTTTCATATGGCACTAAACTTGTGCTGGACCGCTGTTCAGATGTAACATTTTGTACAGAGGAGCTAAATATACTCGCATAAATAAGACATCAGTTGCAAAGAACTACGAGGTGTAGTCAAAAAGTTTTAATCACCACTTCGAACAAATCAAGTTGCGACCTTTAAACCTGTCGTTCGTAACACATTCATCATGCAGTACAACCCATTTTTCCCAATGACGGATGACTCGGATGGGAGCCTGGTTGTAGGATTCTGTGATTTGAATGTTTAGGAAACATTTCATCTCAAACACCACCTAGTCGTCGTTCTGGAAATGCCGACACAATGCTTTATCCACTTTTGCCGGTGGTTGTCATCACCTTTTTCGGCTGTGGTGAATCACATGTTTCCACTGTTTGCTTTGACCTTTTGTTCAAATGGTTCAAATGGCTCTGAGCACTATGGGACTTAACAGCAATGGTCATCAGTCCCCTAGAACTTAGAACTACTTAAACCTAATTAACCTAAGGACATCACACAACACCCAGCCATCACGAGGCACAGAAAATCCCTGACCCCGCCGGGAATCGAACCCGGGAACCCGGGCGTGGGAAGCGAGAACGCTACCGCACGACCACGAGATGCGGGCTTTGACCTTTTGTCTCGGGGTGATAGTGACACAAGCCAGTTCTACACGTCTGTGGTGAATAGGAAGCAGAAGAAGTCATCTGGATTGGCTTGAGACAGCAGCAACATTTCGCAACATTTTGAATAGCTGTACACAGTCGCGGAACTCAGCGGTCGGTGACCTTTACCACGTTCAAAATGTAGTACAAATTTTTGAAAACTGATCCACGACTGATTTCCACTTTTTTGCACCATCGAATAGATTTTTATGTACCGGTCTTGGAGTACAATGCCTCCACTTTTCTTGCCATTACTTGTTTTCGCTGAGATTTGTTCTGACACTTCGTTCTTTGTCGTTCAGTCGTGTTTGACCACACTGGAAACGTCAGCGCATGCTAACCGCGGGGCCATAAGTTGCTATCTTATTGCGGTATACTTCCACCAGCTCAGGATGGATTGATGCATCGTTGCTCACCTCTAAATACAGAAAACGAATTAGCGCACGATACGCCAATTTATCAATGGCAGCATCATTTCGTTTTTGGCCTTTTAACAGCACATAAAGGTAGTGTGATACGAGGATTTCAATATGCACTAGGCCTGCGGACATATACCTGCAAACGAGAATAAAATTGATTACGTTATTTTCTCTTTTTTCGAAATGACAATTAAAACTTTGTGACTAACCCCATAATGCACAGGAAAGAATTTAATGGCTCAAATGGTTCCAGTGGCTCTGAGCACTATGGGACTCAACTGCAGAGGTCATTAGTCCCCTAGAGCTTAGAACTACTTAAACCTAACTAACCTAAGGACATCACAAACATCCATGCCCGAGGCAGGATTCGAACCTGCGACCGTAGCGGTCTTGCGGTGCCAGACTGCAGCGCCTTTAACCGCACGGCCACTTCGGCCGGCAAGAATTTAATGGATTATTCATAATTTTGCGGAAACACCAAGATACCCATTCATGTTGTTAATTAAAAACATTTCTCTCGTTAAGATCAAGACACGACAAAATAAAGAAGCACCCATTAAAAGTTCGAGATCACTTGGCAACATTTTCATTAAAATACCAAATCGAATATTTTGCAGAGTAAGTTGAAACACGAAAGGGGGAAAGTTGTGAAAATGCCGAAGTGCCCTCTTCCAATCACCATCAGGTGGTAGTCAGGGTGTAAATGTGAAAATACATTATATTAATAATGTTGTAGAAGGAGATACTACATCCTAAATTTGTCGGCAGGTTTACCATGAAAAATGTATGCATAAATCCAGGTATCGCCCACCTACGTTCAGGATAAAAGTACGTAACACATTAGTTGGGAGCACAGTTTTCCAACGTAATGCAAATTAGGTCTTGACCCAGCTATAAATTAGAATTTTTGTAGTTAGTCAGTTCGTTGATGGCACTTGAAACTAATTTATGCAAATCGAATTTGGGTTAACATTCGTTGTACATATTCAAGAGTAACATAATTTTGTAAGCCTGCACTCCTGGTTCCAGTAAGAATATGCTTCCGTGGAAACAAGGAAATAACTACATCTGTTAGTGTCTTGGAACATTGTCTATCTCGGAGAGAAAATTAATCTCTTGCTGCTTATATTCTATGATAGATTTTCTACGTCACAAAATACACATGCAAGGTCTGTCGGATTAGATCACTGTTAGATAAATATTGGGAACGAGTTGTTGGGTTATTAAGCACACAAACTGACAGATACTGACTCTAATCACAGCTTAGTGCATGAAAAGCTGCTTCAAAATCAAAACTATCAAGAAAACACTTACCGAAACAAGAATATTTCCGCTGACAGATTCAGAGGAAAGGTCATAGATTCAAAAATAAAAATAAAATCTAAAGAGGCAGCCCATGTAACAGAAAGACTCAGATGTAAATTAAATTCTGGTTAAGGTGAATGTATTTGAAGAAAATGATTCATTGATAAACTCCTACATCCTACTGTTGAAACAGCGTTTCTCAGTAAAGCTTAGTTACCATAATGTGATATCAGCAGCTTATGCTTCAATGACTGCTGCAAATCGGTAGGCAATGTCCGCATTCGTTTACAGATCCTACCCTTGGCCAGAAATTAGCACGTCAGAGATATTGCCCCTACAGTGGATACACGTTCACCAAAGACTTTAACTGGTATGCAGACGCAAAGTTCTGTTCAGCGGCGTGAGAAGTAAGTCCTTCACAGAGAACTCGAACACAGGCGCCAATTGGCATCAGTAATAACGGACGTGTCTCCTACGAACTGTGAGTATTCACCATACTGTAGTAACTAAAAGGCGTGCTCATTACCACTGTTTCCCAGAGGGAGCGCATGAGAGAGTAACATCGCTTAACTTAAAGTGTACACTCTGCCACCAGCACGATTAGCACGGCAGGACTACCTAATGAAACCGTTCCATTGTCTCCAAAGACAAGTGGATGGGGCAAGAACTACCTTAAGAAACGTACACATGTCCCTGCCAGTGTTGTCAACCAGCGTGTGGGGCCAAAGATCGCGACCATGAAATGTGATGCAGAGATGGAATATGAGGAAACTTTTTACACCTTCAACTAAGGGTAGAACTAGAATATTTCTAAAGAAAAATATGACAACAATCAGAACTGATTTCAGAGTGAGTGCTGGGAAGAGGGAGGTTTGTTCTGCGCTATGAGTGTATTCCACTAATAGGTCTTATTCCATACACAGAGTTACTTTACCTGAAAAAAGGTAACTCACCTGATTATCTCATACTGCTGATGAGACTGTTTTGCTTGTTTCGCCTTGAGCTGCGGATTACTCCGGTTTTGTGATGAAACCTGTTACCTGACTCACGTCATGTGATGACCACCGCTACTTCGCATTACTGGTTACGTACGGCTCGTGGAAACCCCAAATTCACAGCACCTCTGCGTGTCTTCCGTGAAACTCAGACACATGCCACGCTGCTGGAGGCCAATCTGCCCAGGGACAATTTGGAAAACTTCTGAGACTTGTTGTCCAGCAACGACGCGCACCCATTTTACATTGTCACCTGAAATAGCAACTTTTGTAGATTTCCACGATTTCTTTCACTGCGCATTTCAAAGTTGTTGAATGTAAATTAACAATAAAAATTGCAGCCATTTTAGAGTCTTTAGACTCTAGTATGGCAAACACAACAGCAGATATTTACATATTGACTAATTACTGCACACGCAGAGACGTTTAAGTAATCATTTCTCCCGCACTCCACACATAGATGGATTGCTTCCAGCAACATAACACAGCCTACTTCAATGCAATGCTATGGAGCTTATTGAAGCTACCGTTACAGGAGGGACAACTTCAGTCTGAGATAAATATTAAAGTAGCCCGCGGTATCCAATAGATTTAAAAGCATCATAGTCAATCACATGTTAAAGAAGCATAAACGCGGTAAGTCACGGAGGGATAAGATATTTCTCATTATACAGTATCATGGCGCTTATCTCAAAATCTGGGGCCTGGCTACCCTAAGAGATATAGAATAGCGTTCCGCACCTCAAGACCGTCACACATAGGGCAAAACACAAAGTTGTAGATAAAGACATGAATAGTAAATCAAAATGTGAAGACTCAGGTGTATATAAATTGAAATGTGAAGCATGTGATACACGACTGAACGACAAAGAACAAAGTGGCAGAAGTGGCAGAACATATCTCAGCGAAAACAAATAATTGCAAGAGAAGTGGAGGCACTGTCTCCAAGGACGGTGCATAAAAATCTATTCGATGGTGTAAAAAAGTGAAAAATCAATCGTGGATCAGTTATCAAAAATTTATACTACATCTAAATCTACTTTCATACTCCGCAAGCCACCTGACGGTGTGTGGCGGAGGGTACCCTGAGTACCTCTATCGGGTCTCCCTTCTATTCCAGTTTCGTATTGTTCGTGGAAAGAAGGATTGTCGGTATGCCTCTGTGTGGGCTCTATTCTCTCTGATTTTATCCTCATGGCCTCTTCGCGAGATATACGTAGGAGGGAGCAATATACTGCTTGAATCCTCAGTGAAGGTATGTTCTCGAAACTTCAACAAAAGCCCGTACCGAGCTACTGAGCGTCTCTCCTGCAGAGTCTTCCACTGGAGTTTATCTATCATCTTCGTAACGCTTTCGCGATTACTAAATGATCCTGTAACGAAGCGCGCTGCTCTCCGTTGGATCTTCTCTATCTCTTCTATCAACCCTATCTGGTACGGATCCCACACTGTTGAGCAGTATTCAAGCAGTTGGCGAACAAGCGTACTGTAACCTACTTCCTTTGTTTTCGGATTGCATTTCCTTAGGATTCTACCAATGAATCTCAGTCTGGCATCTGCTTTACCAACGATCAACTTTATATGATCATTCCATTTTAAATCACTCCTAATGCGTACTCCCAGATAATTTATGAAATTAACTGCTTGATGACCTGCTACATTGTAGCTAAATAATAATGGATCTTTATTTCTATGTATTCGCAGCACATTACACTTGCCTACTTGAGATTCAATTGCCATTCCCTGCACCATGCGTCAATTCGCTGCAGATCCTCCTGAATTACAGTACAATTTTCCATTGTTACAACCTCTCGATACACCACAGCATCATCCTCAAAAAGTCTCAGTGAACTTCCGATGTCATCCACAAGGTCATTTATGTATATTATGAATAGCAACGGTCCTACGACACTCCCCTGCGGCACACCTGAAACCACTCTTACTTCGGAAGACTTCTCTCAATTGAGAATGACGTGCTGCGTTCTGTTATCTAGGAACTCTTCAATCCAATCACACAATTGGTCTGATATTACATATGCTCTTACTTTGTTCATTAAACGACTGTGGGGAACTGTATCGAACGCCTTACGGAAGTCAAGAAACACCCGCGTCTACGGCCCTCTGAGTCTCGTGGACGAATAGCGCGAGCTGGGTTTCACACGACCGTCTTTTTCGAAACCCATGCTGATTCCTACAGAGTAGATTTATACTCTCCAGAAAAGTCATTATACTCGAACATAATACGTGTTCCAAAATTCTACAACTGATCGACTTTAGAGATATAGGTCTTTAGTTCTGCACATCTGTTCGACGTCCCTTCTTGAAAACGGGGATGACCTGTGCCCTTTTCCAATTCTTTGGAACGCTACGCTCTTCTAGAGACCTACGGTACACCGCTGCAAGAAGGGGGGCAAGTTCCTTCGCGTACTCTGTGTAAAATCGAACTGGTATCCCATCAGGTCCAGTGGCCTTTCCTCTTTTGAGCGATTTTAATTGTTTCTCTATCCCTCTGTCGTCTGTTTCGATATCTACCATTTTGTCATCTGTGCGACAATCTAGAGAAGGAACTACAGTGCTGTCTTCCTCTGTGAAACAGCTTTGTAAAAAGACATTTAGTATTTCGGCCTTTAGTCTGTCATCCTCTGTTTCAGTACCATTTTGGTCACAGAGTGTCTGGACATTTTGTTGTGATTCACCTACCGGTTTGACATTAGACCAAAATTTCTTAGGATTTTCTGCCAAGTCAGTACATAGAACTCTACTTTCGAATTCATTGAACGCCTTTCGCTTAGCCCTCCTCACACTACATTTCGCTTCGCGTAATTTTTGTTTGTCTGCAAGGCTTTGGCTATGTTTATGTTTGCTGTGAAGTTCCCTTTCCTTCCGCAGCAGTTTTCTAACTCGGTTGTTGTACCACGGTGGTTCTTTTCCATCTCTTACGATCTTGCTTGGCACATAATCTGACGCATATTGTACGATGGTTTTGATCTTTGTCCACTGATCCTCAACGCTATCTGTATTTGATACAAAACTTTAGTGTTGAGCCGACAGGTACTCTGAAATCTGCTTTTTGCACTTTTGCTAAACAGAAAAATCTTCCTACCTTTTTTAATATTTCTATTTACGGCTGAACTCATCGATGCAGTAACCGCTTTATGATCGCTGATTCCCTGTTCTGCGTTAACTGTTTCAAATAGTTCGAGTCTGTTTGTCACCAGAAGGTCTAATACGTTATTGCCACGAGTCGGTTCTCTGTTTAACTGCTCAAGGTAGTTTTCAGCACTTAAAAAAATTTCACTGGATTCTTTGTCCTTGCCATCCGTCATGAACGTTTGAGTTCTGCAAGTCTATATCCGGCAAATTAAAATCTCCACCCAGAACTATAACATGGTGCAGAAATCTACTTGAAATAATTTCCAAATTATCCTTCAGGTGCTCATCTGCAACAGCTGCTGAGCCAGGGGGCCTATAGAGACATCCAATTACCATGTCTGATCCTGATTTAACCGTGACCTTCACCCAAATTATTTCACATTTCGGATCTCCCTCAATTACCTTCGATACTATTGCACTTCTTATCGCTATAAACACGCCTCCTCCTTCATTGTCCAGCCTGTCTCAGCGGTATACATTCCAATCTACATTTTGAACGTGGTAAAGGTCACCGACTGCTGAGATTTAGCGAAATGTTGCTGCTGTCTCAAGTCAATCCAGATGACTTCTTCCACCACCTATTCAACACAGACAAGTAGAACTGGTTTGTGTCACTATGACGCCGAGACAAAAGGCCAAAGCAAGCAGTGGAAATATGAGATTCACTACAGCCGGAAAAGGTGATGATAACCACCGGCGAAAGCGGATGAAGCATTTCCAGAACGAAGAGGGAAAGAAACTCGTACACCTGCCCAATATCGTGTAGGGCCCCCACGAGCTTGCAGAACTGCTGCTACACGACGTGGCATGGACTCGCCTAATGTCTGAAGTAGTCCTGCAGAGAACTGATACCACGAATCCTGCATGGCTGGCCATAAATCCGTAACAGTACGAGAGGGTGAAGATCTCTTCTGAACAGCACTTTGCAAGGCATCCCGGATATGCTCAATAATGTTCATGTCTACTGAGTTTGGTGGCCAGCGGAGGTATTTAAGCTCAGAAGAGTGTTCCTGGAACCACTCGGTAGCAATTCTGGACGTGTGAGATATCGCATTGTCCTGCTGGAATTGCCCAAGTCCGTTGGAGCGCACAATGGACATGAATTGTTGCAGGTGATCAGACAGCATGCTTACGTACGTGTCACCTGTCAGAGTCGTATCTAGACATATCAGGGGTCCCATATCACTCCAACTGCACGCACCCCACACCATTACAGAGTCTCCACAAGTTTGAACAGTCCCCTGTTGACATGCAGGTACATGAATTCATGAGGTTTTTCCATACTTGTACACGTCCATCCGTTCGATACAATTTGAGATGAGACTCGTCTGACCAGGCACAAGTTTCCAGTCATCAGCAGTCTAATGTCGGTGTTGACGGGCCCAGGCGAGGCGTAAAGCTATGTATCGTGCAGCCATCAAGGGTACACGAGTAGGTCTTCGGCTCCGAAAGCTCATATAGATGATGCATCGTTGAGTGGTTCGCGCGTTGACACTTGCTTATAACCAAGCATTGAAATATGCAGCAATTTGCGGTAGGGCTGCACCTGTGTCACGTTGAACGATTCTCTTCAGTCGTCGTTGGTCCCTTTCTTGCAGGATATTTTTCTGGCCGCAGCTATGTCGGGGAGTAATGTTTTGACGGATTCCTGATATTCACGGTACACTCGTCGAATCGTCGTACAGCAAAATCCCCACTTCATTGCTACCTCGGAGTTGCTGTGTCCCATCGCTCGTGCACCGACTGTAACGCCACGTTCAAATTCACTTAAATCTTGATAACCTGCCATTGTAGCAGCAGTAACCAATCTAACAACTGCACCAGACACTTATTGACTGATACCTACGTTGCCGACCGCAGCTCCTTATTCTGCATGTTTACTTATCTCTGTATTTGTAAAATGGTTCAAATGGCTCTGAGCACTATGGGACTTAACATCTGAGGTCAACAGTCCCCTAGAACTTAGAACTAATTAAACCTAACTAACCTAAGGACATCACACACATCCGTGCCCGAGGCAGGATTCGAACCTGTAACCGTAGCGGTCGCGCAGTTCCAGACTGAAGCGCCTATAACCGCTCGGTCACACCGGCCGGCTATGTATTTGTACACGTATGCCTATACCAGTTTCTTTCGCGCTTCAGTGTAGTTGTTAAATAGGCCATACTGGCCGATGCTTTCTAACCCTATATGGGGAGCACATTGGTTCCAATAATAAGGCTGCGTTTGAAGAGCATTTAATTGCCACAAAACACAAAGCAGATAGAATAGAAGCACTTAGGGATATGGCACAAGGCACCAAAAGGAATTAAGCGACTTATTTTGGAGAAACGGGGTATTTACAAACACGAAGTAAAGGAGCCAGGCAAACTCCTCAGTGGTCTATCCTAACAACTTTGGCATTTTAGAGGGGAAATTTATGGCAATAAAGTGTGCGCCCGCTTATGCAGCTTCATATTAAGCGGCGCGTTGATCAACGGACAAAAGGACTATTTTTAAAATTAGCACGCAAAGCATTCATCTAGCGTACATTTTCATTTCAGTTATAGTTTTATCATTGCATGAGACGTAGTTAGTTGTTCTACCACGTGAGACCATAATGCAGCTTAGCACGATTTCCACATACATAAGTAATGGATAGCGCTGTTACGATGAACGACATATATAGTTAGGGATAGAGTAAACGGGTCCCGATGAGGCACATATGCATATACTGCAGTGACAATGCGAAATCTACGCGTGGAGCCACAACTGAGGTGACAAAATGCATGAGATAGCGGTATGGACATAGACAGATGGCGGTAGTATCGCGTACACAAAGTGTAAAACGCCAGTGCATTGGCGGGGCTGTCATTTGTACTCAGACGATACATGCAAATAGGTTTCCCACGAAATTGTGGTTGCACGTCGGGAATTAACAGACACTGTACGAGGAATTTTAATTGGAGCGAGACATTTGGGACATTCCATTTCCGAAATCGTGAGGGAATTCAGTATTCCCAGATCCACAGTGTCAAGAGTGTGCCGAGAATACCAAATTTCAGGCAATACCTCTCACAAAGGACAACGCAGTGGCCGACGGCCTTCATACAACGATAGAGTGCAGTGTCGTTTGCGTAGAGTTCTCAGAGCTAACAGACAAGAAACAGTGCGTGAAATAAACGCAGAAGTTAATGTGGGGCGTACGACGAATGTATCCGTTAGAACAGTGCGGCATTAAGGGTCTAAGATAGGAGAGGACAGGCGCGAATGCCTTTACTAACAGCACGGTATCGCTTGCAGCGCTTCTGCTGGCCTCTGGACCCTAGACGACTGTAAAACTGTAGCCTGGTCCGATGAGTCCCTATTTTAAGCGGTAAGAGCTGATGGTAGGGTTCGAGTGTGGCGCAGGACCAACAAAGCACCCTGCAAGCTTGTGATGGCTGTATAATGATGTGGGCTGTGTTTACATTACCTGTAACCGATCATTGACCAGAAATACGCCGGAAATTGTCACAATTGTTCGTGACTGGTTTGAAGAACATTCTGGGCAATTCCAGTGAATGACTTGGCCACCTAGATCGTTCGACGTGAATTCTATCGAACATTAATGGGTCATAATCGAGAGGTCAGTTCGTGTGCAAAATCCTGCAGCGGCAACATATCGTAATTATGGATGGCTGCAGAGGCAGCATGACCCAATATTTCTACAGGGGCTTCCAACGACTCGGTGAGTCCACGCCACGTTGAGTACCTGTGCTACGCCGGGCAAAAGAATTTCCGGCACCATATTAGGAGGTATCCTAAGACTTTTGTCGCCCCATTGTATATGCATCGCTTAAGACTACCGGGTTAATAGGCCTTGGTCGATGTATATAACTTTCTCTTAATGTTTCCTCTCCGACTGGAAGCGATAGCTTCAGAGGTAAAGTGGCGAACTGCAACCAGAACTTGAGGGAGCACCGAATATATGGGCAGTATAGAGGGCACCACAGTAGATCACGTGACATCGGCTGGTAATGATAACAGTCTCGATTCAAAGTAATGGATCGTCATTCTTATGATGCAATGTTGGCATCGAAATTTTATTTAGTTTAATACCTTCCCCTTTTCTGGCAAAATTATTAAGGTGTTTATAAATCTCAATAGCCTTTCTATGTATACGCGCATGATAATGCAATGTTTTCGGTATGACAGTCGTCTCAGTGGATTTTATTTCATGATCACTCTCTTAGTAAAGACGTTCCTCTTATGCCGATTTATCTATACGTCCCAGGCGACGATTCCTGTTGCGTTCAACAAGACGTGTGTTAACACTTCTTTTTGTGGCACCAATGCAAACCGGTCCATAACTATAAGGAATTTTTATATACACTCGTTGTAGCCAAGCATGTTGTATATCTTTTGCCGATCTTAATCGTTATTCTATCTCCCTGGGGGTCTTCCCCAATGCGATTTGTAATCGTACTGCCGGCCGGTGTGGCCGTGCGGTTCTAGGCGCTTCACTCTGGAACCGCGTGACCGCTACTATCGCAGGTTCGAATCCTGCCTCGGGCATGGATGCGTGTGATGTCCTTAGGTTGGTTAGGTTTAAGTAGTTCTAAGTTCTAGGGGACTGATGACCACCGATGTTAGGTCCAATAGTGCCCATAGCCATTTTTGTAATCGTACTTATGAACGGAAGGAAAACTTTCCCTTTAGTGACCGTCGTTCGTCGTCGATCCTGATTCTCTCTCTAGGGCGAAGTGCTCAACCTTGTTAGATTAACCATTCTGAAAGTCGACCGCAGATGTTCTAGCTCATCTTTTAAATAAGGCGCTTCGCAAATTTTGAGCGCCCAGCCCACCAAAGTTTTAAACATAGTCTTTTTTGTCTAGTATGGAGTTTATAACCTTATGCATGTAGCGGTCAGTATGTGTGACTTTTCTGTATACCCTACGACCCAACGTCCCGTTGAATCGCTTTATAACAGACACATCCAAGAAATTTAGTTAGACGTTATTCTCTGTGTCCATAGCAAACTGTAGTTTCGGATTCATACCATTTAGGTATATCGGGAAGGCATCGATGTCCTCTGCACCGTGTGTCCGTATTACGAAAGTATCATCGATACAGCGGTACGACATGGCTGGTCTTTTACTAGCAATCTTCAACGCACTGTTTAGTTTCAGCAATACGGTATTCTATCCAAGCGATTGGCAATTCATTGGAATTAATTGTAAAATGATATTATTTCATTTTTACCTTGATACAAGTCGTTTTAATTCTGCCTGCGCCGAAGTTTAGCCATAGTTGCTTCTTTTCCTTTTATCCATGAGAAAAGTTCCTTTGACACGAAAGGCGTGCATTTACGCATCATTTACTTTCATTTCGCAACGTATTATGGCCCATCTGTTGGGAAAAGTCCTTTTGTATTAGTGAGGAGTGGCAATGAGTGTCAGTTCGCAAAAGAAAAGAAAACTCGCTGTAGGGATAGGCATGTGCCGCTGTCAGGAGCAATTGCGTTAAAAGAGACGTCCGAGCTCACCGCTCGCTCCAACTGCTAAAGCCCCGCTAACCACGTGAAACGTCTCCCTACTGGCGCTGTCAGACCACATCATTTCTAAAATGTGGCAACATCTCGGCTATTATAATCGCCTTTAAAGCAGATGTAGGGATTTAAAATTAACGCGATGACAAGTTTCCTAGACATTTTTATATTGACAGTTCACTTAGCAATCACTTTTGAATGCATTATGGGAACAGCAGTGATCAATGTCTTGTAAATAATTACTATTAAAAACAGTCTTGATCACGATTTAATTTACAAGGTGACCGGTTTCGACCACTACTGTGGTCATCTTCAGACCATTGAGTGGGAACCCCTTTCTGTTGGGGTTCCCACTCAATGGTCTGAAGATGACCACAGTAGTGGTCGAAACCGGTCACCTTGTAAAATAAATCGTGATCAAGACTGTTTTTAATAGTAATTACTTAGCAATCAGTTCAGCTCTGTGCAAAGTTTCCGCACGATTCGAACACGTACTAGAGAGCTCCTACAATTTGAATGCACCTCTTTTCGCAACGTATCTCGTATCGAATTGAAGCTCGCTTAATCAGGTACGCCCACTAGCTTCGATGCGTGCGTACGAGCTGACACGCGCGTGCGTCTGTGCGTGTTCGTGTCTGTGCGTTTCTTTGTGTGCATGTATGCGCTTGTGTGTATGGGAGGGGGGATGAGTTTATTTTGCTTTCTAAATCTGGGACATCCAAATGGCGGAGTGTTTCCCCATCAACGCTTTATATCTGTCATAAATCGAAAAAAAAGTTCAAATGTGTGCGAAATCTTATGGGACTTAACTGCTAAGGTCATCAGTCCCTAAGCCTACACACTACCTAACCTAAATTATCCTAAGGATAAGCACACACACACACCCATGCCCGTGGAAGGACTCGAACCTCCGCCGGGACCAGCCGCACAGTCCATGACTGCAACGCCCAAGACCGCTAAGCTAATCCTCCACGGCGTCATAAATCCGAGAACTGTCTTGACCACTAGAGTACGTTAGTAGTTACTGTCTCACAGGACACTGTATTGTTCTGGCGTCCTTCTGGTTTAAGAACATGGACAGTTATTAACCTACTCATCCTAACGTGCCTTCTGAGCCTTTTCTGTCGTGTTGTTTCATTTCATACGTAAAACGTTTCCAAGGATGAAAGGCATATTGAAGTACCAGAAACAGATTTTATAGAAAGCAGTAAACAATAAAAAAAGAAGAGACTTAACAAAACTTATTAACTATAACTTACAGCGCTGCAAAGTATAAAAGGCGATATGTCGTAGTAAGGACACATGCCAGTGTAGCTTCGTCGTGTTGTTGTTGATGCTGTTTTAGTTGTTGTAGTCTTCAGTCCGAAGGCTGGTTTGATGCTCCTCTAAAAGCTACTCTATCCTGCGCAAGCCGACTCATCTCCGATTAACTACCTGAACCTACAGCGTTCTGAATCTGATTACTGTACGCGTCTCTTGACTCCCTCTCCAACTTGTCCACCAACACATTCCCCAGTACTAAACTGACGATTCCTTGAAGTATCATGATATGCCCTATCAACCGACTCCTTCTTTTAATCAAGTTACGACACAATCTTTTCCTCAGCAGTTCTATCCATTACCTTGTCGTTTGTTACGCACACCCATCTGATTTTCAGCATTCTTCTGTAGCCCCAGATTTCAAAAGCTGTTCTTGTCTGGACTTTTTACAGTCCACTACTCACTTCTGTTCAAGGCTATACTACAGACAAATGCCTTCAGAAAATACTTCTTCACACTTGTATTTATATTCGACGTTAACAAGTTTCTCTTCTTTAGAAACGCTTTCCTTGCCATTGCCAGTCTACATTTCATATCCTCTCTACTTCGTCCATTATAAGCTGTTTTACTGCCCAAGTAGCATCTGCCTCATTTCTTAATGTAATTCCCCTCAGCATTTCTTGTGTTAGTCCTATTACATACCACTACCCTTGTTTTATTTTTTTTAATGTTCATCTTATATCCGTCTTTCATTAGTGTTTATTCCGTAAAACTATGCCACCAAGTCTTTTGCTGTCTCTTTCGGAATTATAATGTCATGCCAACAAAGTTTTTATTTCGTCTCACTGAATTTTAATTCCGTCTCCAAATTTCTCCTTGTTTTCCTTCAAAACTTGCTGAAAGTGCATATTGAATAACATAATACAGGCAAAATAAGTCTGGTGAGGATTTTTATGCCTCTGTAGACAATTTAAAAGACTTTTTCTTGACACCAGACTGCTCTGAGGTTGCATTAAATTAACATTTGACGATTATTCTAGATACTACTTCTGTGGTGACATACACTCCTGGAAATGGAAAAAAGAACACATTGACACCGGTGTGTCAGACCCACCATACTTGCTCCGGACACTGCGAGAGGGCTGTACAAGCAATGATCACACGCACGGCACAGCGGACACACCAGGAACCGCGGTGTTGGCCGTCGAATGGCGCTAGCTGCGCAGCATTTGTGCACCGCCGCCGTCAGTGTCAGCCAGTTTGCCGTGGCATACGGAGCTCCATCGCAGTCTTTAACACTGGTAGCATGCCGCGACAGCGTGGACGTGAACCGTATGTGCAGTTGACGGACTTTGAGGGAGGGCGTATAGTGGGCATGCGGGAGGCCGGGTGGACGTACCGCCGAATTGCTCAACACGTGGGGCGTGAGGTCTCCACAGTACATCGATGTTGTCGCCAGTGGTCGGCGGAAGGTGCACGTGCCCGTCGACCTGGGACCGGACTGCAGCGACGCACGGATGCACGCCAAGACCGTAGGATCCTACGCAGTGCCGTAGGGGACCGCACCGCCACTTCCCAGCAAATTAGGGACACTGTTGCTCCTGGGGTATCGGCGAGGACCATTCGCAACCGTCTCCATGAAGCTGGGCTACGGTCCCGCACACCGTTAGGCCGTCTTCCGCTCACGCCCCAACATCGTGCAGCCCGCCTCCAGTGGTGTCATGACAGGCGTGAATGGAGGGACGAATGGAGACGTGTCGTCTTCAGCGATGAGAGTCGCTTCTGCCTTGGTGCCAATGATGGTCGTATGCGTGTTTGGCGCCGTGCAGGTGAGCGCCACAATCAGGACTGCATACGACCGAGGCACACAGGGCCAACACCCGGCATCATGGTGTGGGGAGCGATCTCCTACACTGGCCGTACACCACTGGTGATCGTCGAGGGGACACTGAATAGTGCACGGTACATCCAAACCGTCATCGAACCCATCGTTCTACCATTCCTAGAACGGCAAGGGAACTTGCTGTTCCAACAGGACAATGCACGTCCGCATGTATCCTGTGCCACCCAACGTGCTCTAGAAGGTGTAAGTCAACTACCCTGGCCAGCAAGATCTCTGGATCTGTCCCCCATTGAGCATGTTTGGGAGTGGATGAAGCGTCGTCTCACGCGGTCTGCACGTCCAGCACGAACGCTGGTCCAACTGAGGCTCCAGGTGGAAATGGCATGGCAAGCCGTTCCACAGGACTACATCCAGCATCTCTACGATCGTCTCCATGGAAGAATAGCAGCCTGCATTGCTGCGAAAGGTGGATATACACTGTACTAGTGCCGACATTGTGCATGCTCTGTTGCCTGTGTCTATGTGCCTGTGGTTCTGTCAGTGTGATCATGTGATGTATCTGACCCCAGGAATGTGTCAATAAAGTTTCCCCTTCCTGGGACAATGAATTCACGGTGTTCTTATTTCAATTTCCAGGAGTGTATTTCCTTTTGTCAGTTTCGACAAACATGAAACAGAAAGCAGTAGTGAGAATCTCTTCTGAGGTGACAATGATGATGACGTGAGCATAGATATCATTATAAACGTTGGCGATCTTACTAATTCGGTTCTTACAGACGTATTCAGTTTCTCTCCCGCTACCGGGGGACACACTATTTATTGAAAACAAAATTTAATCCACCTTCTCTCAAGAATAATTACCCAAAATCAACAAATGATTAATACATATTACTCCAGTATCAAAAGTTATTCATTAATTTGTTGATGAAAGACTGAAGGAGTAGAATAACTCTTGTACCATATATCATAGAAAACAATCAGGCGCCGGCAGCCGTGACAGAGCGGTTCTAGGCGCTCCATACCGGAACCGCGCGACTGCTACGGTCGCAGGTTCGAATCCTGCCTCGGGCATGGATGTGTGTGATGTCCTTAGGTTAGTTAGGTTTAAGTAGATCTAAGTTCTAGGGGACTGATGACATCAGATGTTAAGTCCCATAGTGCTCAGAGCCATTTGAACCATTTTGAACAACAAGGCTTCCGAAATCGCCATACAATAGATTCTACATTAATCAAAGTAGCTTCGGTCTCCAACAAGCAAACGACAGACAAGACGCAACGACCTGCATCTACATCTCTATCAGTACTCTGCAAACCACAGTGAAGGACGTGGCAGAGGATACTTCTCATTCCACCATTTATCAGAGCTTCTTCCGGCTCCATTCACGTATACTGCGGCTGAAAACCGATTGCTTACATGTCTTTGTGGACGTTGTAATTAGTTTAGGCTTGGCTTCGTTTTTCATCACCCCGGTTCCCAGAACTCCTGAAGATAGACGTCGTCCGTGGATATTCTATCACAGACACTGTCCCTTTGACTGTTCATAAATGCCACTAAAACTGCCCACGGATATAAACAACCATGCATGAGCAGCGCCTATTAGACGAAAGGGGATCTGACAGCCGATCAGTTTCAGTCATTCCACCAGGAATGAGGTACACGGCTCGTGTTGTCTGTAGTTCAATACCGCGGTTCGATCGCGTCCACGTAGTTACTTTATGCCAGGAAGGTCTCTCAACAAGGGAAGTGTCCAGGCGTCTCGGAGTGAACCAAAGCGAAGTTGTTCGGACATGGAGGAGATACAGAGTTTGGAGGAACTGTCAATGATACGCCTCGCTCAGGCCGCCAAGGGCTACTACCTCAGTGGATAACCGCTACCTACGGATTATGGCTCGGAGGAACCATGACAGCAACGCCACCATGTTGAATAATGCTTTTCGTGGAGCCACGGGACGTCGTGTTACGGCTTAAAATGTGCGCAATAGGCCACATGATGCGCAATTTCACTCCCGACGTCCATGGCGAGGTCCATCTTTGCAAACCCGACACTATTGAGCTTGGTACAGATGGGGCCAACAACATGCCAAATGGACTGCTCAGCATTGGCATCACGTACTCTTCAACGATGAGTTTCGCATATGACGTCAACCAGACAATCGTCGGAAACTTGTCTGGAGGCAGCCCGGTCAGGCTGAACGCCTTAAACACACCGTCCAGCGACTGCAGCAAGGTGGAGGTTCCCTGTTGGTTTGGGATGGTATTATGTGGCCCCGACGTACGCCGCTGGTGGTCGTGGAAGGTATCGTAACGGCTGTACGACACGTGAATGCCATCATCGGACCGATAGTGCAACCAATCGGCAGCATATTGGAGAGGCATTCGTCTTCATAGACGACAAATCGTGCCCCCAACGTGCACGTCTTGTGAACGACTTCCTTCAGAATAACGACATCGCTCGACTACAGTGGCCAGCATGTTCTTCAGACACGAACCCTATCGAAATTGCCTAGGATAGATTGAAAAGGGCTGTTAATGGACGAAGTGACCCACCAGTCACTCTGAGGGATCTACGCCGAATCGCCGTTGAGGAGTGAACAATCTTGGCAAACAGTGCCTTGATGAACTTGTGAACAGTATACCTCGACGAATACAGGCATGCATCAATGCAAAGAGGACGTGCTACTGGGTATTAGAGGTACCGGTGTGTACAGCAATCTGGACCACCACTTCTGAAGGTCTCGCTGTATGGTGGTACAACATGCAATGTATGGTTTTCATAAGCAATGAAAAGGGTGGAAGTGATGTTTATATTGATCAATATTCCAATTTTATGTACAGGTTCGGGAACTCTCGGAATCGAGGTGATGCAAAACTGGTTTTGATGTGTGTATATCCCCAGATTCGATATTTACAGCTGGTTCTAGAAACATTTTAAGTAGACTAGTGTGAGATAGTTTGCGTCATCCTCAAGTATATGACAGTCTTTTTTTTTTCAGCATCATCGTGACAGGCTGCCATGGACCAAGAAAACATGTGAACATTCGTGCCACCGTTGACTGTGTGCACTGAGTATCCTCTGCCAGCCCTCAGCAATATTTTTGGATGGCTCACAGGTGTGTTTTGTTAGCAGTCTCCTTTCTACGGTCATTTCGCTTTCTTAGTATCCTATCAATGAACCCAAGTTTGCCTCCTGATTTACGTGCGGCAGAGCCTATGAGATTGGTTGACTTTCATATACATCTACATCTGCAATTCACATTTAAGTGCTTGGCAGAGGGTTCATCGAACCACAATCATACTATCTCTCTACCATTCCACTCCCGAACAGCGCGCGGGAAAAACGAACACCTAAACCTTTCTGTTCGAGCTCTGATTTCTCTTATTTTATTTTGATGATCATTCCTACCTATGTAGGCTGGGCTCAAGAAAATATTTTCGCATTCGGAAGAGAAAGTTGGTGACTGAAATTTCGTAAATAGATCTCGCCGCGACGAAAAAGTCTTGCTTTAATGACTTCCATCCCTACTCGCGTATCATATCTGCCACACTCTCTCCCCTATTACGTGATAATACAAAACGAGCTGCCCTTTTTTGCACCCTTTCGATGTCCTCCATCAACCCCACCTGGTAAGAATCCCACACCGCGCAGCAATATTCTAACAGAGAACGAACGAGTGTAGTGTAAGCTGTCTCTTTAGTGGACTTGTTGCATCTTCTAAATGTCCTGCCAATGAAACGCAACCGTTGGTTCGCCTTCTCCACAATGTTATCTATGTGGTCTTTCCAACTGAAGTTGTTCGTAATTTTAACACTCAGGTACTTAGTTGAATTGACAGCCTTGACAATTTTACTACATATCGAGTAATCGAACTCCAACGGATTTCTTTTGGAACTCATATGGATCACCCCACACTTTTCGTTATTTAGCGTCAACTGCCACCTGCCACACCATACGGAAATCTTTTCTAAATCGCTTTCCAACTGATACTGGTCTTCGGATGACCTTACTAGACGGTAAATTACAGCATCATCTGCGAACAATCTAAGAGAACTGCTCAGATTGTCACCCAGGTCATTTATATAGATCAGGAACAGCAGAGGTCCCACGACGCTTCCCTGGGGAACACCTGGTATCACTTCAGTTTTACTCGATGATTTGCCGTCTATTACAACGAACTGCGACCTTCCTGACAGGAAATCACGAATCTAGTCGCACAACTGAGACGATACCCCATAGGCCCGCAGCTTGATTAAAATTCGCTTGTGAGGAACGGTGTCAAAAGCTATCCGGAAATCTAGAAATACGGAATCAACTTGAGATCCCCTGTCGATAGCGGCCGTTACTTCGTGCGAATAAAGGGCTAGCTGCGTTGCACAAGAACTGTGTTTTCTGAAACCATGCTGGTTACGTATCAATAGATCGTTCCCTTCGAGGTGATTCATAATGTTTGAATACAGTATATGCTCCAAAACCCTACTGCAAACCGATGTCAATGATATAGGTCTGTAGTATATCTACAAATTATTTCACCTATGTATTTGTATGAATCGGTCGGTTTCAGCTGTCATTGATATTTTAGTCGTATCATACTATCTATATATATATATATATATATATATATATATATATATATATATATATATATATATGTATGTATGTATGTATTCTATTCATCAATATACAGTACGGTGAGGAAGGATCCCCGTACACTTCTATAGCGCTCACGTGAGGTAACTCTCCATCAAAAATGATACGCCGAACCCACCTTACCAAGATATCCTCAATAAAATTACACATTTGGTTTGATTCCACATATGATCGCTCTTTTGTTAATAAAAGATGGTGCAGCAAGTCAAAGGCATTCCAGAAGTCAAGAAACACTGTGTCCATCTGACTAACTTCATGGATGTTTTTTAGATTGTCCTTTGAGGAAAATGCGGGTGGGATTTTGCATGACCGATGTTTTCCGAATCCAGGCTGGGTGGCAGAGATGTCATTCTCTTCAACGTACTTCATTAGTTTTAAGCTAAGTGTATGTTTTAAGATTCTGCAACAGAAAGTTGACTGGGATGTTGGACGGTAGTTCGGTGAATCACTTTCGCTACGCTCCTCTCAGACGGTGTGGCCTGTGTTTCCTTCCGTCTATTAGCGACAGTTTTCTGCTCGGGGCATCTACGGTGCATTATTGAGTCTCGTAGAGGTTCCATCGGGCTATAGAGGCTAGCTTCGCTTTAGTAATACCAGGTATTTCTCAACATCACTTACACTAATGCTTATTTAACTCATGTTTGCAGTGGTGAGATAACTAAATTAGTGGAATATTACTCTGCCTTTGAAGTGGGGAATTTCAACCCTTCTTTCACTTTACTCTGATCAGTTTCCGTTTCTTGGTCGTTCGTGAGTTTTTGAACGCTAACTTCTGGGCCACCGACTACTTTCATGCAGGGTATAACTAAATTCCCTTTACACACTTCGAGGACAGGTTCCTGATAACTAAACAAGAAGAAAATGTGTAGTAAACATGGGCTTTAAAATGTATACCTTAAGAGCCACCAGCATCTTCGACTCTGGAAAACATATCTCTTCTGTTGTAAGCTCTTTCCTTTCCGTATTTTGAGATGACGTAGCATGGACCAAAACAAGAAAAGATTTGCAGTAAACATGGGCTCTAAAGTACATCTCTTAAGAGCTTGTTTAATAGAGGAGATGCCGGCCGGGGTGGCCGAGCGGTTCTAGGCTCTACAGTCTGGAACCGCGCGACCGCTACGGTCGCAGATTCGAATCCTGCCTCGGGCATGGATGTGTGTGATGTCCTTAGGTTAGTTATGTTTAAGTAGTTCTAAGTTCTAGGGGACTGGCGACCTTAGAAGTTAAGTCCCATAGCGCTCAGAGCCATTGGAACCAATAGAAGAGATGTGTTTCACAGTAGCGAAGATGAGCAACTGCCCATAGGACTTAACGTATGAATTTTAGAGCCCTTGGTCACTAGACTTTTTGTTATAGTTTTGGTCCTCACTAGGACCTGCGAAAATATATAAAGCAAAGAGTTTGCTATAAAACACGGGTTTCCTAGTGTCGAAGGTGAAGAAGTGCTCATAGCTCTTAAGTATGAATTTTAGAGCCTATATTTCTTATTGTTTTCGTGTAAGGAGTCTGTCCACACAGTTTGTGGAGGGAATTTAGTTAAATACTGTATATGGCCAGAATATCTTTGGTTTATGTGAGAGATCTTTCTGCTACGGAACTCACTGAAGGCATAATGCTTGGCCTATTGACAGCCAAACATGCTTCACACAACATGTCTCTATTTATAGCCCATTGTTTTGTTTTCCACCTACTACTCAGCAGTTTGTGCTTTAGAAGTTTCTTTTCAGTGACTCTGTACTATAGTGTGCCCCTCTCATAACGAACTGTTCTATGAGGTACATATCTATCCAGTGCATGAAAAACTACTCTTTTCAATCTCAACCACAGGTTTTCTAGATGGACCTGTCGGGAGGTATACGTCTCAAGTTTCTCATTGAGATATGATACTACTGCCACTTTATCCAGTTTGAAGAACTTTCAAATCTTTCTACATGTCTTAGTTTCATTTGAGCAGTGGTAATCATTGTTGTTACAACTTCTTCATAGTTACTATTACTAGTTTCAACTTGAACATCCTCAAAGAGGTCAGATCTGTTTGTTGTCATTGGATCCAAAATATTTCCATAATGAAGAACTTTCGAACTATCGTTGTCGTTGGGGTTAAAAAAAAAAACACTTGTTATTGTTTCCATGAATGTTTTGTCCCGCCCGCGACTTACAAAACGGTAATTATCTCAAGTGATTCTTGGATGACTAAAGTGTCCTTCGATGATTATAATACGTACTAGCAAACTGCGGTTACCTCTAAAGCTATCAGTTACTTCTGGTAGTAACTCTTGTGGTCAGTAGAAAGGTCCAGACCTCAAGTTTATATACACCTGTTGCACTAACAGTCCCGCATGCAGCTTCAATTTGTTCTCGGTGAGTCTGTGTTTCTTGTCTCGTGCGACAAATACATGACCTCAGTTTTCAAAAAACCAAAAAAAAGTTGAAATGCGTGTGAAACCTTTGGGACTTAACTGCTGAGGTCACCAGTCCCTAAGCTTACACACTACTTAACCTAAATTATCGTAAGGACAAACACACACACCCATGCCCGAGGGAGGACTCGAACCTCCGCCGGGACCAGCCGCACAGTCCATTCAGTTTTCAATTAGCCCATCCTTTCGATTTACATTACATTCGACCCCATAACCTCACCACTAGCAGTTTCGTTTCCCAGATCTCTGCACGTAGTATTATGTGACCTACACTCCTTTATTAGAAGGACGTCAGACTCTGCAACTTTTTTACGAGTGCTTCAGCAGTTGATCATTATCATTTTAACACTCTTGCTTTTACGTACGTGTGAACGGGTGTGTGGGGAAGGGGGGAAGGGGAGGGGGCTGCATTTCTCTAGATTTTATTCTGACGTTTCGGAGTCTCCTAGAGCTTTTGTTATCTGAACTAAATGAAGAGTCACGTAATCGAAAGAACGCTTCTGTGCACCCCACATACAGCAGAGTGATATGCAGTACACAACTGACCCATTTAGGGAGACTCCAACAGTTCTCAAGCCTGTGGCAAAAATCTATGATGTCGCAGTCTTCTTCGTCAAACAACCTTCTGTAGTATACACAAGTAAACTATTGTAAGATACTAGTAAATGGCTGGAAGTAAAGTACGTCGTCGAGTTATTACCGTATACCCACGAGGTGGATAATGAGAGGGTGCCAGGCGCAGTATTGTAGCTTAGCCATGAAGTCAACAAACACCCAGGAGCCAGGCGCCAGTCCATCGAGGGATTGTTCAGTAAACAAGAGCATTAGAGTACACCATTAACGTACGTAGCTCCAAACGAACTTGACACACGAAGCATATAACTAGACAGAGAGCGTGGGAAGATAGGGCCACCTATACTTCGTGAGGACCCAATGACGGACCTACACTGAGATGATATCTCCTAATATTGTGCTGGCCCTCCTTTTGACCGGCGTAGTGCAGCAAGTCGAAGTGGCATGGACTCAACAAGTCGATGGAAGTTGTCTGCAGAAATATTGATCCACGCTGCCTCTATAGCCGTTCATAATTGCCCCAAGAGATGACGGTGCAGCACTTTTTGCATGAACTGACCTCTCAATTATGTCCCATAAATGTTCCATGGGGTTCATGTTGTGCGATATGAGTGGCCAAATCATTTGGCCCAATTGTCCAGAATGTTCTTCAAACCAATCACGAACAATTGTGGCTCCTGAGACGGCGCCCTGTCATCCATAAAAATTCCATAGATGTTTGGGAATATGAAGTCCAAGTATAGGGTGCAACTGGTCTCCAAGTAGTCGAACGTAACCGAGGACCCAGTCCATTCCATGTAAACACAGTCAACACCGTTGACAACCTGTGTCCCTTGCTTCGTGCCGTCTGCGCCACACTCGAACCCTACTATCAGCTCTTACCAACTGAAATCGGAACTCATCTGACCAGTCCACTTCTACCAATCATCTAGAATTCAGCCGTTGTGATCACGAGCCCAGGAGAGGCGCTGCATGCGATGTCGTGTTAACAAAGGCACTTGTGTCGGTCGTCTGCTGCCATATCCCATTGACGCCAGATTCCGCCGCACTGTACTAACGGACACGTCCGTCGTACGCCCACATTGATTTCTTCGGCTACTTCACGCAGACTTGCTTGTCTGTCAGCACTGATAACTCTACGCAAACGCCGCAGTTCTCGGTCGTCAAGTGAAGGCCGTCGGCCACTGCGTTGTCTGTGGTGACAGGTAATGACTGGAATCTGGTATTCACGACACACTTTTGATTCTAGGGATCTCGGAATACTGAATTCCCTAACGATTTCCGAAATGAATGTCCCATGCGGCCAGCTCCAACTAGCAAACCGCGTTCAAAATCTGTTAATTCCCGTCTTGCGGACATAATCACGTCAGAAACCTTTTCACGTTAATCACCTGGGTACAAATGACTGCTCTGCCAGTGCACTGACCCTTTATAACTATTCTACGTGATACTGCCATCAACTGTATATGTGCATATCGCTATCCGATGACGCTCTGGGGTAGAGTAGCAGGGCAGATTAGATAGCAGAATAATGGAGAAAGTGTATGAGAGCAAAGTATGAGAGCAGTGTATGAGGAGAGCGCGCACGAGCTGGACTCTCCGAACGAGATGTATAGGTAGCAAGAGTCAGGCCTAGCTAAAGCATGAGTATCAGTAGCCATATAGGGCTATGCAGAAGTACACCGAACAGCCAGAACGTTATAACCACCTACCTAACAGCCGGTATGTCTACCTTTGGCGTGGATAACGGCGGCAACGTGTCATAGCATGGCAATGAGGCCCTGATACGACGCTGGAGGGAGTTGACACCAAATCTGCACACACAGATCACGATGAGCTCTGACGTCACGTTCGATCACATACCAGATGTGTTCGATTGGGATCAGATCTGGCAATTATGGGGGCCAGTACATCAATTGGAACTTGCCACTGCTTCCCTCGAACCATTCCATCACATTCTTGGCGTTGAGATATGGCGCATTATCTTGTTGTAAAATACCACTGCCGTCGGGAAACATCATGGTCATGAAGAGGTGTAAGTGGTCTGCAACCAGTCTACGATACTCCTTAACCACCGTGGTGCCTTGCATGAGCTCCACTGGACTCATGTATGCCCATGTGAATGTTCCTCAGAACATAATGGAGCTGCTGCCAGCTTGTGCCCGTCCCACACTGCAGGTGTCAAGGAGCCGTTCCCCTGGCAGATAACGGATTTGCTCCTTCCCATCGGCGTGATGGAGAAGGTATCGGGATTCATCAGACTATGCAATGGGCTACCACTGATCCAATGTCCAGTGGTGATAGTCATTTGCCGGCCGGAGTGGCCGTACGGTTCTAGGCGATACAGTCTGGAGCCGAGCGACCGCTACCGTCGCAGGTTAGAATCATGCCTCGGGCATGGATGTGTGTGCTGTCCTTAGGTTAGTTAGGTTTAATTAGTTCTAAGTTCTAGGCGACTGATGACCTCAGAAGTTAAGTCGCATAGTGCTCAGAGCCATGTCAACCATTGATAGTCATTTGAACATTTCAGTTGTAGTTGCTAACTTCGTAATTTTAGCATTATCACATGCATGGGTCGTCGGTCGTGGAGGCCCATCGTTAGGAGTGTTGGTACATTTTGTTTTCACACTTTTAGTCCACTCAGCATTAAAGTCTGATGTTAGTTCCCCCATAGTTCCTCGCCTGTCCTGTTACCAGTCTGCACAGCCTACGACATCCAAAATCTGTAATGAGGGATGGCCGCCCAATCCTACGACATCTGGACATGATTTCACCTTGGTTTCGTCACTTGTTGAAGACACTAACCACAGTACTCCTCCAACACCCGACAGGTCGGGCAGTTTCCGAAATGCTCGTGCTGAGCCTCAGGGCCAACACAAGCTGTCCTCGGCCAAACTCACACAGATCGCGCGCCTTCGCCATTCTACACACATACCACTCTCACTGATACTACACGCATCGTGGGTATGTCTGACTAGTAGTCATTCCTCCCATGTGATGCTGCTATCTCCTAGACGGGTTTCTGTTAACGAAAATTCTGTGGTCATATTGTTCTGGCCGTTCAGAGTAGCTGCATTAATATCAGTATAGCTGATGAGACTATAGGTGAGAAGCTGAGGAAATATATGTGTTAGTCATAGTAACAGTGTCATTTCATAGCAGATGACACAGTGCGAAGCAGTCGTCATGTAAGATGGCAAAACTATGCCCCTTACATGAAGTCATTAAAGATCACCTAACTCACGTTGAGCGAACAGTAGGGCTGAACAAAATGACTGACAAGGCACAATGCATCTTGTAGAGGGTATAGTATGGAAGTAGTGGAATAATTAATGTTGGGTGATGGTTTTAAAGTAATTCACATGACACGAAAACTTTGTGGAAACGAGTCGATTTACTGGACACTAGTTTACCCCAGGGAAGTATTTAGAGTTGACAGTGGCCGGCTGGGGAACGGCAAAGGGAAGCGACAATAGGCAGCTTAGGGCGGCTCAAGCTCTGAGAAAGCGGTAATGCAACGCGGCCTCCAGCCGCCTTAAGATGAGTGGCAGCATGAGTGGTTGACCCCGACCCCATGATGATGTACCGGGAAGCAGACGGATAACTTGTATGCCTGTTGATAAATGTCCATCGTCCCGTTTTCAGGGAAACATGTGAGAAAGCCGCGCAAAGCTATGGTGGAGCGGTCAACAGAGGTCAAAATATGCGTGTTCGTGACTATAGCAACTTCACGCTGAATTCACGGTGTGCAGGGTTTGAAGTAAATCAGGTGAAGAGCGACAGAATGAAATACGCCGGCCTCCGATGGGAACATAGGACCAAGGAATTTGAAGTACTCTCCTGGGAGTCAGAATTCCGGAAAACTTGGTGTTTGTGCAGACGCTAACCTTGATGGGTCGCCTGGGGGGAGCTAAATAGGAGAAGTTGAGAGGAAGGGAAATTTTGTGGGAATTTGTTCACTTCCCAGAGCAGGCATTGGTCGGCGCTGGGAAGTGACGCATAATTAACGCGACTTGCGCTGCAATTGGCGAAAGTGATTTTGCTGGAGGGGGAACCGAGGCGAAGAGCGGACTGGCAGAAGTCTCAGTAGAGGTCTTCCATTCCCAGCTTGCCTAGAGTGCGGACGTGACATTCTTTACTCAGCTTGCCTGAGAAAGAGTGAGCATCTCTGCAGTTTAAGACTTAGCTAACGGAACGATTGAGCTTGGAGATAGGAAGTTTTGGTTCAGCTATGTACTGAGCAAGATGGCTAGGAGTGAATTGAGGAGCGCAGCCTTGTAGCACCAAGAGGTTGGCCGACGTCCGCACAATGACACTGCTCCGCCACACTGTATTCGGTGATATTGCGCCCGCTCCGGCCATTGATTAATTTGCTGAATCACGTCGGCAAAGTTTCCACGAGGGTTTCATGGGCCATGTACTGTAGAACTCTTCTCACACTTCGCATTACGCCTGGGTCAGTCGATAGGAATTACTTATTATTTATCGCGCTTTACTCCACGCAAACGCAATTTATTACCGCTGCCTGTTAGGAGAGTCATGTAACGTGATGATTGAAGGTCGTGAGTCAAAATAAATCTGAGCTAATCGACTGCATCTGTTTTCAATCAGGTAGTTGAAATCCCAAGTCACTTTCTTAGTTAATTTTATGTTCAACACTTGCATCTGTGTTCAATAGCTGATTATAACAACAATGTGCACCCCTTTTTAATTAAAAGGGATCAATTCTGAACCAATTAATGTCAACACTGCCACCGCAGTTCAATCAGGAGTCACAGGACCTTATTACTTTCTTTGTGTTATCCGACATTGCGGCAGTTTTGCACTCTCTGTTGATCTGTTAGTCAATTACCTGGTGTGAACACACACCAAAACCAGATAAGTGACGGGCGGGGTGTTACAATCGGCTCTGTCCTAAGACACGATATTTTCGTGGGCACGATTCCTTCAGTACGAATAAAGCAAGAGTTAACACTGTTCAAATTGCAAACCACGCCTAGCTGACATTCTTTCAAGTCAGCTTCCAATCTCGTTTCCTATATCCTCATTTATTTTCTCTATCTCTTCATATTCTGCTTGTAACGCAGCTTGTATTACTGAAGTATGGTGTAGGCTTGCCGTTGATTCTGACGAGAACAACGCTATTACCGAAACTTTCACAGAAAGTCAGTCTCTGACCTATTTTCCTATTCATAAAAAATTCTACTCCCTTTATAACATTTTCTGCTGCTGCTGATATTGCCGTTTTCTCCTATGACCAGAAATCCTTGCCTTCTTCCCATTTCACTTCAGTGCCATGCACTATATCTAGACTGAGCCTTAGCATTTCTCTTTTAAAATTTTCTTGCTTCCCTGCCACATTTAGACTTTTGACATTCCACGCCTCAATTCTTGGAATATTGTCTTTTCGTTGGTTATGTAATCTGTTTCTGACGGTCACCACCTATTAAGCAGTCCCCTCTCGGAGATCCGAACTAAGACACTTTTTCAATTGCAGGCCACATGCCCTTGTTGATACACTTCATGTGTCTTTAACGCAATGGTTTCCATTGCTTTTGCATCTTCGTTCCGTTATTATCGCTGATTCTTCGGACTTCGAGGGGGGGGGGGGGCTAGGAGGGGGGTAATTCCCACCCGAAGTATAAGAGATTGCCCTAAACTTCTGTCAGCTCCTTCACCTTCTTTGACAAGGTCGCTAGCAGAACGAGGGTGACATCTTTTGCCGGAATTCTTCCGCCGCCATTATTGATGATTTTTAGTCAAAATTCAAGCAGTGGCAAGGTTCGGACAGCGCACACGGGACGTTTTGATTGCTAGTCAAAGAGGATAGCCTTTTTTTTGTTATCAGATGGACTTGGCACTTTCATGAACATTCAGACGACCATAGTTAAAATCACCATGCAATATGAGCTGCAAACTGAGAAAGCAAATAATTATTAGTAAAAAAAACACGAGAATAAGATTCTGAGTAATTAGGAAGTCAGCTGATAACCTATCCACCACTTTTTTAATTTTATTTATTTTATTTTTATTTTCTTATTTTTTGTGTACAAGGAAGAAAAGTGACCAAAACTAGGCTTCACATGACCGGACACCAGAAAGAGGGAGGAATCAAAGACCACAGAGGAACCTAACCGGCACCCTGTCGATCAAAAACAAGATAAAGAGCATATTTCTAAAAAGCGCTCGATAACGTGGCAACCGCAGCTATTTCTAATAGCAGGTCTTCATATACGGGTGAAAGACTCAGGCAACAGGGCCGTTCCCTCCTTCAGCGATATTGTGACCCTGGAGCCCGACGATCGTGTTCGTTTTCCTCTGAGGAGAAAAGGATACGTCAGGACGAATAAGAAATTCATCAGATAAAGCGGGATTAGGCCCTCGGGAAAGAAAAGCCAACAGTCGACAAATCCAGAGCCAATGACGCCGTCCACAAGAGATCAACCTGTGAAGTAAGTGTGATGACAATCGTTACTTGGATCAGTCGGGTGAAGGTCTACGCGAAAAAGACGGTCGCCAGTCGATATCAAATGACCATATTCCACTTCAAAGTAATCTCCATCGGTGATATAGGAAGACTAAGATGAGAGCAGACAGTTTTCCAGGACGTTGGCGGAGAAACTATTTCGATAGAGGAGAGGCAAAATGGTTTACCCCAACTATATAATAAGAATCCGGTAGTGAGATAAATATTCTACATCTGCAAATGGTTACTATGCAAATCACATTTAAGTGCCTGGCAGAGGGTTCAACGAACCATCTTCACAAGTCTCTATTATTCCAATCTTTCCGTGCGAGCTCTGATTTCCCTTATTTTATTGTGGTGATTGTTTCTCCCTATGTAGGTTGGTGTTAGCAATTTTCACATTCGGAGGAGAATACTGGTGATTGGAATTTCGTGAGAAGATTCCATCGCAACGATAAACGCCTTTAATACAAAACGTGCTGCCGTTCTTTGAACATTTTCGATGTACTCCGTAAGTCCTATGTGGTAAGGATCCCACACCTCGCAGTAGTATTCTAAAACAGGACGGACAAGAGCAGTGTAGGCAGTCTCGTTAGTAGATCTGTTACATTTCCAAGTGTCCTGCCAATAAAACGCAGTCTTTGGTTAGCCTTCCCCACAAAATTTTCTACGTGTTAATTCCAATTTAAGTTGTTCGTGATTGTAATTCCTAAGTATTTAGCTGAATTTACGGCCTTTAGATTTGACTGATTTATCGTGTAACCGAAGTTTAACGAATTCCTTTTAGCACTCTTGTGGATGACCTCACACTTTTCGTTACTTAGGGTCAACAGCTACTTTTTGCACCATTCAGATATCTTTTCTAAATCGTTTTGGAATTTTTTTTGATCTTCTGATGACTTTATTAGTCGAAAAACGCTAGCGTCATCTGCAAGCAACAGAAGACGGCTGCTCAGATTGTCTCCCTTATCGTTTATACAGATAAGGAACAGCAAAGGGCCTATAACACTACCTTGGGGAACGCCAGAAATCACTTCAGTTTTCCTCAATGACTTTTCGTCAATGACTACGAGCTTTGACCTCTTTGGCAGGAAGTCACAAATCCAATCACATAACTTAGACGATATTCCATAAGCACGCAGTTTCACTACAAGCCGCTTGTGTGGAACAGTGTCAAAAACCTTCCGAAAACCCAGAAATACGGAATCGAACTGAAATACCTTGTAAATAGCACTCAACATTTCATGCAAATAAAGAGCTAGTTGTGTTTCACAAGAACGATGTTTTATAAACCCATGTTGACTGTGTGTTAATAGACCGTTTTCTTCGAGGTAATTCATAATGTTCGAACAGAATATATGTTCCAGAATCCTGCTGCATATCGACGTTAATGATATGGGCCTGTAATTAAGTGGATTACTCCTACTACCTTTCTTGAATATTGGTGTGAACTGTGCAACCTTCCAGTCTTTGGGTACGGATCTCTCGTCGAGCGAACGGTTGTATATGATTGGCAAGTATGGAGCTAATGCATCAACGTACTCTGACAGGAACGTAATTGGTATACAGTCTGGACCAGGAGACTTGCTTTTATTAAGCGATTTAAGTTGCTTCACTACTCCGAGGATATTTACTTCTACGTTACTCATGTTGGCAGCTGTTCTCGATTCGAAGTCTGGAATATATACTTCGTCTTCTTTTGTAAAGGAATTTTGGAACGCTGTGTTTCGTAACTCTGCTTTGGCAGCACTGTCTTCGGCAGTATCTCCATTGCTATCGCGCAGAGAAGGCATTGATTGTTTCTTGCTGCTAACATACTTATACGACCAGAATCTCTTTGGTTTTTCTGCCAGGTTTCAAGACAAAGTTTCGTTGTGGAAACTGTTATAAGCATCACGTACTAAAGTCCGCACCAAATGTCGAGCTTCTGTAAAACATCGCCAATGTTGGGGATTTTGCGTCTGTTTAAATGTGGCATGTTTGTTTCGTTGTTTCTGCAACAGTGTTCTGACCCGTTTTATGTACTAAGGAGGATCAACTCGGTCGTTTGTTAATTTATTTGGTATAAATCTCTCAATTGCTACCAATACTATTTCTTTGAATCCAAACCACATCTGGTCCAGACTTATATTATTATTTTGGAAGGAGTGGAGACTGTCTCTCAGGAAGGCGTCAAGTTAATTTTTTATCTGCTTGTTTGAATTGGTATATTTTTCGTTTATTTTTGGAGTATTTGTGGTTTACAGTATTCAATCTCGCTACGACAACTCTGTGTTCACTAATCCCTGTATCCGTTTTGATGGGATGACTAGAGAATCTCCCGCTGGCTAATTAGCAACAGCCAGATCAGGTGCAGAAACACCCAACGCTTCCTCATCCACAAACTCAGGTCAGAGAAGAGGGTCCTCCGGTAGAGGGCAACCCCAAGGTGAAGCCTAAGGAAAAGGCTCATCAACAACTGTATCATCGTCCTGTGTTCTGTGACACTTGTTTTGAATAACCGGGACAGGTACTGCAGGAGTGACGGCATTATTGCCGCTTCGCGTGAGCAGCGGGCGAATATTATGAGCATTATCTCTTAAAGATCAACTTTGATCCTCAATAACTGGAATTAGCTCAGCTGCAGGATTCTTTGGCAGAAGATCCGCTGAAGGCAATTTTTTACGCTGGTCGTGGTCGGGATTTAATGCCAGTACACGGCGCTGACAATTGGTTGCGAAGTGGCCTCTCTGTTTACAAATAAATCAGGTTCCTTCCTGGCTGGAGTAAGTAATATGAACCCGATGGCCACAGAACTGCAGGCGAGAGGATACATTTTTTTAATCTACCTTTCTACCGACCGAAGGCACTATAGAGTTGCAAGTGGCGCTGAGCAGACCAGTGTTCTCTTCGAATACGTCATATATACCCATAATAATGCAAGCTGTACCTCAGAAAACCATCATCTGTCTCGCGTACAAGGTTAAAAACTTTATAATTTATATCGACCAGCTCTGCATTCACCAAAAGAACCATGTTAGTGGAAGCACCACGATGAGTAAAGGGGACCTGAGTACCTTGACGAAATAATCCTGTCAACCAGACGCGGGTCAAGAAATTTAACAAAAATCACGTATGATTTCAAATAAAAGTACGCAATACGCACTTGATCTCTAGTAATCTTGATCTTGTTCGCCAACCAGTCGTGTATCTCTAAACAGCCAAGATGCACGTGCCACGTGGATTTGTCAAAACTGCAGCTGGCACTACCTGTACATGAACTAGACGTGGGAAGCATGCTGGACATTTCAGCGCGAGACAACGCCATGCCAAGAAAGTCTGCACAAACACCAGACACTAGACGACAAACAGCAACGCAACGCGTATGAGGACTCACTTGACGGCGAACAGAAACAAGTAAGACACGCGGGTTCATAGTAAGAGGCGGGAAGAACTAGGACAGCCTACTACCCGGACGTGAAGCGGGAATGACATAGATCCACAGGTGTGGTCTTACTACTCGTAATAATGGATTTAACACTACAGCCACGCCAAGACTCCCTCGCACATAGGTCAGCTATATGATTCCCACCTCCTCGCGAACCCTGTCGTCCATCTGTAGCAATACTCATGTTTGAAACGCGACACTTCGATATCTCGGAAGCGTCCCACCAGGAGTTCACTATTCATTCTGGAGACAATTCTGCAGATTCTGATCTTCGCCTAAACTCCGTAAGCAAGGCTGGTCTTCTTAGCCCTCTCTGCCAGTCGCTGGAATGATCGAGGTATGATTTTGGAGCCCAGATGACAGGCATCGTTTGGTCCAACGTGTCCCACAATATGCAGGAGGTTGCAGCTTGTTCCCTCAACAGCTGCTGGCACAGCCTCTTCAGCATATTGACCGAGGAATGAACTCATACCTCATAAATATTTAGTCTGAAACTTACACACTTAACAAAGCAAATTTATGAAAGAGAAGAGAGCTCAAACGGAAAGACTGGAGATGAAAGAGGAGAACACAGATCCATGCATGTGTGTGGAAAAATGAATCAAATATTCCTAGTTGTACATGTCACATCCCTCGGTAGGAAGAAATGCAATAAAAATTACGTCTAAATTCCCAGCTTTATTTATTTATTGTTAGTTTTTGTCTGTTTGGGCTGCAGGAGGAGGAGGGAGAGGGTACAGACTGAAGCGAAGTCAGACAATCGCTCACATACATAGGCGGCGATTACAGTGACAGGAAGTAGCTTCTAGAACTGGAAACAATAAACGTTTATGACCAGTAACAGCGCGAAATTTAAGCCGGATGGCAGCAGCGGGGCAGGATAATGGAGCTCAAATAACAGGCGGCAGCGGCAGGGGTCGGGGCGTCGCGTGCTGTGTGCGAGCTCGGCGCCAGCGAGCGGCCGTGGCGCTGCCGTTTATCGGATGGCCGCTCGTTATCTGCCGCTCCGTGAATTACCGACAAGTGCCTCCATCGCAGGCCGTACACGGCCCACGGCTGCGTGTATTGCAGTACATCTGTTTGCACAACGAAACGAGGCAGTGGTTTTGTCTCTGTTGCTACTATTGGCAAACTAGGGCCCTACAGCGCCAAGGCAATTGTCTAAAAAAAGAAAGAGTGAATAAGTTACATCATTCTATGTAGAAGGAGAATTGCTAGCAGTGTGGCAAGGGAGACTATCGGAGAACATTTCGGGTAGCCTACATTCAGGGGACAAACTTATTGTTTCCTTTTGATTGACGGCTCCTTAAGCTATTGCTCTGTTAAGAGGATTATGACCTCCCCCCCCCCCCCCCTGAGGATAATCCATCATTTCGATTAACAGGCCCTTAACCTATGGCTCAGTTTCCCAGAAACCACCACACCCTCCCCTCCCATTCACCCTCCTCATCCCCTCCCCCCTCCCATTGCTGATACAAGCACACTTTTGATATCAATTTGATTGTCTAATTAATTAAATCCATCAATTAATTATCCCCTCCCCCTCTATGAAACCCTCCACCTCCCAGTCTCTCCTCCCCCACCTGGAAACTGGCGGGAAGAGAAATTAGTTGATTGGCAGTTTGGCAGGAAATCGATTGTTGTGTATAGAATATTGTTTAAGAAATTTAGACAATGTGTAGAATATTGTTCATTTAAACAATTTATAGGATACAAGAGCATGGTTGGTGTGGTGTGCGTACTGTAAGACCCTCAGTACACACACCATGCCGGCCGGAGTGGCCGAGCGGTTAAAGGCGCTACAGTTTGGAACCGCACGACCGCTACGGTCGCAGGTTCGAATCCTGCCTCGGGCATGGATGTGTGTGATGTCCTTAGGTTAGTTAGGTTTAAGTAGTTCTAAGTTCTAGGGGACTGATGACAACAGCAGTTGAGTCCCATAGTGCTCAGAGCCATTTTTGAACACACCATCAGATTATTTGACTTGTCGCTCTAACGAAGTAGGCGAGTGTCAGCAATATGTCTCGTGGTCTTATCGTGGCGTGTTTATCTTCTGCCGTCAGGTCAGACGATAGAAATGCCACGCTTAGAGTAGCAGATTGACGGTGACCAAATTCAAACAGAACTTGATTAATTTTCACACATATTTATTTAAATTATAAAAAGCATAAATATTATGTAACTTGATTCTGGATGCTGTTTACAATTGACAATCTGAAGTTCCTTTGGTCTTGGTACGTTAATCTTATTCTCACATATCTCTGATACTTGACAAAGCGTCTATACATTTCTCTTCATGGCTATGTACAGGAATATGATAATCGTATTAGGCGCAGACTGAAACTTGGCTACAGACTAACGCAGACAAATGCAGACTGACTAATCGGAGGTCTGTACACTCGTTATAATACCTCGCGCGTTCGGGTATCACTGTGCGAGTGTGGTCCGCGAGGAGAAAAGGTTCTACGTTAGCAGCAATCTCATTGGCTGCGTTACATATTAATACGCGGATCGGCAGAAGCAGAATTTGGTCCGTCTTTATGGCAGCGCCATCTCGTAGTGCGGAGACGGACGAGCGCTGCGCCTGCGCTGTTGTGCTTAGCGGGGCGCGCTCTAGTGGGAAAGTTGTGTACGCGCTGACTACGCGGAACTATGTACACAACAGTTGGAATACAGTATCTTTATTTATTTAAAGAATTTGGAGGGAAATCGATTCCATTGTATGGAATACTGTTTAAACAATATTGATATGTGGAATATTGTTTATTTAAACAATTTACGGGATATAACGTGAATATTTAAACAACTGCAATGCTTTTTCATTCCGATTGCATAAGGAAACATGTATTTACAATGTCACAGACCACTTAAGTATATCTTAAAAACTTTTTCATCTCTCATCACGCACGTAGGCTGCCCGGAGTTGGGTTGCACCGGGTGCCCCGCGAAGCATCGCGTCTATCAGCGACCACACCACGTTTCAGTAGTCTCACCGCACCACTGTCAGCTGTTGGCGGCTCTACAGCTACGTGAAGTACGGTACTAATCCCCGAAAAAAAAGTGTCGAATGGTGGCAACCCTTTGATAATGATACCTGAGAACTCCAGTCGACGTCACCCCCTGCCAATTCAAGTGGTCTGTATGCATGAACCAACTTGCCTGATACCAGTGTAAGTGAGAGACGCCTCCCATCCAAAGCAAATACCTGACTGGGAACCGATCCTGAAATACTACTGAAGTTAATAAATAATTATTTTCCGTTCTCATGATCATGGTGTAGGGGATATAAGGAGAACACGACAGCCACTTCGCACACACAAATTGATGATGTCACAAACAAGTAGCAGGCTGACTCGAAAAAGGCTTTTCTTTTAAGAAAAAAAAAACGATCGCTCCATAAAAAGACAGAGCTGTGGCCGAGCGGTTCCAGGTGCTTCGGTAGGGAACCACGCGGCTGCTACGGTCGCAGGTTCGAATCCTGCCTCGGGCATGGATGTGTGTGACATCCTTAGGTTAGTTAGGTTTAAGTAGTTCCAAGTCTAGGGGACTGATGACCTCAGATGTTAAGTCCCATAGTCCTTAGAGCGCTTTGAACCATTTTGAACAAAGAGAGAGAGCAGCAATTTGCTTTGCAAATGACGTAGGAACTAGAAGGGGATATTTCATTTCACCATAGGCTCTAATCTACCCCAAACTGTCTGGCGCACTTTCTTGTGCTACATTTCACAAACTGCTTCAGGAGTTATTAAATATGGTGCGAATATCAAATCTTGAAGATGTCACAAATGTTGCTCCAGAAGATGTGTCACTCGAAATATTAATTAAATTGTTAGTATAGCGTTTAAACAAGCGGATGTAGGTGGTGCGTGAGAGGAGACTCAAAGTTATCGGTGTTTTCGTTGGGTATATTGATGACATCCGAATTACTACCACACCAATCATTCTAGGATGCCCTCCATAGCCGAGGGTGGTGCACTCTGGTATACATGCTCGTCCACGATCGCGGCTGCGGCCACTGCGGCAGTTTTCACCGACCTCCTAACGTCGGCGCCGGTGGTATACGAGTGAATGGACGCACTTCGTGTGTAGGTCTGGGAGGAGAGTGCGTGCGATGTGCAAGTGTTTCAGCGACGTCAGGCATCTAGCCATGTCATCTGCTGCTATGGGATGGATCTTGATGTAAGTATGTCGTGTTTACTGCTTCTCAATACATTGCAGGGGACTTCGTCTTGTAGTTGTATTTGCTGTTGTCTTTACCCTATCACGCAGCAAAACCTGTCTCCTCCTTCTCCTTCCGAAACTAGTGGAGAAAGCCAATTCAGTAATTCTGTAAAGCTTTAAAAACCAACCGCGAAGTGAAATTCCAGAGAGATTGTCATCTCTGACATCCAGCCATGACAGCTTATTACTACGAACTGGGTCGTGGTTTGAGTGTGTTTCGGGTTTAGTGCTGTTCAATACATCACAGTGGACTCTGTCTTGCAGGGATATTTTCTGTTGTCTCTATCTTATCATGCAGTAGAAACTTGTTCCCTCCTTCCGAATGTAGTGGAGGGAACTAGTCAACTTAGGAATTCTATAGTGCTTTAAAAAACAAAATACCGTTAGCAGACTGTAGTGGTTGGGAACTCTGTAACCGTGATGGTATAAATTCACATCGAAATTTCTAATACCAATTACAATTTAATACATCACTGCTTCCTACCGTGGCGTCAAATAATAATAGGTTTGGATTATTTAATGAAATTACACATCAAAAACATAACACTGTTGTCAATGCACGCGAACTACTCTGCAGTGTCGATCTTTTTTATTTCGATTAGTTTTAAACTGTGGGAAGCTAATTTTTTAAACGCTATATTAACGATTAAATTAATATTTCGTGTGGCACATCTTCTGAAGTAACATTTGTGACATCTTCAAGACTTAATAACTTCTGAAGCAGTTCATGGAATACAGCACAAAAAAGTGCACTGGTACCCGACAGGTTGGTTCATGCATAGAGACCACTTAAGATGACATGGACTGACGACGACAGGAGTTTCTCAGGTATCAGTTTCAATGGGTTGCGACCACTTGACGCTTTTGTTCAAGGATTAGTCCCGAACTTCATGAAGCTGGGGCGTCACCGACAGTCGAAAGTGGTGCGGCGAGCTCGCTGGCGTGTGGGGTCGCCGATGGGCATATCGCTTCATGGTGTACCTAGTGCACCCCAAATCTAGACAGTCTGCGCACTTTACGTGAGACGAGAAAGTTTTTTAGATATGTTTAAGTGGTCTGTGTAAATATGTGTTTCCTTATACGATCGGAATGAAAAAGCATTGCAGTTGTTTAAATATTCCATAGATCTCCTATTATTCGATAAACTATTTAAGTAAATAATATTCCACAGATTGTCAAAATGTTTAAACAATGTTCCATACACTGCAATCAATTTCCCAGCAAATTTTTTAACAAATAAATAAATAAGCTATACTCCGTACAAGGTCATGTATCCCACAAATTGTTTATGTAAACAAAATGATCTGTTGTTCCTCCATTCCTTGAAACGAACTCTCTTTCTGGGTCTGTGATAATAGAGTGTGTAAGGATTCCAGCATAGTGTACAAGCTGTTCTAGCGTGTGTAGGCCTCTAGTCTCAACGATGATTTCAAAGACGAGCCGAGCCTACTTCTCTTAATGTACCTTATAATGCATTTTGCAGTATTTATTGTTAATGCGATGTTCGGGGCATTATTTAGCAAGAAGTTATCTTCATCGAAACTATGGCTAAGTGTGTGTTTATACAATGAGCAGCACAAGGAATCCTTTCGTGATTTTCCAGAGCCTTTATTACATTGGCACCCTGGTCGGAGACAAAAACAAAACTGTGCAACATCTCCGGCGAAATGTCCCAATCACCCATCCTCTCTTCAATTTCTAATATTTACTCCCGTCTTCTTAACTCCTGGCAATTTTGTTGTAAATAAAACATTGTTCACAACAGACCAATCTGTGTTAATGTAATGAGTTGTAAGCGTTAAATAGTGCACCAGATTTTGCGAACCAGTCCACATATCATCTGTCGCAGCACATATTTTATTAATAACTTCTGCAATAACAGAAGGCATTATGCTGTTTCGTATTGCATCAGCTCGTCCTTTGACATGTCTGCTTATAGTAGATGGATGTGGCATGACATCTGCCACGTTAACTTCTTCATAATGCGCACCTAGATGTGCTAATTGTTGGCCTGGTTCTCTGAAACCTTCACCGGAAACAGCATTAAAAGGTCTCATATCTTTAGCCCACATGGCAACACACTTTGCTGTAATACTATTTTTTATTACTGCCAATATCCGTGAAGGAGCTGTATCATTGTGAGGTTTCTTGCAACTGTGTTTCTTTAAATGAGTGGTTCCCGACTGGAAACACGATAATGTGGAGCAGTTTATACACGATACGTACCCAGTAGACGCACTGTTTTCGTCTACAACTAACAGAAATTTACTCCATACTAGGCTTTTTAGACCTTCCAGTTTCTTCAATGTGTAAACATTGGTTTCAATCTTACATCTTACTGCACTGGCTTCCTCGCGCTGCATGATTACAGAGAGAGAGACACACCACACGGATAATGACAGGTGTAATGTGTTTGAAGTTACGTGCTACGTATTCGGTCATGGCATCTATGCTCGGTCACTAGAACTAGTGCGGGCAGCCTATCCAGTTAGGGTGTGCTCGCCCCATTTCGTATTTTGTGCTCGCTTACTCGGTCATGCAAGACTCTACTACAGGCTGCCTCCACTAACCACAGGCTTACAGTTTACCATGAGTTCAGTGTTGTTGACGTAGCATCTTCCGGCATGTGGGCCACCCTGAGCCTACTTTCAGTTTCTGCCAGTCTTCTACACTAGAGGGCTACTTTTAGAGACCGAGGTTGTTCAGCCGCTCAACTACCTTCGCCTGTGAGGCCATACTGTTGCTGTCCGCCTCCGTCTGTAAAGGCAGCCACCACTGCTCACGGCTGTCTTCCTCTACGACGTGCATGGCAGAATTCCGCACCTTCCAGTGCGACCTGTCCTGAGCTGTAAAACTGCATACAGTCGGTGCACACGCAGCTGCACGCACATTGCATCAACCTGATTCGCTGGCATCACCCAAGCCCGGCAGCCTACCTCAGCGATTCCACACATTCTGTCTTCAGCACATGATCTGGAGGGTACTATCACCGTAAAGTATTAATTATTGTAGTGCGCTCACTAATAAAATGCATACATAATTTCGAGTAATGCCAGAAACGGGAGAGACGTCTGTATCTGGATCCAGGACCATATCTCTGGCCTCAAAATGCAGCATTTTCTATCCGGTTTTTAAGTCTGTTTTAAACTCAGGCGATGTTCTGAGGATGTTGTTGTTGTTGCGGTCTTCAGTCCTGAGACTGGTTTGATGCAGCTCTCCATGCTACTGTATCCTGTGCAAGCTTCTTCATCTCCCAGTACTTACTGCAACCTACATCCTTCTGAATCTGCTTAGTGTATTCATCTCTTGGTCTCCCTCTACGAGTTTTACCCTCCACGCTGCCCTCCAATGCTAAATTTGTGATCCCTTGATGCCTCAGAACATGTCCTACCAACCGGTCCCTTCTTCTTGTCAAGTTGTGCCATAAACTCCTCCACTACCCAATTCTATTGAATACCTCGTCATTAGTTGTGTGATCTAACCATCTAATCTTCAGCATTCTTCTGTAGCACCACATTTCGAAATCCTCTATTATCTTCTTGTCCAAACTATTTATCGTCCATGTTTCACTTCCATACATGGCTACACTCCATACAAATACTTTCAGAAACGACTTCCTGACACTTAAATGTATACTCGATGTTAACAAACTTCTCTTTTTCAGAAACGCTTTCCTTGCTATTGCCAGTCTACATTTTATATCTTCTCTACTTCGACCATCATCAGTTATGTGGCTCCCCAAATAACAAAACTCCTTTACTACTTTAAGTGTCTCATTTCCTAATCTAATTCCCTCAGCATCACCCGACTTAATTCAACTACATTCCATTATCCTTGTTTTGCTTTTGTTGATGTTCATCTTATATCCTCCTTTGAGGATATGTAAATATAAAAGTTACTTTCACCTTTTAGTATTGGCAATATGTCTTATCATGTGCTAAGAGTATGGCTCATTGCCTAGAAGTGTACAAGACGTTAATCATGCTTAGCGTTTCAGGAGATGAAATTACGTATTGTTGACGTGATGCATTATAATAGAGTTACAATGAAGTGTCCTTCCCGTCATTCGATTTTGTTTCTCCTGTTGTTGCGGTTTTGTGGTATTTATTGAAGAGTGTCTCCACACTGACAGAGTCTGAGACAAGGGGTGGTTCCGAGCGGCAGGCGATTAGACCTTTCTGAGATTGCACCATTCAGTACGGGTGGTATATCTGGTTTCGAACGAGGAGAATGGCTCACTGTCTTCAATGTGTAAAGTAGTAGACATGAGCAGCCAGTCAGGAAAATTAAGTTACAATGAGAAGAGTAATGATAGTATTATATTTGAGTATCCCTGTCATTTGTGTTTTGTGGACTAATTATCTCCTTGTCGGTGTCACAGGGGTTACCCCTAGGGAAACATTGCAAATTTTAACAAGCCAGTTCGATAAGCTGCGAGCAGACAAAGCAGATATGTCTAAGGCTATGGTGGCTATGGAAGCAGACCAGATAGGTATAGTAGAGAAAATAAATATTGAGGAGAAGAACATAGCATGTGCAGAAGAGGCAGCATGCGTTTGATGCGTGGCAGATTCAAATCCAACACCAGCATGTTTCTCCAGAGATAAAGGATATGAGGGTGTTTCAGAGGCTAGAAATAAAAGAGAAGGATAGTGCTTGCAGGAAAACAGAAAATAATGAGGACGACGTTGGCAATTGCAATTTAGTTGACTCTCAAAGTACTAACGTTATAGTAGTTAAGGAGAGTACACCAAAATGTAGCATTATCAGTTCCAAGATCCTGTGAAAATGCGAAGTCTGAATCATCTGCGATGCCAGACGCAGTGAATGTGTGCTGTACTGAAGTTTAGGAGTGTATGATAAGCAACATGGATTATACTGATTTAGGTGCAGTAGTGGTGGTAGTGGGTATTGTTTCGGGACCTGAAAGACTGTGCCAAATGTACAGAAGGATACATGCGCCGGTGGTTTTTGTGTTGCGCAGAAAGGAACTGCAGAGACTGCGGAGGACGCGCAGTAAGCTATTGATAATGTTAATGTGTTCCAGATGTTTATTCTGAAGGATATCGATTCGTTATCATCTGTGGTGGCACCGCCTTCCCAGAAAGAGGGGAGGGGGGGGGGGCTACGAGAAGAAAGAGGCAAAGTGCTGGTAAGACTACTTAACGGGTCATCCTAGGAGGGTATACCTGAGGATCGGGAGGTTCGCGGAAGTAATGAAACATGCAGTGGAATATGTAAGACGGAGTGTCATGCAGAAATTCACCATATGGAACTTGGGTTAATATCGATCTAGCTGGAAGGTTGGTCTGTCAGGAAAGACAAACCAATTAAAATTAAGGGCGAAATCACTAAGGCTCAGTTCGCATGATATGGTACTGCAAGCCCAAATGAAACGTGATGTTACAAGAAGGATTAAGTCTGTGATTAACATTACACTGAGGAAAACAAATGGAACCATCTGTCAACATATAGTGTGTGGCAGTACTTTACGTATTTCATGTTTGTCATGGTTAGATGGTATATAGGTAAGGTGCAAATTAGTCAAATACGGTGGAAGGAAGAACAAGAGTTCTGGCTAAGTCAGTTCTGAGTTATCAACACCAAGTAAAATAGGAGTAATCCAAGAGTGGGTCTAACAATGAGCAAGGAAATAGGAACGTGAGTAAGCTAGTATGAACACTATATTGCACGCATTATCATATCCAGATGAGATACAAAGCCAATACCCACTACAGCAGTTCAAGCTTATGCGCCGAATAGGACCGTAAATAATGAAGAGATTGAAATACTATATAATGATATCACATAAATTACTCAGGTACTTAATCGAGGCTGTGTGTTTTTGTCCTTAGGATAATTTAGGTTAAGTAGTGTGTAAGCTTAGGGACTCATGACCTTAGCAGTTAAGTCCCGTAAGATTTCACACACATCTGAACATTCTTTTTTAACTTAAGCGAGGCGAAAATCCAGTTGTAAGGAGAAACTGCAGTTCGATAGTAGGAAAAGGACGAGAGGGAAACATAATACAAGACTGCAGGAGAGGAAAAAAACTGAGGAGTCGCCTGGTAGAATTTTGCACAGAGCACAATTTCACCATTGCTAATCCTTGATTGAAGACTCATGAAAGAGGTTGTACACGTGGAAGAGAACTGGTGACGCCGGAAGAGTTTAGATGAATTGCATAATGGTAAGACAGATGTATTGAAATCAGATTTTGAACTACAAAATATTTCCAGGGACAGATGTGGACTCTGGTAGTAATTTGTTGGTTATCAAAAGAAGGTTATTACTGATGAAAGAGAAGGAATGTAGTAATTTAATGAGATGAGAGCTGGATCGGTTGAAACATACAGAGTTCATTGAGAGTTTCAAAGGAAGCGTTACACAAAGATTGACTGAAGAAGGGGAAGGAACTACAGTAGAGGACGAATGGGTAGCAATGATATGCGAAATAGCAAAAGCCAGCAGATTGTCATATAAGGAAACAGACAACAAGACCCAACAGAAATCTTTGAATAAAAAACGAGATATTGAGAAAGGGAACACAGATGTCTAAAAAGTGAGATTAACAGTCCAAAATAGCAAAACAAAAGTCGCTTCACTAGAAAAGCAGGCCTCCAGAAGCATGCAGGATTACAGGAAAGACAGACACCACATATAGGAAAAACGAAGAGACCATTGAAGAAAAGATAAGAACCTTTAAGAATGTTAAGAGCTTAGATGGTGAGCCGGTCCTAAACAAAAAAGGGGCGTCTGAAAGAGAGAAGAAATAAATAGTGTGTCTATGTGGTGTAGTACAAATATTTTAATTGCTTTTTGAGGACAAAGTACTGAACAACGTTACATCAGTAATTACTTCATTTGGATACTAATGATTAAAGCTATTTTTAGTAGCATGTTTATAAGGTGGGTAAAACCTCCGAGCACATGTAGCAAGAGCAAGCTCTTAATGCTTATTTTCCCATGGGCAGCAGGACTGGTGTTAAAGTGTGGTTGTGTGAATGTAAAACGGTTAGTCTGTACTGACAGGCGTAGTCCACTAGTGTTGAAGTGTGGATGTGTGAATGTAAAACGGTTAGTCTGTACTGACAGGCGTAGTCCACTTTGGTGCAGTTACGACTGTGCATGTAACCAGACGTAGTAAATTGTGTAACGTGTTTGTGAGAAGGCAGTAAGACGCAATGAAAAAGCGACCAACACACTGAAGTGGGCACATATTAAGGTACCAATGCCTATAATATCTGTACTTATACCCGTAACACCCTGCAGAAGGGAAACGAACTTTAAGATGTATTATAGACAGCTAAGAGGAAGTACATGAGGAGATGTAACGTATGATAAATTTATGCAACATATGATAAACCTAGTAGAATTAAAGATTTCAGAAAATTCACTTACTGATCGAACAGCTAAATTAATTACTAAAGATGAAAACATAAGGTTTCAAGACAAATCTACACAAAAGTCCAAACCCTTCATCTACGGAGAAGAGAGGAAAAGAATGAGGAAATACTGGACCCTAAGAAAAGAACAATCCACAAAGAAATGATTGATCCAGCGTACCCCAAAGAGGGTGAAACAAAAGAAGAAGAAGAAGAAGAGAAAGACATATTTGACAGAGCACTGAAAGTCCCCTGCAGTAGACGAGATTTCCTCAGAATTGTTGAGGTCTTTGCAAGAGCCACCTGCAAGAAGTTTATTCCATCCTGTATGCAGGATGTATGAAATTGGTGAAATACCCACAGACTTCAAGAATAACAAAATATCACCCATTTCGAAGGAATTAGGTGCTGACAAGCATGAATAGCACCGAACTATCAGTTTTATGAGATGATGGACGAAAGCGAGGATAAAAAATGCACACTGCCAATAGCGAGAAGAACATTTCTGAAAAAAAAAACAAATTTGTAAACATCGAATATAAATGTAAATGTTAGGAAGACCTTTTTGAAAGTATGTGGAGTGCAACCTCGTACAGGAGTGATAAATTCAACAGTATAAACAATGAAAAGCGATAGTTTGCTTTTGTTCTACAGTTTTACTGTAATAACAGTAACACAGTAAAAGTGCTAATTTGTTTTTGTTCTACAGTATCACTGTTTTTACTGTAGAACAAAAGCAAACTAGCACTTTTCATTTATTATAATGTTGTTCTACCAAGAACCGACGGAAGATTCAGTTAACACATATTCCACAGTTTTGACAGTTGCACAATTACAGCTTTTGGAATGTGGTGCAACATAAGACTGCTGTAGGTTAAATTGATCAAGCGAATCTCTGATGAAGGGGCGCAGAACAGAATCGTGAAAAAAATAAGTTTGTTACAGAACTTGACTAACAAAAGAGTCGCCTGACAGGACCTATCATGAGTCATCACAAAGTCGTCAGTATAGTAATGAAGGAAGTGGGGGAAGGGGAGACGGATAAAAATTGTAGAGGGAGACTAAGGTTTGAATACAGAGAGCTGGTTCACATGGATGTTAACTGCAGCAGTTATGCAGAGATGAAGAGCCTTGCATAGGACAACGTAATGTGGACAGCTACATAATACCAGTCTTCGGGCTGAAGACCACTACCACAATGACAACGATGGACATGGGTGTGCCGCCTCAGAGCAGCGCAGTTATGAATAGATTGGTAATGCTGTCCGTGAATATGTCCGTAAACGACACTGGAAGGCAATCTTATTGTTCTTGAAAAGCTTCTCTTTATGCCAGTGGTATGGAGAAAGGACTACGAAGAATAACACTAGTCCCCACATTTTTGCAAACACGTTTGTCATAAGGGGAATGACACGAGAATTCTTCGCGTTCTTGTGATTTTTGTTCAAGATAATTGCTCACACCTTGAGCCCTGCATAACTGATGGTGTCAATTAATAGGATAAAATAATACAATGTAATACGGCAGTTCACGTATTCGTCAAGAATATCTCGTGTACGCTGCATGTAGTCACAATGATCTTTCATTTCCTCCCCTCTCACAGGCGAAGGTTGATTGGCACCGATACAGCGTGCTGCTCTTTAACTGCAAGTATTTGTAACAACACATTTTGTTTTTAATACACTCGACATTCCTAATGTCGAATCTGAACTCCTTATTATGCAGTAAAGTACACCATGAACGGACGTAGCTCCAAGCGAACTTGACACACGAAGCATATAACTAGACAAAGAGCATGGGAAGACAGAGCCACTCCGTGAGGATCCAATGACAGGTCTACACAGAGATGATATCCCCTAATATCGTGCTGACCCTCCTTTTGACCGGCGTAGTGCAGCAGATCGACGTGGCACCAACTCAACAACTCGTTGAAATTCCCCTGCAGAAATAATGAGCCATGCTGCCTCTACAGCCGATCATAATTGCGAAAATGCTGCCAGAACAGGATTTTGCGCACTGACTAACCTCTCGATTATGTCCCATAAATATTCGGTGGGATTCATGTCGGGCGATCTGGTTGGCCAAATTACTTGCTCTAATTGTCAAAAATGTTCTTCAAACCAATAGCGAATAACTGTAGCTTAGTCATATGACGCATTGCAATCCATAAAAATTTTATCGTTGTTTGGAGCCATCACGTCGACGAATGACTACAAATGGTCTCCAAGTAGTGGAACATCCAGAGGTCCCAGTAAATTTCATGTTAACACAGACCACGACATTGTGGAGCAGCCACCAGTTTGCAAGGTGCCTTGTCCACAAGTTGGGTCCATGGCTTCGTGGGGTGTGCGCCACACTCGAATCCTACCGGCAACTTTTACCAAATGAAATGGGGACTCATCCGACCTGGCCACGGTTTTCCAGTCTTTTAGTGTCCAAACGATTTGGTCACGAGCTCAGGAGAGGCGCTGCAGGCGATGTCCTGTTAGCAGAGGCACTCGTGTCCGTCGTGCACTGTCACAGCCCATTACGGATACGTTCTTCGTACGTCTCACATTGATCTCTGCGATTTCTTCACGCAGTGCTGCTTGTCTGTTAGCACTGACAGCTCAACACAAGCGCAGCTGTTCTCGGTCACTGCGTTGACTGTGGAGGAAGGCAATGCCTGAAACGTTGTATTTTCGGCACACTCTTGACATCGCGGATCTCGGAATACTGAATTCCCTAATGATTTTCGAAATGGAATGTCCCATGCGTGTAGCTCCAACTACAATTCCGTGTTCCAAAATCTATTAATTCCCTTCGGAAACCTTTTCACACAAATCACCTGAGTGCAAATGACAACTCTGAAAATGCATTACCCTTATATACCTTGTGTACGCAATACTATCGCCATCTGTATATGTGCATAATGCTATCTCATGATTTTTGTCACCTCAGTGTACAAATAATAAAAACAGTTACATCGTTTTATAATTATAGTTATATTTAGAAGAAGCACTCGTAAAACTGATTAGACATATCAAAGTAACAGGGGAGGATAATCTGGAAGAAGAGAGGTGGTGGTGTAAAGACAATGGGAGAGTGGGCGTCATAAAACACGAGGTTTAGGACAGGTACGACTAAGATAGTGACCAGGCAATCGATATGAGGGGAAAAGAGTAGGAGAGGATGGAAAGAGCACAGAGCCTCGATGTGGAGTAGGATACAGTCGGTTAGGTATGATAGTAAAGGTAAAAGTCACAGAGGATATCATTTTGTGGGAAACGCAGTGCGTTCAACTTGTGTTTAGAGAGGACATAGAAAGCTTGCAGATGACGGCAGAGTGGGATGTTTTAGTAAAGGCGGATCATTCCAGGACTGAATATTAGAGGGGGAGCAAAGGCGCTGCCGGTGTACATATTTCTGGATATTTAAGATGCACGTTCGTGTTCAAAGCGTACGTGAATGAACTGGTAAAAGGTGGAAAATGCAAAGCCAAGTGTGTCATGCTCAAGGATATTGAGAGAGTGGCAGAACTTTGGTGGACCAAATATCCTGAGTATGGAACCGGTCAAGGCTTTGTAATCATGGAAGACAATGGAGGAATGAAATCCCCTTGATAAAGACAAGCGGTGTCTTTATCAACTTATGTATACACTTTTCCACATTCAGGCACTGTCTCCAACTATGGCACCCCCTGAGGGATGACAATAGATTCTTAGTTCTCACCAGGTCAATGCATGTCTGCTGTCAGTCTGCTAGCTAAACCGGATTCATTCTAGAAGGGGACGACTTCCCATTGATCTGTAGTCCATTGTACCGTTGATGTGCAGACTGTGGTGGCTCCCTTCTGTGACGAGCGGCAAACGGTGCGCTATTGTTCGCTAGTGCCTGTTTGCCTCGCATATATGAAGCTTGTTGTGCACAACCGTCAATATCACCTTTCCGTTGGATGTGCGAAGGGCAAACTCTGGGTGTGATAGTGTCGCGAACGTTTTCCGTCGAGAATACAATAGACAATTTCGGCAATCAGCGAGAGTCAGAGCCTTTTCCAGCCCTAGAGTGAGCGTTTTCGGTGTCAGATCAATTGTTACACTTTGTTACCTTAGTCTGTGAAAAACAGTAGGACTATCCAAATACTTACATCAATATGCACGCTCCGAACATTTGTGTGAAGAGCAGTTCCATTCGCGTGTGGAATGCGGAATGAGTGACTACTTAAATGCTTCGGTGCCCGCTCTAGTATTGTCTTCATGGTCCGCAACGTAAGGGACTGCAGTATATTCTTAGATTTCTCGCTTAATAGTACCTGTTGAAACTCTGTAAGCAGAATTGCGTGGGATAGAAGATGTCTACCTTAAAACAGTTGCAGAAGGGAATTTAAAAAGGTTATAAATTGACACGTTACTGAACGTGTGCTGTTACTGCTAAACTTGTTAACTTTAAATTTTTAATAAAATGTCTCCCATTTAACATTTTAAAAAGTTTAATTTTTGATTGTTCACTCTTCTCGTAAGGATGTGCTAACTTTGAACACTCACTTGTGAAGGCAACTTCATAAGCATCACTCTTTCCACTTTTCATGAACAGCTCGCGGCGTTGCATATGTCTCTGCAACCAATCTGGAAAGATTAGCAAGGCGTGGATATTTCGTCTCCGTACATAATTCGGCAATTTTTGAAAAAAATTATAACGCAAATGTGAAGTATTCTGTTCAAATTATAAAGAATATTTTCTTTTAAAACACAAATTTCTAACTGATTCAACATAGAGACATAAAAAAACCACGGGTGCTTTAATAACAACACCTTTGTACCAGGATTTGAGAGGTTAAGTGAGAGGGATGTAGCCAACAGTGTCTGTTCGACAGAGGAAGAGAGAGAAGACGACGTTATCGAAGAAACGGTTACTATGCACAACGAGACAGCAAAATATGTTGATCTGTTGTTGTGGTGCAAAGGACAAAATTCGTTTGACACCACCGATAGCTTACCTCTCAGGAAAATAAGAACTATAGTCACAAAAGGGGAATGGGAACAGAAACAGAAAAAAACTGGACGATTATTTGGTTGTTGACACTAATGGTTTCGGTGTAGCAGCTCGTCCATTAATATTCGCTTTATCGAGTTCTCAGCGGACAGTATCTATAGATATGGTGTCTCGAAGGTGGCTATTGAGTTCTGCAATCACTTTAGCCGCCGAAATTTTATGTTGTTTTGGCACAATCCATGTTAGTGTACGATGATCTCTGTCATATAGTTTTGATTTGCTCCCACTATTACGTTTACATGATGATGTCTTTCCATGTTTTGCCATGACTGTGGAAAGAGTTGCTCTTGAAACATTCAATAAGTGGGCTGCTCCAGGTAATCGGGCCCCCACAACCTGTCCTCTTTGGAACTATGTTAAGCCTTTCGTTGCACGTCGACCTTGACCTCTGCATACAAATACGAAGAGTGCACTAGTCGTAAACAACCTACACTGATGGGTAGTCCATACTGAACACGCACAGTACAGCGCGACACGTACCTTACCTGCGTTGTTACTACCACTGTTCACATTATTACCCTATCCACTGTACGTTTCTGCGTAAGGACTGAAACACACAATCCAAGGATTACTGTTCAGCACTCTTACAGTTGCGCGACATGCCGTCCGGAAACGAGGATAACTTAAATGGCTAAAGGCTCTCCCGATCCGCGCCAGAGATGCAATTTTTTCTGAGCGCTTGAACATCCAAATCCTGCACCTACCATACTTTAGGACAAAATCGGTGATGACGCTTAAGCGTGATCCTCTTATTAGTGACATATTAATAACGGTATTATTCAGATAGTGAAGGAAGACAAAAATTCAACACTCATTTGTGACTGGAACTCGATAGTAGGAAATGGAAGAGAAGGAAACGTAGTAGGTGAATATGGAATGGGAGTAAGGAATGAAAGAGGAAGCCGCCTGGTAGAATTTTCCACAGAACATAACTTAATCATAGCTAACACTTGGTTCAAGAATCATAAAAGAAGATTGTATACATGGAATAAGCCCGGAGATACTGGAAGGTGTCAGATAGATTATACAATGGTAAGACAGAGATTTAGGAATCAGGTTTTAAATTGTGAGACAATTCCGGGGGCAGATGTGGACTCTGACCACAATCTATTGGTTATGAACTGTAAACTGAAGAAACTGCAAAAAGGTGGGAATTTAAGGAGATGGGACCTACATAAACTGACTAAACCAGAGGTTGTAGAGAGTTTCAGGCAGAGCATTAGGGAACGATTGACAGAAATAGGGGAAAGAAATACAGTAAATACAGTTGAAGAAGAATGGGTAGCTTTGAGGGATGAAATAGTGAAGGTACCAGAGGATGAAGTAGCTAAAAGACGAGGGCTTGTAGAAATCCTTGGGTAACAGAAGAGATGTTGAATTTAATTGATGAAAGGAGAAAATATAAAAATGCAGTAAATGAAGCAGGCAAAAACGAATACAAACGTCTCAAAAATGAGATCGACAGGAAGTGCAAAATGGCTAAGCAGGGATGGCTAGAGGACAAATGTAAGGATGTAGAGGCTTATCTCACTAGGGGTAAGATAGATACTGCCTACAGGAAAATCAAAGAGACCTTTGGAGAAAATAGAAACACTTGCATGAATATCAAGAGCTCAGATGGAAACCCAGTTCTAACAAGGGAACCTCCCCATCGCACCCCCGCCAGATTTAGTTATAAGTTGGCACAGTGGATACGCCTTGAAAACCTGAACACAGATCAATCGAGAAAACAGGAAGAAGTTGTGTGGAACTACGAAAAAAATAAGCAGAATATACAAACTGAGTAGTCCATGTGAATGATAGGCAACATCAAGGGTTGTGTGAACCCAGGAGCGCCGTGGTCCCGTGGTTAGCGTGAGCAGCTATGGAATGAGAGGTCCTTGGTTCAAGGCTTCCCTCGAGAGAGAAAAGCTCAATTTTTTATACAGCCTATACAGGACAGAAGGATCAGGCATTGTACGATTTCAGTGTGGGAGTAGACGTGAATACCATTCCTCCCGGTTGTACACCTCTTGTTCAACCGTTAGATGTGTTTGGATTTCGGCAAGTAAAATACTTTGTGAAGAGATTCTATGATTTTGTGAAGCCGCACAGGTACACAGAGCAGTATTGTTTCCGTGTTCGTGTGTCAATTATCAAAGTTCAGGCACTCACACATAATCAACTTCACTCCCCAAAATTCCAGGATATGTTCAGATTTGCTTGGACGTATGCAGGATTTGACGGTCTTCACACGGAAAAATTTGAAAACGTTAAAAACATATGTTTTGACAGAGCACAGGGAAAACTGTGCGAGTGTGAAACTGTTGCATTCATTTGTTGCCGTTTATGTGACAAACTATTACGTTTTCATCACGTTTTTGGGAGCGATTATCACATCCACAAGAAAACCTAAATCGGGCAAGGTAGAAGAATCTTTTTACCCATTCGCCCAGTGTACAAGTTAGGTGGGTCGACAACATATTCCTGTCATGTGACGCACATGCCGACACCAATGTCATATAGAATATATCAGACGTCTTTTCCTGTGGAGGAATCGGTTGACCTATGACCTTGCGATCAAATGTTTTCGCTTCCCATTGGAGAGGCACGTCCTTTAGTCTACTAATCGCACTGTTTTGCGGCGCGGTCGCAAAACACAGACACTAAACTTATTACAGTGAGCAGAGACGTCAATGAACGAACAGACAAGTCATAAATTTGCGAAAATAAAGAAAGAAAACTTTTCACTCGAGGGAAGACTTGAACCAAGAACCTCTCACTCCGCAGCTGCTCACGCTAACCACGGGACCACGGCGCTCCTCAGTTTACATCACCCTTGATGTTGCCTATCTTTCACATGGACTACTCAGTTTGTATATTTTGCTTATTTTTTTTCATAGTTCCACACAACTTCTTCCTGTTTTCTCGATTGATCTGTGTTCAGTTTTTCATGGCCTATCCACTGTGCCAACTTACAACTAAATCTGAGGGGGGTGCGATGGGGAGGTTCCCTTGTAAGCAAAGAAGGAAAAGCAGAAAGGTGGGTGGAGTATATAGAGGGTTTATACAAGTGCGATATTCTTTAGGACAATATTATAGAAATGGAAGAGAATATAGATGAAGATGAAATAGGAGATATGATACTGACAGACAACGGAAAAACCTGTCGAAACAAGGCCCTGGGAGTAGACAACATTCCATTAGAACTACTGACAGCCTTGGGAGAGCCAGTCACGACGAAACTCTACCATCTAGTGAGCAAGATGTATGAGAGGCGAAATACCCTCAGACTTCAAGAAGAATATAGTAATTCCAATGCCAAAGAAAGCAAGGGTTGACAGATGTGAAAATAACCGAATAATCAGTTTAATAAGTCACGGATGCAAAATACTAACGCGTATTCTCTACAGACGAATGGAAAAACTGGTAGAATCTGACCTCGGGGAAGATCAGTTTGGATTCCGTAGAAATATTGGAACACGTGAACCAATACTGACCCTACGACTTATCTTAGAAAATAGATTAAGCAAAGGCAAACCTACGTTTCTAGCATTTGTAGACTTAGAGAAAGCTTTTGACAATGTTGACTGGAATACTCTCTTTCAAATTCTGAAGGTGGCAGGGGTAAAATACAGAGAGCGACAGGCTATTTACAATTTGTACAGAAAGCAGATGGCAGTTATAAAAGTCGAGGGACATGAAAGGGAAGCAGTGGTAGGGAAGGGCGTGAGGCAGGGTTGTAGCTTATCCCCGATGTTAGTCAATCTGTATATTGATCAAGCAGTGAAGGAAACAAAAGAAAGATTCGGAGTAGGAATTAAAATCCATGGAGAAGAAATAAAAATTTTGAGGTTCGCCGATGACATTGTAAATCTGTCAGAGACAGCAAAGGTCCTGGAAGAGCAGCTGAACAGAATGGACAGTGTCTAGAAAGGAAGATATTAGATGAACATCAACAAAAGCTAAACGAGCATAATGGAATGTAGTCGAATTAAATCGGGTGATGCTGCAGAAATTAGATTAGGAAATGAGACGCTTAAAGTAGTAAAGGAGTTTTGTTATTTGGGGAGCAAAATACACTCCTGGAAATTGAAATAAGAACACCGTGAATTCATTGTCCCAGGAAGGGGAAACTTTATTGACACATTCCTGGGGTCAGATACATCACATGATCACACTGACAGAACCACAGGCACATAGACACAGGCAACAGAGCATGCACAATGTCGGCACTAGTACAGTGTATATCCACCTTTCGCAGCAATGCAGGCTGCTATTCTCCCATGGAGACGATCGTAGAGATGCTGGATGTAGTCCTGTGGAACGGCTTGCCATGCCATTTCCACCTGGCGCCTCAGTTGGACCAGCGTTCGTGCTGGACGTGCAGACCGCGTGAGACGACGCTTCATCCAGTCCCAAACATGCTCAATGGGGGACAGATCCGGAGATCTTGCTGGCCAGGGTAGTTGACTTACACCTTCTAGAGCACGTTGGGTGGCACGGGATACATGCGGACGTGCATTGTCCTGTTGGAACAGGAAGTTCCCTTGCCGGTCTAGGAATGGTAGAACGATGGGTTCGATGACGGTTTGGATGTACCGTGCACTATTCAGTGTCCCCTCGACGATCACCAGTGGTGTACGGCCAGTGTAGGAGATCGCTCCCCACACCATGATGCCGGGTGTTGACCATGTGTGCCTCGGTCGTATGCAGTCCTGATTGTGGCGCTCACCTGCACGGCGCCAAACACGCATACGACCATCATTGGCACCAAGGCAGAAGCGACTCTCATCGCTGAAGACGACACGTCTCCATTCGTCCCTCCATTCACGCCTGTCGCGACACCACTGGAGGCGGGCTGCACGATGTTGGGGCGTGAGCGGAAGACGGCCTAACGGTGTGCGGGACCGTAGCCCAGCTTCATGGAGACGGTTGCGAATGGTCCTCGCCGATACCCCAGGAGCAACAGTGTCCCTAATTTGCTGGGAAGTGGCGGTGCGGTCCCCTACGGCACTGCGTAGGATCCTACGGTCTTGGCGTGCATCCGTGCGTCGCTGCGGTCCGGTCCCAGGTCGACGGGCACGTGCACCTTCCGCCGACCACTGGCGACAACATCGATGTACTGTGGAGACCTCGCGCCCCACGTGTTGAGCAATTCGGCGGTACGTCCACCCGGCCTCCCGCATGCCCACTATACGCCCTCGCTCAAAGTCCGTCAACTGCACATACGGTTCACGTCCACGCTGTCGCGGCATGCTACCAGTGTTAAAGACTGCGATGGAGCTCCGTATGCCACGGCAAACTGGCTGACACTGACGGCGGCGGTGCACAAATGCTGCGCAGCTAGCGCCATTCGACGGCCAACGCCGCGGTTCCTGGTGTGTCCGCTGTGCCGTGCGTGTGATCATTGCTTGTACAGCCCTCTTGCAGTGTCCGGAGCAAGTACGGTGGGTCTGACACACCGGTGTCAATGTGTTCTTTTTTCCATTTCCAGGAGTGTAACTGATGACGGTCGAAGCAGAGAGCATATAAAATGTAGACTGGCAATGGCAAGGAAAGCGTTTCTGAAGAAGAGAAATTTGTTAACATCGAGTGTAGATTTAAGTGTCAGGAAGTGGTTGCTGAAAGTATTTGTATGGAGTGTAGCCTTGTATGGAAGTGAAACGTGGACGATAAATAGTTTAGACAAGAAGAGAAAACAAGCTTTCGAAATGTGGTGCTACAGAAGAATGTTGAAGATTAGATGGGTAGATCACATAACTAATGAGGAGGTATTGAATATTATTGGAGAGAAGAGAAATTTGTGGCACAACTTGACTAGAAGAAGGGATCGGTTGGCAAGACATATTGTGAGGTATCAAGGGATCACCAGTTTAGTATTGGAGGCCAGCGTATAGGGTAAAAATCGTAGAGGGAGACCAAGAGATGAATACACTAAGCAGATTCAGAAGGATGTAGGTTGCAGTAAGTACTGGGAGATGAAGAAGCTTCCACAGGATAGAGTAGCATGGAGAGCTGCATCGAAACAGTATGTGGACTGATGACCACAACAACAACAACAGTTCCTCAATTGCTGCATTTTCTTCTTAATTGATATTATCCGGATGCATATTTTCTTTTAATAAACTGTGGCGAGACTTTATTGTTTCTGTCTTCTCTGTGAGAGCATCCCTGATTCTGTAACCAATAGGAGGTGGAATCTTCTCCACATATACCTCTGCTGTATGTAACTTGACGTACTCTTCACTTGTGTTCAGTGTGCTTATGATACATTGTCAGTTTCGCACAGTCACGATTGTTTCCGGTACATGCAACTGTGGTCTAACTTACTACTTGGGAATCAACACTTCAGTCCCCAATGTGTGCGTCACACGTACCTTTAAAATTCGTTCTTCACATGGACCGACCACTACTTCTGCCCTGCTGCTACCGCTATCGGGTGTTCTCATGGAAGGCAGTCTCTGTCCCTCCTTTTTGTTGACTGCATTCTGCTGTTTTGCCCTCTTGTACCTATCGGTTCTGAGCCTGGCTACAGAAGCATCCGATGGAGCTTGCAGCGTCCGACCGATTATTGTACAGCATTCGCACCCTTACATAAGTCTCGGGGCAAGCCATCAGTGCCGAGCCCTTGGGATGCTATCGCCTTTGAGCCTGTTTTCCCTTCGAGTGGCGCAACGCTGGAACCACTAGCTACTGTACTCCGAGTACTGGCATACTTTACGATGAAAGTGTAACTAGTTTTTTCGGTCTTCCATTGTTCATTACTTCCGACTGCACGATGCGCTGTGTACACCCTCTCGTGCTTCCTGTAATTTAACCCGTTCACCTCTTATCCGCAGTTCTCTGAGTCTGTAATTCAAAATGACTTCATCATACCAAAGGAACTCTATGCCAAGCAGTCTGTCAAACAGTCGGGCAATACAAGCATCCAAAACTTGGAATTTAGCAACACAGTGTGTGACAGCTCTCATTTCCCGCATTACTAACACCTGTTCTGCTCGCCGTATCTCGTCATTAGCTATGGTTTTGATCGTCACTGCCTTTCTGGGACCCCTTTTCACCAGATTCTCCAATACGTTAGCCTTAATGAAATTGACGTGAGCGCTACTATCAACTAATAATTTCTTTTCGATTCCTTTTACATCTATACTTCGCAACAACACACAATCATTCGTTTCGCTACAATGGGCGGTCTTTATAATACCTGACGCGGCATAATAGTCCAGTCAAACAGCAGATATACCTTGCAAAAGGTGGGGTAGAAGAGTTTATTTTTTCAACTCGTTCATATGGTCGGAAAGATTAGAAAACCGAGTTTTGCCTACAAAATTTCGCTTGGGAAAACTTTCTGCAGTCAAAAAACTTGCAAAATTTCGGCCTCTTTTCATTTTTTCCAAACTATCTCAGTTTCATTTGCTCCTATCGCTTTAACGTCTATTTTCTTTTTTAAAGAGCACAAAATTTTCTACAAATTTGATTGTTACAATTTTTTCTATTCCCAGTATCTAAGACGCTACAGCTCGTCAAAATATAGCAATTTTTCACATTTGGAGCATAGGGGCTAGATACGTTATTTTTGAACATTATTTTTTCAGTTTCTGTTTGTGTAGTATAAATACATTATACATCATGTTATATGTTGGAATTTGCCACCTCAGTTTCAGGTATTCAATTTCTCTGTATGCAACATGAGGATTGCTGGGCACCCAACTATTGTGCTTCTTACATCACTACCTGAAGTTCACTATGGGCCACCTCAGCCCTGGTATTTGTAAAACTATAAATACAAAAATACATCATTAAGAGACATACACACACACACACACACACACACACACACACATACACACGCACACAAAATAAATTGTCTCAGGAAATCGAACTATTATTTGCTGCAATAGGCAACCTAATTAGGTTAGGTAATTATTCTTGTGTATAAAAGCCACACAGTTGACATTAAAAATAAGTAGCTTTATTACAATTAAAATGCATTGTCAGTTACTAAAAAATGTTGACAGTTCTGGGTGGGTAACACTTGTGATATCGCACTTTAGCGCACTTGAGACAGATACGAGGTGTGGCTAGAAAAAAACCGGACTAGTACTGGTGAAACAATAAAACGAATGCAATAAGGCTGAAAGTCGCGTGGCCTGTCACGTGACTCTCGCTCCGCCTACTGCTCGAGTTTCATCTGCCTCCTGCACTCAGTCTGCCCGTGGCGTCTGTTTTAAGTAGTTGACGTTTTGTCTGTGCGTCGGAAAATGTTGAGTGTACAGAAAGAACAGCGTGTTAACATCAAATTTTGTTTCAAACTAGGAAAATCTGCAAGTGAAACGTTTGTAATGTTACAACAAGTGTACGGCGATGATTGTTTATCGCGAACACAAGTGTTTGAGTGGTTTAAACGATTTAAAGATGGCCGCGAAGACACCAGTGATGACACTCGCACTGGCAAACCATTGTCAGCAAAAACTGATGCAAACATTGAAAAAATCGGTAAACTTGTTCGACAAGATCGCCGTTTAACAATCAGAGCAGTGTCTGAGTTAACAGGAGTTGACAAGGAAAGTGTTAGGCAGATTCTTCATGAAAGTTTCAACATGAACAAAGTGTGTTCAAAAATGATTCCAAAGTGCCTCACAATTGAACAGAAGGAACGCCGAAGAATGATTTGTTCTGACATCCTGGAAAACATTGAAAGTGATCCCACCTTCTTACAAAATGTTATTACTTGCGATGAATCGTGGTTTTTTACTTACGATCCCGAAACTAAACGCCAATCGATGCATTGGAAAACTCCTGGTTCTCCACGACAAAAAAAAGCACGAATGTCAAAATCGAAATTCAAGGAAATGATGATTGTTTTTTTTTTGACATCAAAGGGATTGTGCACATTGATTGGGTACCAGAGGGACAAACAGTGAATCAGCATTACTACATTAGCGTCCTGGCTACCCCACGTGAGCGAGTACGGAGAAAACGGAACGATTTGTGGAGAAAAAAGTCATGGATCCTTCACCAAGATAATGCCCCAGCTCACAGCGCGTTGTCAGTGAAGACGTTTTTGGCAAAACACAACATTCCCATCTTAGATCATCCACCCTACTCACCTGATTTGGCCCCCTGTGACTTTTTTCTATTTTCAAGTCAGCTTTGAAAGGAACTAGATTTGAGACTGTTGAAGCAGTAAAAGAAAAAGCGACGGAAGTAATGTATGGACTTACCGAAAATGATCTGCAGCATTGCTATGAACAGTGGAAAATTCGTATGGAGCGGTGTAGAGACCGAGGAGGAGAGTACGTTGAAGGAGATAACATGAAATTGTAAATAATTGTAAATAAATGTTTTTTCCAGCATCAGTCCGGTTTTTTTCTAGCCGCACCTCGTATGAGCATCACTTCCAACGTTCTGATGGGCCAGGTTCCTCAGTGTCACCAGAAATACTTTGAGTTACGGATTCAGGGTCTGTACATAGAGTTGATCCCAGATTGGATTCTTCTTTAGACAGCGAGTCAGCCTCAGCAAGTTCCTTGATTTCGTCAGCGGTTTCCTCAACATCCTCCATAACATCTTCTTCACTGTATTCATATAAAAATTTTGGCACGTTTTCACAGTTGACCCCAATACATTTCTGGCAAATTGAAGAACACTTCAAACCCGCTTTTCTGGAGGAGCACGCTCCGCCACAGTTCAGCTTGCATAAGCATGAAACAATGTGAAGAAGTGCTTCAGGTGCTGGATCTTCGCTCATTATAACGGGTATTGGACCGTGATCACTGTGATTCCAGCCCCATTTATCAGGAGGTTTCCAGTTTCCCATCCAACTTTGGATTTGTTGGTAAGTCCGCAACGAATGATGTTGTGCAGCATCTTGTGTAGGTGGCAACCGTGCAAATTTCAGTTTGCTTTTTGTGGCAGACTTGACGAATAGCTGGTACCGCAAATGGTCTAGTGTGTGGGAACTGCTGATACCTCCACTATACAATGCGATAGTAAACCTGTTCTCCTGCTGTTACTATTTCTTCACGGGTAGCATATGGTTTATTGAACGTGCAAAGCGCTGAGGTTAGGTGTTCATTTTTCGCAACAATATTGAAGCACTTAATTTTTCCTTGACCAAAAAAGCGAATGTTGTATCACATCCGCTAAAGGCGTGAGTGAACAGAATATATTCACTGTCAAACTTGTATGCAGTGGAAAACCACTTGTCTTCTGCATTTCCTCTTCCTGGCTTTAAGAAAAATAAGTTTTCAATGCCTTGCCCCAAACCGGTCATTTGCCTCTTCCAAAATCTTTGCTTCTTGAAATGGCAGATGTTACAATCATAACGTCAGCATCTTCTTGTGCCTGGTGCACTTCAATGCTACACTCCAGAAATTGATTTTTAAGAAGTGTGATCAAACACATCTTGTTTCGTTCGTTGTACGAGAACTTGTCCTGAGGGACTTGGTTCACCATCTCTGATTCAACCACAACGCCAACCGAAGAATATTTTTTGGACCTACGAATCCTCTCAGCACTCTTTAAGCTACATTTGTCTCCCTCACATGGATATCCATCAAATACAATAGCAAATTGAGATCCAAAATGACGTTGCAGGTAAGAAACATAGCTTTGGGCTGTTTTCTTATAACTGATCATTAACGTCAATCAACTGTAGAAAATGTACGGCACCTGCGTGCAATCTTATTACATATTGTAACACAAATAAACTTCACACAATCCGACGTGAATGTGTTCGTAGTTACTGAATATGATGCTGTTTGTCCTGGCCCTGCGGCAGAGTGAGATGGCAAATTCCAATGAAGAACATGATGAGTAATATGTTTATAATACACAAATAGAAACTGAAATAACAGTGTTAAAAAATTAGTTAATTTGCCACTTTGCTCGAAATTTGAAAAATTGGTATTTTTTGACGGGCTGTAGCACCTTAGATACTGGGAATAGAAAAAAATGGTAACAATCAAATCTGTAGAGAATTTTGTGCTCTTTAAAAAAGAAAATAGACGTCAAAGCGACAGGAGCAAATGAAACTGAGATATTTTGAAAAACTGACTGCAGAAAGTTTTCCCAAGATAAATTTTGTTGGCAAAACTTGGTTTTCTAACCTTTCCAACAATATGAACGAGTTAAAAAAATAAAATCTTCTACCCCACCTTTTGCAAGGTACAGGCTTTTTTACTGACAGTTTGACTGGACTATAATGGGACTGCCATTTTACGCCCATCGATCGTTTCCCGTTACGTTTTCCTTGCGAATGTTGGCCCATATACTCTCTTGGCACTCTCGGTCATACCGGCCGGCCGGTGACAAGCGAAGAAAGTGACAAGTTTGGCTTTAGTGCATGCAGGAGTGTACCCTGTCAAATTCCACTGCGTGCACCTTACGGATGGAGGACACTGGGACCGTGAACCATTTCCTCTAAAGTGTTGAACATTGACTTCCTTGATAGGTAATTGCGCACGTTCGGGTTTTGGTGGAATCGCTTCGCGGACTGTGTACTTCCGTCTACACTCTCTCGCTAAATAGCCCCCTTGACCACAATGAAAGCATTTGGGACCAGTCTTTCGTACTTGTCAGAGCACAATCACCGCCCTGTACTTCTCTCTGTCAGATGTAATCGCACGTTCCTCAGTCATGGCTAATTCAGTTGCCTCTGGCAGTATTAATTCCTCACCCCTAGCTGGTACCACTGTCTTTGTATGTTCATCGTATACTTTCTGACTTGCCAATCAATGCGTTACTACCGAAAATTTTGTCTTCCTTCGTGACTCTCTTCATGCTCTCTCTGACTTGATACTGCATAGTGTCCATGTGGGAACCCCACTGAACCACACTTCCTTCTTATCCTTGCCGACTTTCGAACAAAATATATTCGTAATAATCAAGAGTCTGTTTGTTCTCATAATTCTCTAGCAGAACTGCTCTCACAGTAGACCATGTTTCAGTATGATCTCTAAGTAAAAACTTACTTTCAGAAGAGACCGTTATTTGACCAATTATATATTTAAAAAATCCGTCCTTAGCCTTAGATTCCACGAAACTATAAATATTATCGCAGTTACCAAAAAATTCCGAAAGCTGTTCCCTGTCTTCATTGAATTTTCGCGGGACTGGCTTTGTAGACTTGTTGTCATTCAGGTACTACCTATCTCTGTTGGAAGCTGGCACAATGTGTGAATCGGCGTCGGACGCCATATGTACTACTGACCTTTTTGATGTTCTCGGCCATTAGATGTGCAGATGAGGTGAGCTTCGCGCATCCCCAGTGCTGGAGCAGTGCGCTGTCGATGGGTGTGGTGAGCCTGATGTTCATGGAAATGGCATGCGCTGTGATGCCTTTGGGTGTGGTGAGCCTCATGCTTATGGTGGTGAGAGTACCTTGCGACAACGTCTGTTACGATGAGCCTCATGTTTACACTGGCGGTAGTGTTGAGCGACGCCCTCTGGAATGGTGAGCGTCATGTTCATGGAGGTGCCATTGGAGTGCGACGCCCTCTGGTATGGTGAGCCTTGTGCTCACAGAGGCTACAGTGCAGAATTACGCCCTCTAATCTCGCCTCAAAATCGTCAAGTTGTGCGCCCAAACTTGGACCACGGCTGAATTCTACTGAGATCCCTTCTCCTACTACCTATTCATGAACACCGAATCCCCTATCTCATCAGTCAAGAAAGTACACCCCACACCTGACACCATTTTTTCGTACCCTCTCTCATGTCCTGGGGACTAAGAAGAACTGCTGTAAGTGTGACAGAAGAACTTACCTCCTGTCGTGGAATTAGCTGAGGTTATCTGGTGCTGGGCCACCTGCTGGTTCCCCGACCTCGGCTGAAAAGCAAGCTTCGAGTGATGCAGAAAACTGAACTCGGCAGGACTACTCAGGGATAAGGGTAGAAGCGGCTAACTATCGATGTGATGCTATTAAATGGAGGTCCCCTGGCAGATTTCTCTGTGCACAAGTCTCCAACTACGATGTCCTAACTCGACATCCCCTGAGCCCAATATGCGTTTCCACTTTAGTTGAAGATAGTGGAATAAACTAAGTCCTAACCCGACTGACGAGCATCGTGGAAACGGCGTCACCTGCTCTGCCTTTAGTAGAGGAGGATCCTATTTTATGGCTTCTTTTGTACTCAGCACTACTACTACAACTCTCGATGATTCTGCACTGTACCCTGCGCGTACCTGATCACGCAGTTAATGCGTGATACCTTCCGTTTTTGGTACACTTGGAATTTTCTTGCCTTATATCTTTGGACCCTTCTACCGAGAGGCTAGACGTATGCTGCTGTTGTGCGTCCTGGGCTCGTTCCTGAGTTCAAATACTAGTTTGCTTCCTCAGGAGTCAGTGCAAGCTCGCAGCTGCCTCTTGGTCAAACACTTCTTTTTAAACTTAATTAATACATTGGTTGGAATATTCCTTGCATTCGCGACACGTTCACACCTATATCTACCATCTGAGAAAAATTAATGGACTCTGTTCAACATACTGTGCCATCCCGCACCATTGGGCAGCGACTAGCAGCAGCCGGACTATGAAGCCGGAGTATGGAGCTACCATCCCATGTGTGGGGTGTCACAAACAACGTAACAGAAACTGGTGTGTTAGCTGCGGTGCCATGACCAAGACGGACGGCAGACAAACGGTGTCGCAGCGTGGCCAGTGGTGAATCGCCGTTCTGTGTATCATTGATCACCATCGTCGGGGTCATCATGTATGACTTCAAGTCACTGTAGTACTGACTTAAGGAACTGTGATGGCACAATGGAACATTACACACATCGTGTGTACTCATGAGCTCTCTCTCATGGGACAATATCGTGGTGGCATTTTTCAGCAGGGCAATGGTCGTCCACGTATGCACTCTCTGCTCGTTGTTGAGGTCCGCGGATCAGTCTCTGACAGAATGTATGTGAAATCAGCTTTGAGATCAACTCCGTTCCAAGTTGTCACGGATCAGTTACTACAGTTGTGGGCCAGCTTGCCTTCGCCGAGAATATAACAGCTATATGACACTCTTCAAGGACACACGTGGTCTAGGGGTAGCATCTTTGATTAGTAATCAAAGCGTCCCCAGGCCCAGGTTCGAAATTTTAGTTAATAATCAGCATGGGCAGCCGAAGACTTCCGGCATAAGTCACCCTCGTTGTGCCAACGGCCTTGTCAAAGAGGGCGGAGGTGCGGACAGAGTTTCAGGGTACTCTCTCTGTCTTTGGGGTGGGAAACTGCCCCTAAAGGCAGAAGAGTCAGCAATGGTCAACGACACGACGTCGCAGAAGACAACGGAAACCACTGCATTAAAGACACTTATTGTGTATCCACAGAACATGTGGCCTGTAATTGCAAAAGTGTCATGATGATCTCTCCGTTAGCAAAAGATTCCAGAATAGTCCCCCACTCGGACTGCAAAAGAGGAGAAGACGATGAGAGAATAACCAACGAAAGGAAGACATTCCGTGAGTTGGGGCGTGGAATGTCAGAAGCTTGAACGTGGTAGGGAAGCTAGAAAATCTGAAACGGAAAATGTAAAGCCTCAATCTAGATATAGTAGGGGTCAGTGAAGTGAAATGGTAAGATGACAAGGATTTCAGATCAGCTGAGTATAGGGTACCATCGACAGCAGCAGAAAATGGTATAAGGAGAAGGATACATTATGAATAGAAAGAGAGAGAGCGAAGAGTGTGTTACAGTGAACAGATCAGTGATTGGATTGATCTTGTCAGAATCTACAGCAAACTAACACCGACAAAGGTAGTTCAGGTGTACATGCTGACGTCGCAAGCTAAACAGTACCCAAATGGAGATGAAAATCTAATAGTCATGGGGAATTCGAATGCAGTTGTAGAGGGAGAGTGTAGAAGATAAGGTTACAAAAAAATATGGCCTTGGGACAAGAAATGAGAGAGGACAAAGGCTAATTGAGTTCTGTTGCAGCTAGTAATAGCGAATACTCTGTTCAAGAATCACAAGAGGAGAGGGTGTACTTGGAAAAGGCTGGGTGACACGCGAAGGTTTCAGTTAGATTACATCATGGTCAGACAGAGATTCCGAAATCAGATTCTGGATTGTAAGGAGTACCCAGGAGCAGATACAGACTCAGATCACAATGTAGCACTGATGAAGACTAGGCTGAAGTTCAAGTGATTAGTCAGGAACAATCAACACGCAAAGAAGTACAAAGGGATGACGAGATACGCTTCAGGTTCTATAAGGCTATTGATATTGCAATAAGGAATAGTTCAGTAGGCAGTACAGTTGAAGAGGAATGGACATCTCTAGGAAGGGCAAATCACAGAAGTTGGAAAGAAAAGCATACGTACAAAGAAGGTAACTGCGAAGAAACCATGGGTAACAGAAGAATTACTTCAGTTAGTCAATGAAAGAAGGAAGTACAAAAATTTCAGGAAAATTCAGGAATGCAGAAATACAAGTCGCTGAGGAATGAAATAAATAGAGAATGCAGGAAAGCTAAGACGAAATGGCTGCATGGAAAACGTGAAGAAATCGAAAAAGAAATGATTGTCGGAATGACTGACTCAGCATACACGAGGTCCAAACAACATTTGGTGACATTAAAAGCAAGTGTGGTACCATTGAGAGTGAAAGGGGAATCTACCGTTAAATGCAGAGGAGATAGTGGATAGTCGGAAAGATTTGTCTGATGTGATGGAAGAAGGAACACAAGTCGATTCAGAAGAGATAGGGGAACCAGTATTAGAATCAGAAGTTAACAGAGCTTTTGAATACTTAATGTCAAATAAGGCGGAAGGGATGGATAACATTCCATCAGAATTTCTAAAATCATTGGGAGAAATGGCAACAAAACCACAATTCACGCTGGAGTGTAGACTGTATGAGTCAGGCGACTACGATCTGACTTTCGAAAAAATATTATCAACACATTTCCGAAGATTGCAACAGCTGACAAGTGCGAGAATTATCGCACAAACAACTTAACAGCTTTTGCATACAAGTGCCTGACAAGAATAATATACAGAAGAATGGAAAACAAAATTGAGAATGTGCTAGATGACGATCAGTTTGGCTTTAGAAAAGGTAAAGGCATGAGCGAGGCAATTCTGACGTTACAGTTGATAATGGAAGCAAGACTAAAGAAAAATCAAGACACGTTCATAGGATCTGTCGACCTGGAAAAAGCGTTCGACAATGTAAAATGGTGCAAGCTGTTCGAAATCCTGACAAAAATAGTGGTAAGCTGTAGGGAGGGACGGGCAATATGTAATATGTACAAAAGCTAAGACGAAATAATGAGCGGACGACCAAGAACAAAGCGCTCGGATTAAAAAAGATGTTAGACAGGGATGTAGACACACTGTTCAATGTGTATATCGAAGAAGGAATTATGGAATGATGGAAATAAAAGAAAGGGTCAGGAGTGGAATTAAAATTCAAGGTGAAAGAATATCAATGATACTGCAATAATCAGTCGAGTTGCGTTTTAGTTAGTTTACACTCAACAGATCATTAAACTAAATATTTCTATCTTGGATGATCTTTAAACCAATTTTTTGCAGTGAAGATCTACAAGAGTGTTTGAGATTATTGCGTGGAAGCTATGAAGTTGATAGTTTTAAAATATTTCTTTGAATGAAGCACGGTTGGGAAACATTAAGTAAGTTACATATACACTCCTGGAAATTGAAATAAGAACACTGTGAATTCATTGTCCCAGGAAAGAGAAACTTTATTGACACATTCCTGGGGTCAGATACATCACATGATCACACTGACAGAACCACAGGCACATAGACACAGGCAACAGAGCATGCACAATGTCGGCACTAGTACAGTGTATATCCACCTTTCGCAGCAATGCAGACTGCTATTCTCCCATGGAGACGATCGCAGAGATGCTGGATGTAGTCCTGTGGAACGGCTTGCCATGCCATTTCCACCTGGCGCCTCAGTTGGACCAGCGTTCGTGCTGGACGTGCAGACCGCGTGAGACGACGCTTCATCCAGTCCCAAACATGCTCAATTGGGGACAGATCCGGAGATCTTGCTGGCCAGGGTAGTTGACTTACACCTTCTAGAGCACGTTGGGTGGCACGGGATACATGCGGACGTGCATTGTCCTGTTGGAACAGCAAGTTCCCTTGCCGGTCTAGGAATGGTAGAACGATGGGTTCGATGACGGTTTGGATGTACCGTGCACTATTCAGTGTCCCCTCGACGATCACCAGTGGTGTACGGCCAGTGTAGGAGATCGCTCGCCACACCATGATGCCGGGTGTTGACCATGTGTGCCTCGGTCGTATGCAGTCCTGATTGTGGCGCTCACCTGCACGGCGCCAAACACGCATACGACCATCATTGGCACCAAGGCAGAAGCGACTCTCATCGCTGAAAACGACACGTCTCCATTCGTCCCTCCATTTACGCCTGTCGCGACACCACTGGAGGCGGGCTGCACGATGTTGGGGCGTGAGCGGAAGACGGCCTAACGGTGTGCGGGACCGTAGCCCAGCTTCATGGAGACGGTTGCGAATGGTCCTCGCCGATACCCCAGGAGCAACAGTGTCCCTAATTTGCTGGGAAGTGGCGGTGCGGTCCCCTACGGCACTGCGTAGGATCCTACGGTCTTGGCGTGCATCCGTGCGTCGCTGCGGTCCGGTCCCAGGTCGACGGGCACGTGCACCTTCCGCCGACCACTGGTGACAACATCGATGTACTGTGGAGACCTCACGCCCCACCTGTTGAGCAATTCGGCGGTACGTCCACCCGGCCTCCCTCATGCCCACTATACGCCCTCGCTCAAAGTCCGTCACCTGCACATACGGTTCACGTCCACGCTGTCGCGGCATGCTACCAGTGTTAAAGACTGCGATGGAGCTCCGTATGCCACGGCAAACTGGCTGACACTGACGGTGGCGGTGCACAAATGCTGCGCAGCTAGCGCCATTCGACGGCCAACACCGCGGTTCCTGGTGTGTCCGCTGTGCCGTGCGTGTGATCATTGCTTGTACAGCCCTCTCGCAGTGTCCGGAGCAAGTATGGTGGGTCTGACACATCGGTGTCAATGTGTTCTTTTTTCCATTTCCAGGAGTGTATATATAATAATTTTAGAATTATAAGTGCAACTAGAACTGCAGTGCACTAGACCCAGCAGAAGTTCCGTTACACCAGAAGATTACCACCTCAGACTTTTATCAACCGTAAATTAACGATTATTGATTACTTAAGTGCCATGATTAAGTACGAAAACACGTTTTATTTCGGCTGGAGATTAGTAACAGCTTTACACAAAGCAGATTCTGTACAAACTATGCGTAAGTTTCGATTTCCCTCAGTCAGTCTATAAGATAGGCGATTTTTACAATTAGTCTTTACTTGGACAACATTTCCTGATTTTTTAAATAAATTCAACCATCATTAATCTCTCCCCCCCCCCCCCCCCCCAGCCGAGAAGTTCAAGTTGCTCTGTTGAGATACAGAGTATTTCAAGCTGACGGAGTTGATTAATGGCACATTGATTAAGATATGTTTCTGAAATTTGGCTGTAATACTCCTCAGGAAAACCTGCAAGAAGTAATAGGTTAATTTTTTCATTCTAATTTATTCATTAATTACTTTAAAAAACGTTATCAAAAACAAACGATAAAATTACACCTTTGTTTCAGTCGTTCGTCACTTCATTTTTTTTTTTCAAATTTCAGAAAGCTGTGCTATTACTCCGTGTGCAATATTTCTTAGTTGAAGAATTTTTTTTTTTGTTTTTTTTTCGATTTCGGATAAGGTTTTCTTGAGCACACCTCGTTTTGGACAGAGCAGCTTCAACTCCTGGAGAGAGGAGGCGGCCTTAATGATGACTGAATTTCTTAAAAAAATCTGAAAATGTGCCCAACTATCAGTGAATAATGTGCAAAAAGACTAACGGTAATTGTTTCATTAGTTTTTCCAATAAAAATGCTAAAAGTTGCTTGTTTCATTGGCTGAATATGAAGAACTAACCTTTAAATAACACTGTCGTATTTGGAAACAGCAGTCAGTTTGTACACCTCCATTATGTGGACAGAGATCATGGGGTCCACGACCGTAATATCAAATGAGTAGAGATGTTTTGCTGGTTTAATTGTCACTTTTATTTGTAATTTTTGATAACATTAAATTTAATTGTCTGCATAAGACGTCAATAAAAACCAAAATGGGCGGAAACACACGGTAAGGTGTAAAGGAGACACCTTGCATCACTACTGGCACAACACAGCAACTGTTTGAATGGAAGCTCACCCCCCCCCCCCCCCCTCCCCCAAAGAAAAAAATATGCATGTAAAGTAGAAAGGATAGAGAAGTGCTTTGTATCTGGCGGGACTGTCACATCAGTTTTTTGTTGCAAACACACAAATTGGAAAATACCACTTTAGCCGAAAAACTATTGTTTTCCGCGAGATTGCTGCAATTACGTATATGAGAAATTGAATTCTTAATCGTTTCAGTATGTCCTTAGTGGAAAAGACAGAAAGATTAGGGAAACCCTTGGAGAAAACTCTTTGAAATCTTATTAAATATATTTTAGAGTCATTGTGTTTTTACTCGTATGATACTGCATACAGTGGACCAGGTCTTCGTAATTTGCATTCTTTTATCCCTGGATACATTTGTATTTTTCCTATAAATTTTATGCCTCTATAACACATTAGAACTCCAATTCAAGCTGTTTAAGACTTCCTGTTACTAGCATTTAGTTTCCTATTGCGCACTGTACACATCAAATTTCCGAAAAATTTTCTTAGATCATAATTCATTATTTTTTACAAGTAATAATTTCGCTATTCTGTTGCTGACGTTTGTTTTGCTGTATTGCTCTTCCGCAACATCCTGATTTTCTTCTTAAGTTTCTTAACATTAACTTTCCACTGCTCCTCAGTTTCTTTACATTTCTTTTATACACTCCTTAAATCAATATTGCAGTCAATAATCAACCTACGCCATTTATGTATTAAGTAAATTTCTCCCGGTTGTTAGAATTAAATATTAATTAGGAAACACCAGCCTGGTGTCCTGCAAAATGTCATCGACGTATATTGAATTCGGGTGTCAAGTGACGATTGCCTAAGTAGATAAACAATGTCCGTGACAAAATAAAAATATTTTGCAGAACATTAGAAAAGTGTTCAGTGTTCAATATTCTCTACTGTGTCTTGAATTTTGGCAAATTAATTTGGGAATAAGAATTTATGTACCTTTTCTCCTTGATGTTCTACTACTGTTCCGAATGTGTTTTCCATTTCTTTCATACTTCTTCACAATGAAATCTCAAGGAAGGATAAGAGGTTTATTTTCTATCAAATTCAATTTTTTTCCGTTCTTGCGTGTACAGTCTCTACATAGACAGCAACAAAAATAAAATTTCGTTTAAGTTCTAAGCAAATTTTGTTGAAAAGCCGTAAGCTCATGCTAATACTGGAGAAATAATGGCAGCAGGATTTTACCGTGCGTGGGACTCGTAGGTATTCATGCAGCTAATGTAACGCCAGGTTCGATTATACACTGTCTAGAGCAGAAGCTAGTAGGTAAAAACTAATATATGTAGTTTGCAGACATTTGCCGTCCACATAAACAGAAAATCAGAAATGGGGAGCGTTAACAAGTAGTCATGATAAAAAGTGTTATATTATCGGTCATGATAAAAAGTGTTATATTATCTGGCTGCACGCTTGCACAGACAAAGATATCTACTCTGTGACGCTTGTTAACCTGTGTTAGCTCTCAGGGAGGCAGGGGTTGCCTGTAAATCCGGACGAGTGTCCCTCTCCTTGCTGGAAGGAGGGCTGCAGCAGTCTGGGCCTCCCCGCGCGGCGCACAATGGCACAGCGGTCTCGGGTTTCCTCCCCTGTCCTACTTACATTTCCTAATGCCCTCAAGAGGTTTACGGTGTTCCCGTCGGAGACACCGATGCCAGGCACAGATAGCGGCCCGCCTCCGGCCAGAACAATACGTCTGCTCGCGAAACAGGGGTAGTTTTCCTCGTCAGCCTGGCGCCAGTGGGCGCATTCCACGCCGGCTTACGTAGACTTCGCTGCGCGGGTAGGCGGCGAACTCCGCGCCACTGAACACCGTCGAAGACGGGCGTAACTCCTGCCGTAGCGGTAGAATGCCTGCGCTGTGATTACCTACCACTGCGATTTCTTCAATCGCTGTGGCTCAGTTGTTACGTTTATTGTGGACTCCGAACCAATCAGGACAGTGCCAAACGAAACAGAAAAGTTATCAAATATCAGGACCAGTCTCCGGCGCGAAACGAGGATGCACTGCTCTTGATACACTGACGTTTTGCTACTCGCTCCCCCATTTTTGACGTGACACAGAGGCCTGCTGTTTTAATGTCAGATGTAAGACGTGTATATTTCTATTGTCTATTGTCAAACCACAATTTATGAAAGATGTTGATATTTTATTAATAGGATTAAGTAGGAATAATTAACATTTGTCATGTTGGAAATAATTGTGGTAGCAGGGAATGTCTGCACCAAAGTATTGCTGGCAGGAGAGACCGCACATTGATATAATTTTAAAAAGGGTGGGAGAGACCGCGTATGGATACATTTTAAGAAAAGAGCGGGAAAGACCGCGCCCTGACACATTTTGCAATGGTAGGAGGGATTGTCTGCACCAGAAAGCATTGTTGGCGGGAGAGACCGCATTTTAGCGTTCTTAGGAAGTCAGTAGTAAGCGAGAAGTGAAGTCGGTAGCAGGTCTGAAGCGAGAGGTTGAGAGGAGCGGTGTGCCTGCCAGCCGCCAGCTATGATTTACAGGAGATTATAAACGGATGTACAGGGACATCAGCTAACTATTGTCATAAAAGGGACTAATATTATTGAACAATTTTTTTGAGAAACTGAAGACTACTGAAGGTATGTTTGCGCAATGCTAGTTGTAAGATTATGGTAAAAAGTAAGTCGCATTTGAAGGTTTGTAAAATCATTTCATTCAGAATATATTTAATTTTTGCCAGCAATATTGCATTACTGACTATAATCCAACCCAAAAACCATCAACGTAAAACTTGGCAAAATTTTAATGTTGTCATGAAAAAGTTTAACTATGAATTACGTAACTTCAGTCAAATTAATTGAAGAATAACGTCAGCTTTGCTATTAAAGAATAACGTCAGCTTTGGTAAGAAATACAGCCACTTATTATGACAGCCCACCAGCAGCTAATAGAGTATAGTAAAACAGAGTAAGTATATTCGTGTCGCAGTTCGATGTAGCAGTCAGATGGAGATCCAGTAACAGTGAAAAAGGTAAGGAACAGTTTTGGGTTATTGCAGATAATGACTGAGGGCCACGACGACGACACATTCTATGTTTCGTCGAAATAATCGGAAAATCACCTTTAATAAGCAGCATTTAAAGTTGTATGCGAAAATTGAGAAAGAGAATAAATTTCAAAGGGAAGATTTCATTTGTTATTATTAAGCAAGAGATAGAAATCCTAAGGGAAGGTTTTATTTGTTATTGTAGAAGGGAAGGTTGCTTAATAAAAGAGATATAGAGGAGACGGGAAGATTCCACAGATACTACTAAAATTAAAAAAAGTTTTGAAATTGTAGTAATTTCACGATCTACCATCAATTGGGCCAGGAGCGTAGGAGATATTTCTTAGACATTATGTAATAAAATCCAGATTGCTGCTGTAGTAGTTTAAACATGTATTTATTGTGATGATGGATTCATTTCGGCTAGAAAGCAATTTTCAGACCATATGCGAAAGTTACATAACGTTTTTTAATTTCATTTTGATGTTTGTTAATCACATTTTCGAATTTACAAATTTGGTACTTACGTCCATATGCAACAGTGGTCGCTGTCATACAACGTGATGAACATTTAGGACTCTTATACTATAATCTCCTTTGCGGTTTGGTCCTCTTGTTAAAGACCATTTTTTTGAAATTAAACGCACTAATGAGGACCACATATATTCAATATAGGCTTCATTCAGGGAGATCAAAATTACCAAGATACACAGACCCGGGCATATACAGAATCGAATGCCAGGATTGCAAGAAATTTTACATATGACAGACGGGGTGTAACTTTAGTATGATATATCGAGAACTCATGAGAATTAGCGAAGCAATCCATCTACATTCTTCAGCCACCTTCAGAGCGATAACCACAGTGTGAACGAATGGATTTAACAATGAACGTACTCGGAAGAGATAGAAATCTACATACACACAATACAGCGCTCTACTGGCATCTTAAATAAAGAAACAGATTTCAAACGTAAACATTTCATAGAAATATCGCTGAATTCCTAATCAAAGACACCGAATAGACACAAACAACTACTCACAGGCACATCGGTCACAAAGATCATACGTACTGTCCAAAATGACACACCATAGCAACTGTAACCATATAGCATCTTTGGCCAACTGTCAGTCGGTCAAATATAACGGTAAAACGTCCCATTATAAAAATTAGAAGAAAGGGCGACTAACAGCACGAGCAAATCACAAAACAGCTTGTAGCGTAAGAGTCCTAAATCAGCACCACGTTGTAATAAAATACAGAGTTACAGTGAGCACTGACAATGTAGGGACGTAAATACTAAATTTGTATATCCGAAAATATGATTAACCAATATTGAAATAAGCAATATTACATAACTTTCGCAGATGGTCTGAAGACGACATTCTAGCTGAAATGGACCAATCTCAATAAACACATCATTAAACGACTATAGCAGCAATCTAGATTTCATTACTTAATAGTAAGAATTTGTTTGCATCAGCGCTTGGTACATCACATTAGTATAAGTTCCAAGAACGAGCATTCGTCTGAAAAATTGAAAACTGGATGAGTCATGCATAAGACTCAGGAACAGTTCAATAGGAGCAAACTATTACAAGTTCCACAACGTCATAACACGCCGTGCAAGATATAAAATTGGAGAGTCCATTAAGGGTAATTATTGTTGTTTGTTGTTGTGGTCTTCAGTCTAGAGACTGGTTTGATGCAGCTCTCCATGCTACTCTATCCTGTGCGAGCTTCTTCATCTCCCAGTACCTACTGCAACCTACATCCTTCTGAATCTGTTTAGTGTATTCATCTCTTGGTCTCCCTCTACGATTTTTACCTCCACGCTGCCCTCCAATTCTAAATTGGTGATCCCTTGCTGTCTCAGAATATGCCCTACCAACTGACCCCTTCTTCTAGTCAAGTTGTGCCACAAATTTCTCTTCTCTTCAATAATATTCAATACCTCCTCATTAGTTATGTGATCTACCCATCTAATCTTCAACATTCTTCTGTAGCACCACATTTCGAAAGCTTGTATTCTCTTCTTGTCTAAACTATTTATCGTCCACGTTTCACTTCCATACAAGGCTACACTCCATACAAATACTCTCAGCAACCACTTCCTGACACTTAAATCTACACTCGATGTTAACAAATTTCTCTTCTTCAGAAACGCTTTCCTTGCCATTGCCAGTCTACGTTTTGTATGCTCTCTGCTTCGACCGTCATCAGTTATTTTGCTCCCCAAATAACAAAACTCCTTTACTACTTTAAGCGTCTCATTTCCTAATTTAATTTCTGCAGCATCACCCGATTTAATTCGACTACATTCCATTATGCTCGTTTAGCTTTTGTTGATGTTTATCTAATATCTTCCTTTCAAGACACTGTCCATTCTGTTCAGCTACTCTTCCAGGACCTTTGCTGTCTCTGACAGAATTACAATGTCATCGGCGAACCTCAAAATTTTTATTTCTTCTCCATGGATTTTAATTCCTACTCCGAATCTTTCTTTTGTTTCCTTCACTGTTTGATCAATATACAGATTGACTAACATCGGGGATAAGCTACAACCCTGCCTCACGCCCTTCCCAACCACTGCTTCCCTTTCATGTCCCTCGACTTTTATAACTGCCATCTGCTTTCTGTACAAATTGTAAATAGCCTTTCACTCCCTGTATTTTAACCCTTCCACCTTCATAATTTGAAAGAGAGTACTCCAGTCAACATTGTCAAAAGCCTTCTCTAAGTCTACAGATCTATTTTCTAAGATAAGTCAGTATTGCCTCACGTGTTCCAACATTTCTACGGATTCCAAACTGATCTTCCCCGAGGTCGGCTTCTACCAGTTTTTCCATTCGTCTGTAAAGAATTCCTGTTAGTATTTCACAGCTGTGGCTTATAAAACTGATAGTTCGGTACTTTTCAAATCTGTCAACACCTGCTTTCTTTGGGATGGGAATTATCTTTTTCTTGAAGTCTGAGGGCATTACGACTGTCTCATACATCTTGCACACCAGATGGTAGAGTTTTGTCAGGGCAGGCTCTCCCAAGCCTATCAGTAGTTCTAATAGGTTGTTGTCTACTCCCCGTGCCTTGTTTCGACTTAGGTCTTTCAGTGCACTGTCAACCTCTTCACGCAGTATCATATCTCCCACTTCGTCTTCATCTACCTCCTCTTCCATTTCCATAATATTGTCCTCAAGAACATTGCCCTTGTATAGTTAGATCTTCTTCCATTTCCATAATATTGTCCTCAAGAACATCGCCATTATATAGTCCCTCTACATACTTCTTTCACCTTTCTGCTTTCCCTTCTTTGCTTAGAACTGGATTTCCATCTGAGCTCTAAATATTCACGCAAGTGTTTCTCTTTTCTCCCAAGGTCTCTTTAATTTTTCTGTAGGCAGTATCTATCTTACCTCTAGTGATATATGCCTCTACATCCTTACATTAGTCCTCTAGCCATGCCTGCTTAGCCATTTTGCACTTCCTGTCTCTCTCATTTTAGTGACGTTTGTATTCCTTTTTGCCTACTTCATTTACTGCATTTTTGTATTTTCTCCTTTAATCAATTAAATTCAATATCTCTTCTGTTAAGCAAGGATTTCTACTAGCCCTCGTCTTTTTACCTACTTGATCCTCTGCTGCCTTCACTATTTCATCTCTCAAAGCTACCCATTCTTCTTCTACTGTATTTCTTTCCCCCATTTCTTGTCAAACGTTCCCCAATGCTCTCCCCGAAACTCTCTGCAGCCTCTCGTTCTGTTAGTTCCCCAAGTCCCATCTCCTTAAATTCCCACCTTTTTGTAGTTTCTTCAGTTTTAATCTACAGTTCATAACAAATAGATTGTGGTCAGAGTCCACATCTGCCTCTGGAAATCTCTGTCTTACCATTACAAAATCCATCTGAAACCTTTCAGTATCTTCAGGCTTCTTCCGTGTATACAACCTTCTTTTATGATTCTTGAACCAAGTTCAAATGGCTCTGAGCACTATGGGACTCAACTGCTGAGGTCATTAGTCCCCTAGAACTTAGAACTAGTTAAACCTAACTAACCTAAGGACATCACAAACATCCATGCCCGAGGCAGGATTCGAACCTGCGACCGCGGCGGTCTTGCGGTTCCAGACTGCAGCGCCTTTAACCGCACGGCCACTTCGGCCGGCTCTTGAACCAAGTGTTAGCTATGATTAAGTTATGCTCTGTGCAAAATTCTACAGGTGGCTTCCTCTTTCATTCCTTACCCCCATTCTATATTCACTTACTATGTTTCCTTCTCTTCCTTTTCTTACGATCGAATTCCAGTCACCCAAGACTATTAAGTTTTCGTCTCCCTTCACTATCTGAATAATTTCTTTTATCTCATCAACCATTTCATCAATCTCTTCGTCATCTGCGGAGATAGTCGGCATATAAACTTGTACTACTGTTGTAGGCATGGGCTTCGTATCTGTCTTTGCCACAATAATGCGTTCACTATGCTGTTTGTAGTAGCTTACCCGCATTCCAATTTTTTTATTCATTATTAAACCTACTCCTGCATTACCACTGTTTGATTTTGTATTTATAACCCTGTATTCTCCCGACTACAAGTCTTGTTCCTCTTGTTACCGAACTTAACTAATTCCCACTATATCTAACTTTAACCTATCCACTTGCCTTTTTAAATTTTCTAACCTACCTGCCCTATTAAGGGATCTGACATTCCACGCTCCGACCCGTAGAGTTTTCTTTCTCCTGATAACGACATCCTCTTGAGTAGTCCCCGCCTGGAGATCCGAATGGGGGACTATTTTACCTCCGGATTATTTTACCCCTGAGGACGCCATTATCATTTAACCATACAGTAAAGCTTCATGCCCTGAGGAAAGATTACCGCTGTAGTTTCCCCTTAGTTCAGCCGTTCGCAGTACCAGCACAGCAAGGCCGTTTTGGCTAGTGTTACAAGGCCAGATCAGTCAATCATCCAGAATGTTGCCCCTGCAACTACTGAAGAGGCTGCTGCCCCTCTTCAGGAACCACACGTTTGTCTGGCCTCTCAACAGCTACCCCTCCGTTGTGGTTGCACCTACAGTACGGATATCTGTATCGCCGAGGCACGCAAGCCTCCCCACCAACGGCAAGGTCCGTGGTTCATGGGGGGATTAAGGAACTGTGCTTTGCATATAATGATGCGTTCCATTCAACAGAGGATATGCTCACCCATACCACATTGGTAAAGCCTCAAATTCCACTGGTGTCAGTAGCAGTAGGCACAATAATAAACGATTGACAGTACTGGACCTCACAGGTGCAACAAGAAGCAATGCAAGCTTAAGGCCGGCCGCTGTGGTCGAGCGGCTCTAGGCGCTTCAGTCCGGAACCACGCAGCTGCTACTGTCGCAGGTTCGAATCCAACCGCAGGCATGGATGTGTGTGATGTCCTTAGGTTAGTTAGGTTTAAGTAGTTCTAAGTCTAACGGACTGGTGACCTCAGATGTTAAATTCCATAGTGCTTAGAGCAATTTGAACCATTTATTTGAGCAAGCTCAAGTAGAGGTAACACCGGCTGATGACACAACTTTAACAAGTACCAGCTCCAGAAATTTTCTCCTGATCATGCTCCCAAAGAAATTACATACCAGCAGGGGACAAAAACGGCAAGTAGCAGCAGACTACTGTAACCTAAATGAAGTGTCGTTAAATATGGTGTACCCTTTGTCCCAGATTGATTTGATCTTATACAGAGGAAGGTGAAGTACTTCTCCAAACTGGACCTTGCTAGTGGGTACTGTCAAGTTCTAATTGATGAAAAGGACCAATATCTTTGACTTCAGTTTCCTCCAGAGTCCTTGAAAATATTCTCATTTCGAATATATTATACTTTCTCATGTACATGAATCAGCAAGATTTCAGAAAACATTGCTGGTGCTAAATTCAGTTTGCCATTTTCTCAGATGATATACTGTGAACTATGAATGAAGGGCAATAGCCAGATTTCATATTTCTAGATTTCCAAAAAGCATTTTACATGGTCCGCACTGCAGGTTATTAATGAAGGTACGAGGATGTGCAGTAAGTTCACAGATATGTGAATGGCTCAAAGACTTCTTACGTAATAGAATGCAGTATGTTAGGGCAAAGGGAGCATCACCCCACTCTGCACTGTTGCCAAATTGATTCAAGATAGTGGATAATATGGCGGCCAGAGATGTAGTAATGTCACACTGATGACATGGCAGAAAGTTCATATTTTGGAAGAAAAATAGGTCAATTCGGCT